>NC_056625.2:124940105-125291772 GCF_002870075.4 Lactuca sativa | reverse complement strand
ATCTTGATGAGTTGAATTCCATTTTTATGGATTTAAAGAATGTTGAAGTCAAGATTGATGATGAAGATGCTATTCTCATTCTACTGGTTTCTTTATCCTCCTCATATGAGAATCTTGTCAATTCATTTGTTGTTGGAAGAGATACTATCTCTATGGAGGAATTTCGTTCAAGTATTCATTCTAGAGAGCTTCGCCATAAAGCCTCCGAGGAATGGATCAGATAGTCAATCAGTTGGACTTTCTATGGTGAACGAAGATACACAAAGAAGTAGAAACAGAGGTAAAGACAAAGGAAAAGGGAAGAGGTAGATCAAAGTCTAAGACTAGAGGTTCAAATGGAACCTCTAATGATGGTTGCCACTATTGTAAAGAATAAGGTCACTGGAAGAAAAATTGTCCAAAGTTGAATGCAAAAGGATCACCTATTGTTGCAAAAGATGATTCAGGTTCAGAGGCTGATTTGGTGTTGTCAGTGACTGATTGTTGCAGTCAATTAGATGTTTGGGTTCTTAATTCTGCATGTTCTTATCACATGACACCAAGAAAAGATTGGTTCAGTTCTTATGAGAGTATGGCAACATGGAATGTTCTTATGGGCAATGATATGACATGTGTATTTAGAATAGGGTCCATAGCCATCAAGATGCATGATGGTACATAAAGGAGCTTAACTAATGTTCGACATGTTCCTGGTCTTAAAAAGAGTTTAATTTCTTTAGGAGTGTTAGATTGTAAAGGCTTCAAGTATAATGGTGAAGGTGGAGTCATAAGAGTCACTAAGGGTGCTTTAGTGTGATGAAAGGGATCAAGAGAAGTTCCTTGTATGTGCTTGATGGGAATATTGTAATTGGGACAACAACACTAGTTCAAGATTTTGAAAAGAATGAATCAAGTTTGACAAGATTATGGCACATGAGGCTATGATATGTTGGTGAAAAAGGCATAGTGATGCTCAACAAGAGATGGCTTCTTGGTTGTCATATGGTTGCTGAGTTGGGGTTCTGAGAGCATTGCATCTTTGGAAAGAAAAAGAGGGTAAGTTTTTCTAAAGATATTCATACTACCAAATCTACTCTAGACTATTTGCATGCCAATTGTTGGGATCCTTTATCAGTTCCCTCTCTAGGAGGTGGTTGTTATTTTCTTTCTATAATTGATGATTACTCTGGTATGACATAGGTGTTTATCATGAAGCATAAGAGTGATTCATTTGAGAAGTTTAGAGATTGGAAGGTTCTAATAGGGAACCAAGTTTGAAAGAAAATAAAGAGCTTGAGAACCGATAATGGTCTAGAGTTTTGCTCTAATGAGTTTGATTCGTTTTGTAAAGATGATGGCATTGTAAGGCATCATACAGTTAGGCACACTCCACGGCAAAAATGGAGTGGCCGAAGAATGAATCAGAAATTATTGGAAAGGTTCATATGTGTGATGTCCAATGTTAAGATGTCTAGGTGCTTTTGGGCAGAAGCTTTGAACACAGTTTGTTATTTGATTAACAAGAGTCCAACTACAACTATTGATTTTAAAACCCCTTTTGAAGTGTGGTATGGAAAAACATCTAATTACACATGTCTAAGAGTGTTTGACTGTCCTTCTTGTTACCATCTAAGGAAGGAAAACTAGAGCCTTGTTCAAATAAAGGGTTATTCATGGGATATGGAGAAGGTGTAAAGGGTTATAGTGTAACGTCCGCAGATTTGGGCTAGTCAGTTTAGAGACAATAAGCGTCAAAAATGACTTTTTGATAGAAGATTATTTATAGTAAATAATCTTAACCAAGCTATAGTATATTTCACAAGGATCCCGTACATATAAAGAACGTTGAAATCTGACTTATAATAAAAAAGTTATGACACGTCGAAGTTTTGCGACAAAACCGGCACGACGCCGTGTATCGTAAAAAAGTGAATTTTTGATAAACTACTTTTTTAGCCTTAGCGATCTAAACAAAAGTCGTATGAGACGTTAAACCAAGAACGTACATAAAAAGAACATTCAAATTTAACTTCGTTTGAGGAAGTTATGGTTTTTCTAAGATTTAGCGTAACAGTACACAACTCGGAAATCGAATGTTACATCGATCGATTATTAGCCGACACAACCTAAACGATAATTGAAGATCTCATTAAAAGGAGATCACCGATATAAAGATAGTCAAAGTCAAAAATGGACGTCGGATGACAAAGTTATGAATTTTTAACGGATTTTAAGTGTCTAAGTCTGTTAAAATATAACTTTAAAAATAAATTCAAAATTAGCCGATGGAGTCTAAACGAAAGTTGTAGATCACATCGATGCCTGCGCGTGGATATAAAGAACGTTAAAAACGAAGCTTGTATGCGAAAGTTACGTAATTTAGAAGATAATTAATGTTTAGGATTAACCAGCGAGTGAAACGTGGCAAGATCTGAGCCACACCTCCCCCCCCCCCCCCATGGATTTACATGAGATTGTGACATGTGATAGGAGTACGCCTAGCGTAGCTCTATGTACGCCCAACGTATACGGGAGCTGACAGTCTATAAATAGCACTCGTTTCTTCTCATTTTTCCACACCAATTCTCTCCCAAACACCCCCAAACCCTCAAGGTTTTTCCCTAGCACCTCTTAGGTGTTAGAAGCGAGTCCCGGAGCGCCAGAAGGCTCCAAAATGTAGAGCTTTCGGCTTAGAAGTTCTACTCAAGCAAAGCCCGGTTCCTAGCTAAACACCCCTGTAAGTGAGTTATGCTTACCCTAATCTAAGTATAACTTATGTTTAAGTTCATTATCATTATTATGAACCTATAAATAAGATTTATCAATGATTCCAAGTCATTATACTGATTGATCTACTTATGGGGATGATGTCTAGGCTGTGATTTAGTAAGGTCTTTAAAGTGGGATTTCCAAACCGTATACTTCGTATACCAAACAGACCTTACATCCGATATGATCTTCCCTGATTGTTCCTTACTTGATAGATCATGAAATTAGACTCTGGGTTAGTGATGAATCTAGACTAATAATTAGTCGCAATAAATATTAGACTAAAATCTAGTAATAATGCTACTAGGTTTCGTCGAAGGAAAAGAAAATTGTTAGAAGCGAAGCACTGCCCGAATTTCGAGTCATCACTTTAAAAAGTGAGTGCATAGTTAATTTCATCTTACACATAGTATGAAGTATTTAATATTAATACATGCTATATGCGCTTATTATCTATGTTCCTGATATATATGCTAGATGAACGATTTATACATGTTTTACTTGATTTAAATCGTATATGTATTTTTATACCTATAAATATATTGGGTAAAGATGGGTAGATGAAAGATGAGATGAATTATGAGAGATGAAAGATGATATAGATGATGCAAGGTGGAAGATGATGAGAAGCCTTGACCTTAACGATGATCCAATCATCTAGCAGATTATAGATGACGACCACAGACTATTCTAGACAGTCCAATGGAACGCTAGCAGTCTCGTAAACTGTAGGTGTTTTTGAATGATGTGTTCACTAGATGTACTCTAAAAACCCTGGCAGCTATGGACTTAGTGCCTTACAAATGAACGTTGGCAGTTATGGATTTAGTGCCCTATAGATGAATATTGGTAGCTATGGACTTAGTGCCTAATAGACAACATTGGCATCTATGGACTTAGTGCCTATTGGATAAACCCTGGCAACAATGGACTTCGCGCCTATTCCTTAGGTCAATCCGTAGGAATGAATGAATGAAGAATAGATGATTCTTAGGGTAGATCCTTAAGAATAAAGAAGATAATGGGGATGGGAAGTTGGGTTAATTGTTTGATGATTAAACATAATAATTATATTATTGTGCGTTGAAAACCATATGCACTCACCAAGTTTCCCAACCTGACCCACTTAGTTTATTTGTATCATAGGTGTCAATACGAAGCTACATTACACTGAGAGATTAACGGAAATGTAAATCATTAGTGTAAATGAATGTAAGGTCTGTTTATGCTTATGTTTATGTACTGACGATGGCATCCCAATGTTTTAATATAAACAAAATACATTTATTCGGAAATTAATGATTTAATAATATCTTTATCATGTTTTTTGGGAACAAATTCTGCAATATTATTCTTTAAAATGGATACTTTGATTTTTAAATAACCATACATAATTTTTTTATAAATGACCATGAATTTGGGGATGTCACATAGATTTTGGTCCCTTGATAAGAGAAATATGATTATCAACAGGGATTTAGTGTTTGATGAAGATAATATGTTGCGTGGTGTGAAGTACTTATCAACATCAAACACTAGTGACGATAATGTGTCCGAACAAGTGGAGTATGAGTTAGATAATTCTAAGGAGGTTGAGAAATTAGTTGAACAACCTTATAAATCTTCTTTGACAACACTTTTTGTGAATGAAGGCCATCAATACCACATTAAGTCACATTTTGTTGCTTAAGATAGACCCCAAAGACAAGTTAGGGGGCCTATTCGATATGGTTTTGAAGATATGGTAGCTTATGCATTAGAAGTGGCTGAAGAGGATGTGTTTTTTGAACCACCATAAGAGGAAATTACCACTAAAGATTCTGATATGTGGATTGTTGCTATAAGTGAAGAAATAGAATCTCTTCACAAGAATCAGACTTGGGAATTAGTAAAGCTACCCAAGGAAGGAAAGTTGTAACTTGTCAATTGATTTTTAAGAGGAAAACAGGGCTGCTATAATACGAAAATGTGAGATATAAAGCTCGATTGGTGGCTAGAGGTTATAGCCAAGAACAAGGAATTGACTATAACGAAATATTCTCTCCAGTAGTGTATCGTACTTCTATTAGAGTCTTGTTGGTTCTTGTGGCTCAAATGGATTTGGAATTGGAGCAATTGGATGTCAAAACGGCTTTCTAACATGGAGAGCTTGAAGAGGATATTTAAATGAGTCAACCGAAGGGGTTTGCAGCTCAAGGTAAGGAGAATTATGCTTGTAAACTCAATAAGTATTTTTATGGGTTAAAACAATCTCCTAGACAATGGTATAAGCATTTTGACAAGTTTATGGTCAACCATGGTTATAGTAGAAGTCCTTATGATTGTTATATATATATATATATATATATATATATATATATATATATATAGATATATATATATATATATATCATAAGGAGGGAGTTAATGGGTCATGTGTGTTCTTGTCGCTCTATATGGATGATATGTTGGTGGCTTCTCAAGACATGGATGAGATTGCAAGACTAAAATAACATCTTATTAACAACTATAGTAGGTTTTATTATATTTTACATGGTAAAGCATAGTTGTGAAATCTTTGTTAAATGTTTCAAAAGTTGAGATGCATACCGGTAAGAACCATCTAAAGCTTTAATGACAATAAATGATAATTCAATCTTACTTGGTATGATTTACTTTCTTATCGGTAGAAATATCCTCCTTTAATCTTTTTGGGATAAAAATTCAATCACTATTAATTGTAACTTGAATACAAATACCAACTAATAAGTAGATTAAACACTTAATAAGATTTAGTATGGAAAGGCTCCATCCTCATCTTACTAAATGTTTTATGGATTTGAGGCCGATGTTGGACTATAGCTCCTAAACCCAAAATCTACTAAATACATATTTGTATAACACTCTAAATGTGGCTTAGATTATTATATGCAAACTCGCCAAGAATAAGTCATCTTATTCTTGTGAAAGCTAATTTAGTAGAAAGCAAGCTTCTAATGACAAAGTGAGCGAGTGGTACATGTAACTTGAAGCAAGTCAAGAACCATAACATTATGTAGTAATAGTTGGCACTATTTTTAACAAGGATTGTTAAAATTGAATAATAGATATTCACAAACACAAATTGATTGCATTAATGGTAGAATTTATCTATGACTTGAGAAATGTGAAATCTCTCATTGATGATATTTTATTGATGGATTCTGGAAAATCCATCAAATACCAAGATGTTATGTCAGATCTAGAATCTGATAAATGACTTAGAGTCGTGAACATGAGATGAAATCCATGTATGAGAATTAAGTATGGGCTTGATTAAAATTTGTCCTTATATCAAGGCTAGAAAGAGTAATTAATTCTTCTATAAAGAATAAATTACATGGATAACCATACACATTTAAAGCAAAACTTGTAGTAAAAGGATTTTCTCATACTCATGTCATTGACTATGGTCCTCTTCATACTCATGACATTGACTGTGATCAAACCTTTTCACAAGTAGCTATGATTAGATCAACAAAGATATTATTTACTATAAATTCATATTCTTAATATGAGATATAGTAAATAGATTTCAAGAATGACCACTTTTTCTTAATAGACATCTACTAGAAGATATCTATATAGTTTTGCCTGGAGGTTTTCTTAATCCATGTTATCCTAAGAAAATGTGTAGAGCTTGAGATCCACTTGTGGATATAAAGCAAACATCTCAATGTTGCAATCATCATTTCAATATAAAACCACAAGGTATGTTTTTATATCAAAATGAATTGAACATGTGTACTTACTAAGAACTAGTGGGAGCATCGTGAAATTCCTAATCTTTTATGAAGGAGTCATACTTAATCATTTGAAATCACATTCTGACTAAGCAAAGTCGTTTTCACCTTGACTCAAAAAGTGTTTCTAAAATGAAAGACTTAGGAAGGAGAAGATACATTATTGGAATGTAAAATCTATAAGGGATATATAAAATGAATGATATAAATTTCATGTCCTTAAACATATATTGGCAATATCTTGAAAGGGATCAAGACACAACAATCTTTTGGAGAATTCTTGGCATTGTCATTGGCATCATTTTAAGCTAGCCTCAAAAGTACATATCTCATAGGTTTGAACTAGATAAAATGATTTATATTATATTTGTTTGGCAAATGAATTCATCATTTACACCATATGATACATAGGACACGGTATTTGATCATGTTGTAGGCATGTCATAGGATACTAATTGAATACATGGTGAAGTCACTGGATGACTAAAAGAGCATTCTAAAAGTATTTAGAAGAACAAAGAGAATGTATATGCGACAATCAGTTTAGAAATGATCTTTATGGAAAGAGCTACACAAGATGTTAATTTCTAAACAGATATAAATAATTATGAATTATAATCGGATTTTGACTTCATTATGGAATAAAGGGTAAGTCTTGTTGGAATGAGGTCCAAGAAAAACATAATGACACAATCTATTACAAAATAAGAATACACTAATTTAGACGTTGAATTAAAATATGATTGGATGAATGGGATCATTGAAAAACTATGTTGATTTCTGCTTTTCAAGGATGACACATAAATCTTTGTGACCTCGAGAGTATACTTAATCAAGTTAAGAGACTCTATGTCACGAAAGAACACGAATCATATTCTCCTAGATATTTAACTATCCCTAGAGTAAAGTTAAGTATGGAGATGATAGTATTCACAGAATTCACACAAATTAAATTTTGACAGATCCATTAATAAAGTCATTATTTTGAGCGAAGTATGAATGGTCACACTTCAACTATAAGAGTTTATTATTCTAGAAATGGGTTTTTGATTTGGATTTAGTATTTGGATATTGGAACATTATAACAAAAACTATTATATAATGTTATGATATATTGGGATATAGTCATCACATTAATAATTGTTATGTTCTATATTAACATGTTTAATCCATGAATAATGTTATTATTCTACAAGTTCATAGTCGGTTATAATTGTGGGAGAAATTATAAATTAAGGCTGATATGAATTGGATTGGTTGACTGTCACTAGATGAAAGTAGGCAAGTGGTTGTAACCAAGTTTCATAGGTACTTGTCAGAGAACTAGTATTAAACTGACCCACATCAAGATCATCTCATGGATCGTTATCATGAATGATACTTGATTAAATGGTATTATCTTTGTATCCTTAACACCTGAGATACATAGTGGGACTTAAGTATAGGGAGTATTACGCTTTGATAATGGTCAAATTGTGTTCCTTAACCGAGCAGTTATAAAATCCATTTTCAAGTATGGTGTGAACTAGACAAAAGGCTTATGTAGTCAAGATGGGATTTGCTCCTCTTATGTGTTGAGAGTTAGACATCTAAGGTGCCTTACCAAAAGTTGAACATCTAATGAGATTGATCACGATCCGAATCTCATGTTCAACATGATGTCTGTAGCAAAGGGATAATTGAGAAACTTACATTATACACCAATTGTAGCTTTGAGCTTTTGGGGGATTGGGCGTTGATAGAATGCCACAAACACTCGTATGGTCTTAGGGGCAATGAAATGTTGCTAGACGTTCAACACTGCCTATATCAGTCTAATATAAGTCTTGCGCAAGTGGGAGATTGAAAGGTCCAATATGCTTAAGAGTCATATTAAAGTGATATTGCTAAATAACATATGATACTAATGGGTCATGCTAATAACAACTTGATACAATTGATTATTTATTAGAAATTGATATTAATAAATACTCAACAAAACTCTTATAATTAAATTGGAAATTATTTATTTCATGGAAATAATGAATTCCATTAGCAAATAACTTAATATATATCATATGGTATGATTTATAAATCATGTACACACTTTTGGACTAGTTGAATCCTTTTGTATTTTTCCTAAAAGACAAGGTTTATATTTTATAAAAGAGTTTATAAAAGTTTGATTTTCTTTCTTCTTCTTTATGAAATTTTCAAGATATGCATAAAAAGAAGAAGTTTATGACTTGTCTAATCATGCTTTAAAGGCTTGGGAAACATGCTTATGATAATGGGGACAAGTTTGCTTAAAGTGCTAGTAATGGTTAATACCTTCACTTTATGCATATAATAAGATGCTTGCATTCTTTAAAGAGTGCTCATTCCTTCTTCTCTTTTCCATGGCTAAGAGCTCTCTAGGAGACTCTCCCTCTCTTCTTTGCTTTGAGTTATTGAAGATTACTTGCATATCTTTTGATCTCTTGAAGTTTATATTGGTTATTAACTTCAAGCTTGAGGGTTTAAGAGTTTTGGACTAGCATCTACATCAAGTTGAGTCATTATTGGTGTCTCAAAGGTTCCACATTATTCATCAACTTCCAAGCCTCCCAAGAGGACCCAAAGAACTACAAAGGTTGTTATTTCTTCACCTCTTCTTTGGTTGGTTTTTAAATCTTTCTATAACTTGCAAGAAGATCCTTGGTATAGAGCCATTAAAATTAGGTATAGAACCATTAAAATTGACTTCATTTTGATTAAAAACACAATTTTCTTTCATTGTTAGCTTTTTTCTATTGCTCTTGAGCTCATATTATTTCTAATTTCATAATTTATCTCCAACATCTATGTATTTTGGATGTGTTGTTTATAGTAGACCTCTAATAGGCTTCATAACTTTCTTTAACACCTACCATATATATATATATATATATATATATATATATATATATATATATATATATATATATATATATATATATGTATACTTGCATGGTTCTTTTTGATGTGTTATGGGAAGAAGTTTATTGAGTTTTTAATGAAAAACAGCCTTTTACGACGCGCAATGCATGTCGTAAAATGCTCAGACGACGCGCAAATGAGTGTCAAGGAAGGCCCTGTCATAACTAGAGACGACACACTTTTTCGCGTCGTTTATTTATGACGCACATTTACGACGCGCATAGATGACACACAATGCGTATCAAGGAATCCCCTGTCATAAAGGAAGATGACACACAATTGCGTGTCGTAACCTTATGACGCGCATTTAAGACACGCATTGCGTGTCATAATTTTAAAATTTTTTAAAAATATATATTTTTTAATATATATATATATATATATATATATATATATATATAGATTTACTAATTTTCAAATTAAATGACAATTAATATCTCATAACACAACATAAAATACACGATATAACAAAAAAATGTATTTCATACAATAACAATCCAAGTAAAAGTTAGCATCAAAGTTACAACACAATATCAACTTAGCTCATCAGATGTAACAAAAACAAAACCTCTTCATTATGAAATGTAACAAAACCGAAATCAACCAATGACATGATCTACATGATCTTGCATTATTTGATGATCTACGATCTCACCATAAGACAAGAAATATTCCCTCGTCTTATCTGCAAATCAAAGTTACAACACAATATCAACATCATCAGATCTCAAGACTCTATAATTTGATTTTTTTTTCCATTGAGAAATCAAACATTGGTTTTTATTACCTTCTGTTAAAGTAATGATATACCACCAACAAAGATTTTTTTATTCCATTGAGAAATCAAATCTTCATCTTACAAAAGACGAAAATGCCCTCCTCCTCTTTGTTGTCAAAAATAACCCTAGGAAACTTGTCTAGTTTTGTCCAGACCGGATGAGACTGGACAAGCTTTCTAAGGCTTATTTTGATGACAAGGGCAAGAAGGGTATTTACGTCTTTTGCACAAACAACAGATTAAGAAAATTCAGTACAAGTATAGAAAAGAAAAGTAGAAACCTGTGAGCCTAAAATATGAGCTTTTTATCCGAAAATATATGTGTAATTAAATTGTGGTTAGAGGTTAGTTGACTTACTCCAATCAAAGATCAAATTACACCCAAGTACACACACATGTCATGTACCCAAGCATTACTCAAAACGGCGTAGATTTGAGTAAAAAAAATCACCCTCGTGTGGTAATTTTAGAATTAAGAAGGTGAGTTTTATTTTTATTCAAAACTACATAGTTTTAGGTAGAGTTGTACAATCAGAAAAACATCATATGGTGTATGTATTCATGGGATTTTTAATTTTTATGTATGTATTAAAAGTTAAAAGTAGAAGGAATAAAGTGATACATTCATGACATGTTCATTGATTAGTATCAAACTGAGTATTGGTCTACTAAGGCTCCACTGATTCCCACAGTCTTCAAACAAAACAATCTCAAGCAACATCTTCAGTATCTGCAAAGAGATTAAAGAAGGGTTAATTGAATGTAGAAAATAGCAACATAAGTTGCTTCCATTTTTCATTTATATTAATTATTTTTCAAAGAAAGTAGTTTTACTTCTGGGAACAATGTGGGAGCCTCTGCAATATGGCGAGCGAGGTTGACTGCAGCAGGTGAAGTGGGTGCCTTCGCAATGGTGATGTTGAAATAGTAAGCAGCCAAATTATCAACTGCTGATGCAACCTAACAAAACAAAAAGTAAAATTAAAATAGTGGATTGATGATTTTGCAATATAATATTGGTTCAAATGAATTTTAAAAAAAAAACAAAAAAAACGGATTAATGATTTTAAAAAACAAAAAATAATTATCAACACCATATTATCAATTGCTGATAAGAACGCCATATGTGTTTCATTGATCTTCACATTGCTTAAAATGAATTTAAAAAACAAAAAAAAATTAAAATAGTGGATTAATGATTTTGCAATATAATATTGGATTAAATGAAAAAAATGGCAATTTGATTACATCTTTTCCATTCAACTGATACAAGAGTAGATTCAACACTCGATAGTCAAAGGACTTGAGATGAATTGCTCTCACAACATCTTCTATTTGAATCTGTATCAAAAATTTATTTAATATTTTCTATTTTGAGTTGATTCGAATCGATTTTATATCCTTTTGTGTAAACAGAACACAAAAGGAAGGGAATGTTATAATCACTTGAAAGCAATTTCTGCAATTGCAAATACATGAGGACTTAAAGCCCCAAATTCACAAATTGTGCTCCTTTATATTTTTCCATCATATGTGCATCATACAAGTGGGGCAAACTTTAAAAAACTAACGATTTAACATAATTTTCGATATTAAAAGATTTCATAGCATGCTCTACCATCACTATTTCACTTGTAGGTCAAGCAAGTCTAGAAGCCCTGACTAAGTCTATGCTCCCAAACACAAAAATGAGCACAATTAACATAACTAATTTAACTTAAATATCCTTTGACTATCATCTGAAAGTATTCAGTTTCAGTTTTACAAAACCAATTTCTACAATTACAGAAGAAATCTTATAATTTGAAAATTTAAGTGCACATCAAGGTAAAGATATGGAAACAAAATCTATTTTTTATGTTGAATAACACTATAATTTATCACTAATGCGTCAAGAACAAGGCTAAATCTCATAATCGAAAGGCATAATATGTGCATATGTATTTGATATATAAACCTCTAAAAAAACCTATAAGTTCTTGATGACAATTAGCTTTATCGTGATTTTATATGGATAATTACATACCATCATGCAAAAATCAACTAGGTGTTAGAAAGAAAATAAAAAACCAAAGGTAACAAACTAGAGGAAACACTCATTTACGCCAAGATGGTACCTAATTAACAAAATAAATTTGTTAGTTAAAGAAACAAACTAAATTTTCACCTAAGTTCTACTTTTTTGAAAAAAAAATAACTATAAAATAATCTTTGAACATCGAAAATTCTAGCTGCATGTGCTAAATAGAATGCAAGGATTTTGGTTGGCTATAGAACAATTATTTAAGTAAGCAAATGCATTTAAACAATTTAAAAGCAATCAGACAATTATACATGATTGTATTTTATTTCTTAGGATTAAATAATAGTGAGTTTTGGAAATTTGAATACCGAAAATCAATTTAATCGACAATTTTTCCGAAATCGATAAGGAGTTGAGGGAAGGGATGCCTTTTGTTCATATTTGATCCCTTAAAACGCCTCCAATCAAAACTCAAACTGAAAATAAAATAGATCAAAGTGATTGCACAACAAATAGCTATAGATTATTTGAGCAAAAACTATTTGGTTCAAGATTCACAAGAAAGGGTAATAAGGTAAAAATTTGAATATAGTCAAAGGGCGGAGCTTATAGGAGAAATGTACCAGAGCCGGGAGAGCAAGTGTGACATTTGTGAGATTCAAATTCTGAGTGTTGTAAGGCACAAGTGTTAATTCTATAGATGCAATTATAGAGTAATGTCCGTAGAGTGTTGGTGTCACACCCCGAAACCGATGGCGGAAACGTTCCGGGGCGGAAGACGTCATGAATATCGCAACCAATGTACATAGTAAGCATAGTAACACAAAGCAATACATTACATATAGTTATTACATTTGTTTGAAATCAAAATGTTACAAGTGTCATACTTATATATCATATGAACAAAAGTACAGACGTGTCTTCTACGCACTCCGTCTTCGCCAAAAGGGTCGCTGGGTACCTGTCTAATGTGGACCTGAGAATACAAGCAGTTTGAAAATCAGCATAAAGCTGGTGAGTTCATAAGCGGTTTGTTTTCTGAAAATGTACAAGTTTTCCTTTCGGTTTCTGAAAAAGTTATGTATCCAAGAAAAATCCCATATTTTCTTATATGTAAAGTTTAGTCATCTGTTTTGTTACACGATTCTGGTTATGAACAACTGTTATCCCAGGAAAATCCCATATTTTCCTAAAAGTAAAGTTTAGTTACCCGTTGGTTACCTAGTTTGATTAAGAACAATTTTTTATTTGATTTTTACACACTCTGATTAAGAACAAGTTCAGTTATCCTAGGAAAAACCCTTATTTTCCTAGAATGTTTGTGAAGTGTTATCGAATCTGAAAGTAACGTACAAGTATCTACCATACTTAAAATGTGTGTGTGAAGTTTCCTGAAAGTTTGGTTACCCTTAAATGTACATTAGTTTTACCACATATATAAAACTAATAAATAAGTATAAAGTTTTCATAATCTTGATTATGAGTTCCTTAACCATACTTCAGACTAGATATGACTCGGAACGGGGCCAGTATCTTTTATGACTTTTGTCACCCTTGAACCTTTCGGTTCGGCTGTAGCTAGCAGCTAGGTGCAGGATAGTCAGTCCTGTATAGATCTATACACTCAAGTCACGCTCTCCATTCTGGTAATTCTGGTTACAGGGATAGTCCTCCACTCTCGTATCTAGGGGAAGTGTTACAAAGGATGTGTCTCCAATCTTAAGATTTATGAATTTAAAACATAATTTATTAATACGGAAACCCTGTTTTATTGGTCCTTTACTTTCGTATCTAGGGGAAGTAGTATCTAGGACCTGACTAAGTTCTAATGATACTTGTCCTTCATACTCGTATCTAGGGGGTGTTTTATTAAGGACAATACAAAAGTTCTATGATTTCAAACAGTAATTGTGTGAACAATTCAATTGCGAAGTATAAAGTATAACACTATATAATAAGAATTGAAATCGGTTTGAAAAACAACTCTGCAAATCAAACAGTTTGTTAATATGTTTTCAATTCTTAAAAGTATACAAACTATGAAACCATTCAAACGAAATAATGAAATTAAGTACAAGGTATTCTTGTACTTTTGCTTGTATTCCCCCCTGAAAACATTGAAAAACATTGAAAATGGGTAGGGGTATGAACTCACCAGACGAGAAAACGTGACGGATTGGATGCTAAGTGTCGGTTCGGGGCTTGATTACGCATGAGGTTCCTATGTAATATGAAATGATATACAAATGTATCTAATTAGACTTGTAATCACTAATTAGATAAGATTATACACTCCAAGACGGGAAAACACTTCAAATTAAGTGTTTGGAGTGACCCGGGTGACATCTAAGGACGTATAAGGCTTGGATATGGAGCTTACTCCTCAAGAGTAAAATCATAAGAGGTTTTATGGCCCTAATGACCCTCTCCCCAGGAGTTTATGGCCGTAAACTCATGGTGGGGTGTTCTATGATGTTAAATGGCCTTATATCACTTGGGAAAATTAGCAAAGATCAAATCTAGGGAATTGGAATGGATTAAACTCACATATGGACCATTTAATGGAGTTTACGGAAGTAAACTAGGATTTTACGACCGTAAACTCCCCCACACTCAATCCCTTGATGTTTTGGTGGTCCTAGGTCATTACAATGCACATAGGAAGGTTCTAGGGTGGATTCCATGGCTTAGGAAGTGATTGGGACTTGACTTGACCTTGGAAAAGTAGTTTACGGTCTATGAAGATGTTCTTGGGTGTTTACTACCTTAAACACATGATTTTACAACCGTAAACTCATGTTTGTCCAAGATTCATGGGTTTTGGTGGTTGAAAGTTAAGCATACTATGTTATATACCCATTTCTAAGCCATACAAGGTGTTAAGGGCACTTTAACACCCATAGAATGAGTTTAAGGTCTAAGGAGATGAGTTTACGGTCTAAGAATGTTCTTGGACCATAAACTCAAGCTTGTCCCATTTGTGTAAGTTTTGGTGCATTTCTTGAAGGATTATAAGGTTCTATACTCTCATGGAAGCTTGTTGGAGGTGTTTAGGGGCAAACTAACACCTTAAATTGAGTTTACTCCCCAAGAATAGGTGTTTACGACCCAAGCATGTGCTTGGGCCATAAACTCAAGCTTATGCCGCAAATGATGAGTTCAAGGTGTTCTAAGTCCAATTTGGTAAGCCCTTAAGTCATATCTAAGCTCCAAATGAGGTTTGGAAGGGTTTTAAAGCTCAAAACCCCTTATTACATGTGTTCACGGCCTAAGAAGGTTTTAGGACCGTAAACACATGTTTATGGTCCTATTCCTCATATTTTTCACGAATTTGAAGGCCAAAGGTGTTATACTAGGAGCTAGGATAGTTACCTTGATGATTTGGAGCTTGATTTGGATGATTTTTGGCTTGATTTCGAGTTTTAGAGAGAGAAAGTGGAGAGAGAGTAGAGAGAGTGGAAAAGGCTTCAAATGAGGCTCTCTCAACTTTATATATGCTCAAAGTTTGGGACACGGTGGAATTCTACCCGATACTGACGTTAGACGAGACTTTTGGTCGCATCCGATTAATTTACCGCAATTACGACTTAGATGAAACTATATATTTTCTAAATGAAAATAGAAAATATTTTAATGTTTTAAAATGTATCCCGTCACTTATGAAACCTAATTAGAAGTCGCAATTAAATTAATTTAAAGCAAAGCTAACGAAAAAATTGGGACGTAACGGCTTTATTGACGGAACCAGGTTAAAGTGACGGAATAAATCACGGGTCGTCACAGTTGGTAACCACGACTCGTGTTAATTTGGTGTTATGATGAAATTGAAGAAGGCATGGAATGGCTCATTCCATTGTTTTGCCTGACGGAATGTAATAGACCATTCCCTTCCAATATTGCTAATTTTCATTCCATGATCAAGAGGTGTTTTTTTTTCCTTTCATTCCATCATGGACTCAAATGAGAATTTGCAATATAACTCATTTTATTAATGTAATTTCTAAAGACACTTTTTTTAAAAGTATTTTCATGATTTATATGACTTGCATTTTTATTTCTAGAAGTAACTAAAAAATATATAGTTTTTAGTATAATCTTATTTGGGTTTTAATAAGCTTTCATTGTGTTTACTTTTAATTTGTAAATAAAAATTCATTAGCTATAATAATATAACATAAAAGAGTAGAGTCAAAACTACATATTATATTTACATATAATATAATAAATCCATATGAAAATTCAATATAGGTCAACCAAACATATGCAATGACTTATTCCATTACCTTATTCATTAGCTACAAAGTCTTACCAGAGAGTGCTTGATCTCCTAAAGAAACTATGAAAGTGTTGAGTCAGCTTGTTGCTGGATTTCATGGTTGGAATCACTTAACATATTAAATAAACCAAAACTTTTAGCTGTGTATGCAAACTGATGGCTGGAATCATATTTTAAAGGATCTCCACATGTCAGTTGAGTCCAACAAAGTTGTGCATGCAAAATGATGGGAATACCCTTTAACTATGAAGTGGGATCAATTACCATCAACAAAATCAAGAAGAAACCAAGCAAATGATGTTGATAAATGATGTTGAAAGTTGGAAGGAATGAATAGATGATGGTAGATTTGTAAAATGCTAGGACTTAATGGGAAAACTTCTATTAAGTCTTTCTTTAGATATAATGTATTAGTTAAAAGGAAACAACTGAGCCATACTTACTTGAAAAACAACACAAAAAGAGCCGGTCCCATTCATATGCTCTGCTATGTAGCTCACAGTCCGTCACTTCCTTGCAACAACTCTGACAACTTCACATACATAAATCAAAATATCTGCAAAAGTCCAATGAACTATTGGTTATTACATTCTCCTGATGCAATAATGGAAAGGGCATGGGTAGGAGATTATACAACTTCTTCTTTTACACCATAACAGAGGTTCCCTGTAACAATAATCATTGCATAAATGATTTTGATTTTTGACTATTTACTTCTTATATAAAGGAGAATCATATATCAAGATTGAACACAAGGATATTTTTCACTTGTTTGTTATGATTGAATGGAATCACAAACGATGGTATTATTAACTTACCTGCATTACATTGTAATTTCATTCAGGATCAAGTTTTTAATAAGTAGTTTTACCTTTGGTTAATTCCCATGTTTATCCTGTTTTCTTCTACACTTCTTATTTGCCATGTTACTTTTACCTTGGTAAACAAGGTCCAAGAACTCAAAAACTATTTTCAATGATCTTCTGGTAACGCACCTACAACAACCGAAAACATCTTCACTTTAATAAAACATGATGATGATCCAAAATAAAATGCACAATGGGTTACCTGTATTCTTGAAAATGTAAAAATAAGGTATTTCAAACTTGCTGCGAATAAGAGCTTTTCTCTCTGGTACTGAGTCTTCAGTTGTAATGCTCGAAAGTCTGAACTCTGCTCTCAACATGTATTCCTACAACATTCATTCAAACCTCTCAATAACATAACATAAATAACTTTATAACTCATCTTAATAATAATATAGCAAAAAACTAATTTCACTCTCGCTATCATTCATATGTACTTATGTTGAAAGCTCGTAATATATTAAAAACAAAAGATGTTTACCTTTCCACCTGGAAATGACTTCATTCTCATGGAGCCTGATGTTAGAGGAAAATATATAAAATCTAAATAAGATAGAGCTAAATTAAGCTCTAGTTCTTCCAATTTTGGGAGGGTGGTCTTTAACGAATCAGAGGGAAAAAACGGCCGAGAAAAGAGGATAGCCTCCGTCGTTGACCTCCATATGTTTGCAGAGCTCCAAAAATACAAAAAGGGAGAAAGAGTGATAGTAACACAATGCTATCACTGATTCTTTTGAATTTCAGTATTTTACCTCTAGAAGTGATCTCCGTGTAAACCCCACATAATTCCTCTTTCGCGTCTCTCTTTCCATTATGTTCTATTATGTGAGCGTACCCCTTGATCCTGTTGAAGAACTTGAGACGTTTTTGATGATGAAAACCCATAGAAACGTTGATCAGGGTTTAAGTTGGGTAACACGCTTTGGATCTTTTGATCCTCGGTTGTGGGCCTAGACATCTTTGCCCCTCTACTACCAGTCCAACCCAACACTAATGGATCTTGAATTGAATAATGCACTGGACTTAGTCCAATGTTTGGCAGATTACAAAAATGATGGGATAACGTACTGATCGACGGAAATAACCCCTCCTCAACGTCGTTCAGGAATTAGATTATTGCAGAACATAACAAGATAACGAAAGCACTTACAGGAACTTCAAGTATGAGGCGGGGTTTTAGGGTTTATTTTGATTAATGAAGATTTTTGGAACTTCTAAGTATGAAATTATCGATCTTTTACACACAATGCTTTTAGGGTTTCTTTTGATTGAAGAGGATTTTACAACATACGAAAAGGCGGGGTTTTTTATTTTTTGGATTTCATTCCCCCCATGGCAATTAAAAAATTGGAGAACGCGCATTCATAAAGAAAAATATAAAGTGATAGTTTTAGACGACACACTTGTTTAGGATAGGTGCTCTCCGTGTTTTTAATTTTTTTGTTAGACACTATTTTTAGGGCACACAATGAGTGTCCTCTATCCTTCAAATTTTGAAAAACTGACATTATTTTTTAAGGCACGCACAAATGCGCATCCTCTATCAGCGAGTGTCATTGTTTGTGCGTCATTAAAGGGCTGTTTTCTAGTAGTGTATAATGAAAATACATTTCTGTAAGAAATGCTTTGATAAATTCTTGTCATATTTTGTTTTGAGAACAAATTCCGCAACCGTTTTCTTTGAAATATTACTATGATTTTTAAAACAAAGCATAAACAAATCGGTCTTTTCTGGCCGTGAAATTGGGGATGTCACAATATTGGTTATGAACTTCAAGCCTGAAGGTTTAAGAGTTTTGGACTAGCATCTACATCAAGTTGAGTCATTTTTGGTGTCTCAAAGGTTCCACATTCTTCATCAATTTCCAAGCCTCCCAAGAGGACCCAAAGAACTACAAAGGTTGTTATTTCTTCACCTCTTCTTTGGTTGGTCTTTAAATCTTTCTATAACTTGCAAGAAGATCCTTAGTGGGTATAAAATGTTTATTTTATTTCAAAAATTAAAGTCTTCCGTTGCCATATCTTTCAAGTTTATGAAACTAATTTTGATCTAAAACACAAGAATTGGTATCATAGCCACCTTGCAAGTTTGGTTAGATTTTTTGATTTTTGTAAGTCTTAGCTTTTGGAGAATATGGATAACTTGTTTTTGTATAAATAAATAAGTTAATGCCTATTTTCTATAAAAACTTTTTTTTGTTATGTTATTTGACAAAAGTTTCATGCATCTTTTGTCATTTAAAGTTGTCTAAGAAAACAAAGGTTGTTTGATGTATATATTGATGTATATGATGTGCACAAACTAGTCAATGACCATTGTGTTGTTATGTTGTTGTGTTGGTTATTTTTGTTATAAAATGGTTTTAATAATTTATTTATTCATATGTTATTTAATAAATTAACTATATTAGTTTTATTGTTTATTTTTGTAAAGTAATAAATTAGTTTTTAGAAACAATTTACTTGTACAAAGATGTAACAATAAATGAAGTTGAACCACTTTTTTCAAGACAAAAGGGAAATTTTCGAGTTCAACATGTGCAGGGCAGACCATGACATGTTCTGAAAAGTGTCATGAATGTTACACATGTGCTGAAAAGGTGCTGTACAGAAAGATGACACTTTCTAAAAAGTGTCATGAAAGTTGCAGTTTTTCCTTTAAAGAAGCCTTTCAAATCTTTTGCAAGCAATAAGTGTTTACTCAAGTGGGAGCATCTACAACAACATTGCAAAATAAAAAAAAAATTGATCCCCTTAAATGTCCCTTTAGGAATGGACTTGGCATCTTTTGTGTTGGCTCACAAAATGTCATTAGTTGGTGATGTTTATGCATATATCTTTCTATGCATGTTTGTGTTGTTTATTTTATGCAATTAATTTGTGTGGTTGATAAAATTAGTTTTTCACATGCTAAAATAATTTTGGACAAAGTAAACATCACATGGAGTTTGGGTTTTTAAAATTGGACATAAGATGTAACAAGTTAATATGAAACCCGGTTTTATAAAATCGCTAATAACGACAAATTTTGAAATACTCCATTATAAGTTTTAAAATGGCGATTTTTGTAATTTATACAAACTCCAAATATATAAGTAATAAAATGAAGTTTTATTAAAGATATAAAAGGTTCAAATGCATTCAAACTTAATACCGTTTATTAAAAAAATTGAATTGCGTCAAATTATTTAAACACTTGTTTTTTATATAGAACATTTAAAAGTGATTTTCTTTTGAAAATTGATACCAAGGTTTATTATATGCATTTAATAACCATGATATCATATGTTTTTAAACAAGAATTATAGAACATATATAAAGAACCTTATTTTACAAACCTCAAATCTATGCAATCTGTTTGAAAAACACCCGCACATCTCTTGTATGCACTAGTGGGATAAAGGATACCTAACCGCTTAGTGTTGTCTTTTGATGGCCGGAGTGTCTCAGCGATTTCTATAACCAAGTTATATGCCGATTACACAAGTTTTCAAATTGGATGATTTGATTGGAAATCTTTTGTGATAAAGAATACCTAAGCAAGAGAGTTCTGAGGCATAGATGCGATCAAACATGTCTAATTAAATTTGTTATTAGCGATCCCATAAATCTAGGAATTATATAGTGAAATATAATTGATAATTGATATCTACCGAGTTGAATTCAAATGGATGGGATAAATGATACCTAACCGTCTATTTGTTTTGCAACTTGGATCCTAGACTTTGATAATTAATGTTTTTGGAAACTAAAATGGTATTGATTATTGATGATTAAATATTGAAAATACTAAATGAATTTTGTTAAAAATTTTGTAGTTAAGTAATCCATTCTCATTATCATGTATAGTCATTTTTCTTTAATGACTTAATGAAACAATAGCATTTAATAGATACAACTTCAATGAATGAGTTCATGTCTTAAGAGACAATCTTGTAAGATATATGAAATTGTATACACTTAAAGGTCTTAGTCCTAAACTATTTGCTTTGAGAAATTAAACCTGAACATGATCCTAGTAAAGGCATCACTGTGATGCTTAAGATGCTTCTAACATCAAGCTAGAAATAGTTATTCATTGCTTCTAGGAAGTCTCGGATAAATTAAACAAATATCTGATTATATAACAGGTCAAGCAATATTCCAATAAATACAATGATATTTTATTTTAAAGCCAGTTTAAACATTGGAATAATGCAAGGCTAAAAGAATCACCTTGTGTGATCCAGGAGGCCCATGTTTTATGGAGTGAACACCTTTAAGCCCAAGAAATCTACTAAATCCCACATAGATGGATCTTGTTTCTTTTGGGAAGAAACTGGACACAAGAAGAGGATTTACTCCTCTTATATGGAAAGAAAGTCTGGAAGAGACTACTACTTCTTGTATCTACTAGATAGAACTCATATTTTTCATATAACAAATAGGTACTTGGTACTTAAATGTTAATCTAATATTTGTAAATGGCTTGCAAATATTTACTGAAGACTAACCAAGTTGAGCACAATCAAGTAGGAACTACACTCTAGGAGTTCAGTTTATTATTTATGCTTAGAACATAAATTACTTGTAATGTAAAACAATATTTGTTTTGGAGCAATATAGGTTTTAATTTAGCATGTCTAAATTTATGTCTTAGTTATTTTATTCAAATGTTTGATAATTTAGTTAATCGTTTTTCATAATGATCATATTCATATTCAAGAATGATTAACTTGTATTTATGAGACTAGATCTCTTAATAGAATTGTGAAGTAAATATCAACATTTTAATAAATAAAATTAAGTGCTATATGCAAGCACTTTTGACTTAAACTTGTTTTAAATCAAACTTATCCTTGACATTGTTATTTTTATTATATAAATGAAATTCACATATTCCAACTTCAAGGCAAATAAAGTAGTTTATTCGACATATGTGATCTTCATTTATATGTAAATAAAATCTTCATTTATATGTAAATGATTTCTAATGATATTTTCACTAAGGTGTAGCCAAAATAATTAACGAACTATACACTTTGATGTATGAATTCCTTTCTAATGAATGTCTAAGATTAAGCACAAGATAGCAAATCAAATTTATTAACAACTGTAGTAGTTTTTATTATATTTTACATGGTAAAGCATAATTGTGAAATCTTTGTTAAATGTTTCAAAAGTTGAGATGCATACCGGTAAGAACCATCTAAAGCTTTAATGATAATAAATGATGAATTGAATCTTACTTGGTATGATTTATTTTCTTATCAGTAGAAATATCCTCCTTTAATCTTTTTGGGATAAAACTTCAATCACTATTAATTGTAACTTGAAGACAAATACCAACTAATAAGTAGATTAAACACTTAATAAGATTTAGTATGGAAAGGCTCCATCCTCATCTTACTAAATGTTTTATGGATTTGAGGCCGATGTTGGACTAAAGCTCCTAAACCCAAAATCTACTAAATACATATTTGTACAACACTCTAAATGTGGCTTAGATTATTATATGCAAACTCGCCAAGAATAAGTCATCTTATTCTTGTGAAAGCTAATTTAGTAGAAAGCAAGCTTCTAATGACAAAGTGAGTGAGTGGTACATGTAACTTGAAGCAAGTCAAGAGCCATAACATTATGTAGTAATAGTTGGCACTATTTTTAACAAGGATAGTTAAAATTGAATAATAGATATTCACAAACACAAATTGTTCGCATTAATGGTAGAATTTATCTATGACTTGAGAAATGTGAAATCTCTCATTGATGATATTTTATTGATGGATTCTGGAAAATCCATCAAATACCAAGATGTTATGTCAGATCTCGAATCAGATAAATGACTTAGAGTCGTAAGCATGAGATGAAATCCATGTATGAGAATTAAGTATGGGCTTGATTAAAATTTGTCCCTATAGCAAGGCTAGAAGGAGTAAATAATTCTTCTAGATAGAATAAATTACATGGATAACCATACACATTTAAAACAAAACTTGTAGTAAAAGGATTTTCTCATACTCATGGCATTGACTATGGCCCTCTTCATACTCATGACATTGACTGTGATCAAACCTTTTCACAAGTAGCTATGATTAGATCAACAAAGATATTATTTACTATAAATTCATATTCTTAATATGAGATATAGTAAATAGATTTCAAGAAAGACCACTTTTTCTTAATAGACATCTACTAGAAGATATCTATATAGATTTGCCTGGAGGTTTTCTTAATCCATGTTATCCTAAGAAAATGTGTAGAGCTTGAGATCCACTTGTGGATATAAAGAAAACATCTCAATGTTGCAATCATCATTTCAATATAAAACCACAAGGTATGTTTTTATATCAAAATGAATTGAACATGTGTACTTACTAAGAACTAGTGGGAGCATCGTGAAATTCCTAATCTTTTATGAAGGAGTCATACTTAATCATTTGAAATCTCATTCTGACTAAGCAAAGTCGTTTTCACCTTGACTCAAAAAGTGTTTCTAAAATGAAAGACTTAGGAAGGAGAAGATACATTATTGGAATGTAAAATCTATAAGGGATATATAAAATGAATGATATAAATTTCATGTCCTTAAACATATATTGGCAATATCTTGAAAGGGATCAAGACACAACAATCTTTTGGAGAATTCTTGGCATTGTCATTGGCATCATTTTAAGCTAGCCTCAAAAGCACATATCTCATAGGTTTGAACTAGATGAAATGATTTATATTATATTTTCTTGGCAAATGAATTCATCATTTACACCATATGATACATAGGACACGGTATTTGATCATGTTGTAGGCATGTCATAGGATACTAATTGAATACATGGTGAAGTCACTGGATGACTAAAAGAGCATTCTAAAAGTATTTAGAAGAACAAAGAGAATGTATATGCGACAATCAGTTTAGAAATGATCTTTATGGAAAGAGCTACACAAGATGTTAATTTCTAAACAGATATAAATAATTATGAATTATAATCGGATTTTGACTTCATTATGGAATAAAGGGTAAGTCTTGTTGGAATGAGGTCCAAGAAAAACATAATGACACAATCTATTACAAAATAAGAATACACTAATTTAGACGTTGAATTAAAATATGATTGGATGAATGGGATCATTGAAAAACTATGTTGATTTCTGCTTTTCAAGGATGACACATAAATCTTTGTGACCTCAAGAGTATACTTAATCAAGTTAAGAGACTCTATGTCACGAAAGAACATGAATCATATTCTCCAAGATATTTAACTATACCTAGAGTAAAGTTAAGTATGGAGATGATAGTATTCACAGAATTCACACAAATTAAATTTTGACAGATCCATTAATAAAGTTATTATTTTGAGCTAAGTATGAATGGTCACACTTCAACTATAAGACTTTATTATTCTAGAAATGGGTTTTTGATTTGGATTTAGTATTTGGATATTGGAACATTATAACAACAACTATTATATAATGTTATGATATATTGGGATATAGTCGTCACATTAATACTTGTTATGTTCTATATTAACATGTTTAATCCATGAATAATGTTATTATTCTACAAGTTCATAGTTGGTTATAATTGTGGGAGAAATTATAAATTAAGGCTAATATGAATTGGATTGGTTAACTCTCACTAGATGAAAGTAGGCAAGTGGTTGTAACAAAGTTTCATAGGTACTTGTCAGAGAACTAGTATTAAACTGACCCACATCAAGATCATCTCATGGATCGCTATCATGAATGATACTTGATTAAATGGTATTATTTGTGTATCCTTAACACCTGAGATACATAGTGGGACTTAAGTATAGGGAGTAATATGCTTTGATAATGGTCAAATTGTGTTCCTTAACCGAGCAGTTATAAAAGTCATTTTCAAGTATGGTGTGAACTAGACAAAAGGCTTATGTAGTCAAGATGGGATTTGCTCCTCTTATGTGTTGAGAGTTAGACATCTAAGGTGCCTTACCAAAAGTTGAACATCTAATGAGATTGATCACGATCCGAATCTCATGTTCAACATGATGTCTGTAGCAAAGGGATAACTGAGAAACTTACATTATACACCAATTGTAGCTTTGAGCTTTTGGGGGATTGGGCGTTGATAGAATGCCACAAACACTCGTATGGTCTTAGGGGCAATGAAATGTTGCTAGACGTTCAACACTGCCTATATCAGTCTAATATAAGTCTTGCGCAAGTGGGAGATTGAAAGGTCCAATATGCTTAAGAGTCATATTAAAGTGATATTGCTAAATAACATATGATACTAATGGGTCATGCTAATAACAACTTGATACAATTGATTATTTATTAGAAATTGATATTAATAAATACTCAACAAAACTCTTATAATTAAATTGAAATTATTTATTTCATGGAAATAATGAATTCCATTAGCAAATAACTTAATATATATCATATGGTATGATTTATAAATCATGTACACACTTTTGGACTAGTTGAATCATTTTGTCTTTTTCCTAACAGACAAGGTTTATATTTTATAAAAGAGTTTATAAAAATTTGATTTTCTTTCTTCTTCTTTATGAATTTTTCAAGATATGCATAAAAAGAAGTTTATGACTTGTCTAATCATGCTTTAAAAGGCATGGGAAACATGCTTATGACAATGGGGACAAGTTTGCTTAAAGTGCTAATAATGGTTAATACCTTCACTTTATGCATATAATAAGATGCTTGCATATTCAAAGAGTGCTCATTCCTTCTTCTCTTTTCCATGGCTAAGAGCTCTCTAGGAGACCCTCCCTCTCTTCTTTGCTTTGAGTTATTGAAGATTACTTGCATATCTTTTGATCTCTTGAAGTTTATATTGGTTATTAACTTCAAGCTTGAGGGTTTAAGAGTTTTGGACTAGCATCTACATCAAGTTGAGTCATTATTGGTGTCTCAAAGGTTCCACATTATTCATCAACTTCCAGGCCTCCCAAGAGGACCCAAAGAACTACAAAGGTTGTTATTTCTTCCCCTCTTCTTTGGTTGGTGTTTAAATCTTTCTATAACTTGCAAGAAGATCCTTGGTATAGAGCCATTAAAATTAGGTATAGAACCATTAAAATTGACTTCACTTTGATTAAAAACACAATTTTCTTTCATTGTTAGCTTTTTCCTATTGCTCTTGAGCTCATATTATTTCTAATTTCATAATTTATCTCCAACATCTATGTATTTCGGGTGTGTTGTTTATAGTAGACCTCTAATAGGCTTGATAACCTTCTTTGACACCCATGTGTTATGGGAAGAAGTTTATTGAGTTTTTAATGATAATTTTCAATTTTTCACTATAGTTTTCTATATTAAATTTGAATATGAAGATTTATAGGTAGTTGATAATGTATTTTTATACATGGTTTGTGGTGCAAAATTAAATATTTAAAACTTCATAAAAACATGTGCAAAGCCTATCATCTAGTCTAATAGTGAATACAAAAAAAATGATAGAGAGATTTGATTGCATTTTGTTAAAACTATATAGTTTTTGACGGTTCTATATCTAATATTAGGTACATAACAGCCACATATTCCCTAAGCCCCCCCCCCCCCCCACACACACACACACACACATATATATATATATATATATATATATATATATATATATATATATATATATATATAGGGTGAGGTTCAATAGAGAACCATAATTAACCAAGGAACCAAGGAATCAATCCTGAGCATCTGAAATCATAACGATCAACGAACAAGAAAATAGATGTACACTTTTACATTGGACGCACACACACCGGATTATACAAAAAAATCCACCCTTTACAAAAAAAACCCACCACTTTTTTTCGTTTAAAATTTTTTTTAGGCCATGTTTTTTATCAAAAAAAAAAAAAAAAAAAAAAAAAAAAAAAAAAAAACCGAATATACCGTTGTTCACGATTTTTCGTTCTCTTTCCATAGAGATCATGAGGATATATAAAAGACGAACTTTTTTTTTTCCGAATAAAATCCACTTCATTTTCTTTAATGAAAAAAGTTAAGGTCTATTTTTTATACAAAAAAATTAATAAATATATCAAAATTCATATTTTTTGTACTTTTTATACATAGATTCATATTCATATTAAAAAAAACGAAATTTCAGTTCATATTCACATTGTGAATTTCTTCAGATTCATATTGTAAACCTGTTCAGATTCACATTGTGAACCTCCTCAGATTCACAGTGTATATAATAATAAATCAAATTATGTGAATCTGAACTGATCGGAGCTTTTCACATTATGAATGTTAAAATTTGAAATATTTACAGTAAAAATTCACAATGTGAATCTATACTGATCGATGTTTTTTTTTTTTTTTTTTTTCACAATGTGAATCTGAACTGTTCTAGATTTTTCATATTGTAAATGTTAAAAATTGAAATATTTACAGTTTAGATTCACAGTGTGAATCTACACTGTTCTAGGTTTTTTTTTTTTAATCGGTGTTGATGTTTATTAATAGAATACAAAAAATTAATATTTTTGGTATAATTAGTTTTTTGTTTATAAAAAAAACTTAAATATTGAAAAAAATAAGAAAATTAAGTGAGTTTTTTTTCGAAAAAAAAGTTCGTTTTTTATATATTATCATGGATCTCTATGAAAAGATGACGAAAAATCGTGAACAACAGTATATTCGGATTTTTTTCGATAAAAAACTTGGCCTAAAAAAAATTTAAATGAAAAAAAGGAAGTGTGTTTTGTTATAATCCGGTACATGTGCGTCCATTATAAAAATTTACAACCCTTCATTTTGCCGTTGATCGCTTTAAATTACGACGTTTTAGATTGGTTCATTGATTCCTTGAATAATAATGATTCTCTATTTAATTTTTCCATATATATATATATATATATATATATATATATATATATATATATATATATATATATATATATATATATATATATATATATATATATATATATATATATATATATATATATGGAGAGTTCAATTGAGAAAAAAAAAGGTTGAGAATGGGGGAATCATTCTCAGCCACTCATTTATTTTTGCCGCAAAAACCTCCGTGGTACCAGCGGAAATGGGAAAAAAATAGACATGTGTTTTCCAACAAAACATATTTCCTTAAACTATGTTAAGCATTACCTTAATATATACAAAAACATAGTCTTTTTCGTTTTTTTTTTTTTTTTTAATTTTTAAGAAGCTACTTTTATCAAAAAATGATTTTAAATATACCAAAATTCATGATTTTTTATTCTCGACAAATAGATATCCATATTGATATAGTTTTAAAATAAAATAAATTTTTTTTATATATTTTCAGCTATCGTTATTCATAAGTGAATAAAAATGAATCAAGTTTTTTTACAGTACATTTGTTATTCACTTATGAATAAAAACTATGATTAATTTTTTTTTACATTTTAAGTATCATTCATATATAAATATAGCATATACTAAACATAGTATATTCATATTTAAATATTAGACGATTTATTCACTTGTGAATATTACATAGTATATTCACTTGTGAATATTAATTAGATGGTATATTCAGTTATGAATATTAGATAATATTTTCATATATGAATATTACATAGTATTACATGGTATATCACATGTGAATAATACATAGTATATTCACTTGTGAATATTAGATGATATATTCACTTATGAATATTGCACAGTATATTCACATATGAATATTACAATGTGTTTTCACAAATATATATAATTTTTATATGTTATTCACATATGAATAACATACAGACTTGCATATTCGTTTTTTTGTTTTAATAATCATATACTGATTCAAGTGAGAAAACATATTCATATATGAATATAACGTGGTAATTTAGTTTATGTATTTCATCAAACAGTTGGAGTGCATACAAGTTAACTATTTTAAAAATGTTAAAAACATCAAGTTATCAATTCCAAATCATCATATACTTCCGATTTCGACTTCAGATGTGACACCTATGTCTAATCGATTTCTCATTTTGATTTTGATTTCTGAAAATCCGATTGGGAACCTGTGAGTACCGATTCTGAGTCCTTCAATGTCGACCGTGACTGCGAGTCAAGAACTCCGATTCCAATTTCATGAACAACGAAGAAATTCCGATTCCAACTGATTTAGTTTGTGAATCTGGGAAATTCCAGTTCCAAACTTTAACAAATCGATGAAATTGATGAATTTGGGTTGTGAATTTGTCTTGAACGGTGAACCTCCCAGCTACGAATATTGATGATTGATTAACACTGGATGACATTGATGATGATTTAGTTGAAGAAATCTGAATGATTGTTGAAGGTTGGAGGAGAAATTTTGAAGATGAACGAACTGTTATCGAATTCTCTATAGTTACGTATTTTACATTGAAGGTTATTAACATATTTACAAGTTTGTCACCGTGCCTTTTTATGCTTAGATTGAATGAGTGGCTGAAGAATGATTCCCCCATTCTCAACTTTTTTTATTTTCTCAATTGAACAGACATATATATATATATATATATATATATATATATATATATATATATATATATATATATATATATATATATATATATATATATATATATATACCCGCACACCAGTGGGTCAAAAACCATAGCTTCGGTTGAAGTCCATATTAACTCCCAGTCCATTAAACTCCTTATTTATGGTTACATTATCCCTTCCACTTGCTTCATTCGCCTACGTTTAAAGATGAACTTCCCCTCCACTATACAAATCCATCTTTAACCTAACGATTCCATATTCAACCCCCACTTGCCACAGTCTCTCTATCAGGCCCGTCCCAGATGGTGGGCGATAGGGGCGACCGTCCAGGGCCCATCTTTCAAAAGGCTCCAAATTTTTATGAAAATTATTATATTTAGAAGATAATACAAATAATTTTCTTTCAATTATTGAGTTACTATAAAAAAAAAACTTGATGTCATTTATATATTTTAAGGACCCATTTTTTTCTCTCGCCCTGAGCCCAAAATATGTTTGGAACGGCCCTGCTCTCTATTTTCTATACGTTTCTTCAACCATTCTCCGCTCAGCTTACTCTCCCTAATCTCTTACCCTTTCGCCTATATCAACATTAAGCGACGTGTGCCTCACATCCCCACAACGTCCCTCCCTACATTTCCATATGTTCTTCCCTTACGTTCGTGCTCTCTCGACCCTCTTCACATATGAATGAAGATATTATTTTATCCTAAATATTTCCTCTATGTTGAACAATCACTAGGATACGTTTCTCCAATATTTCCTAATTGAATTTTTTTTCCTAGGTTTTATGATCAACTCAACCAATGATGCAATTTGACATAAATTGGCAATAATATATTTTGTTCCATTTTTTTATTATTAGTTGAATATAAATAATAAAATACAATGCATTATATTTCATGACTTATACATATATTTTGATGGAATGGTACTCCTAAGGCATGTTGATGTTTTCCCATCGTTATGAATGGTGGGAAATTTAAAGCATGATTGTTACTCTTTCATACCATCATGACATATAGACCGACATCAAAGCTTTTGATGCTTTCGGATTGCGTGTAATTCTTTTACAACATGATAATAAAAATAATAGCAAACTAGCGATATATATTGTCATTTTTTTTTTATTTTTTTATTTTTATTTATTTATTTTTTTTTTGTAATTCTAATCCAACATTGGTTTTGTTTTGTTATTAAGATGTAGGCCTTTTGATATAAAATTCCTTAGGTTTGTAATTTTTTTTTTCCAATTTAGTCCCTCCAACAATTTTGGTGCAATAATGCCTAATATTTTCAATTTTTTGTCATTTTCGTCATTTAAAGCAGGTCATTTTTGTCATTTTATGCTTATGTGGCACTGACGATCGGACCTTGTGCTAAGCTGAGGTCAGCCCTACACACGCAACGTATTCTTTGATAATTAAAATTTTGGATGAGTACGAGGATAAGTGATATTAGCGAGAAAGTACATTGTTGTTTTTTACATCTAACCCAATCTCTTGTGCTATATAATACACAAAAACTTTCTACAAAATAAGTCTCGTATTTATTGCCACTAAATCGGAAACCAAAACCCATAAAAACCCAAAGCTGTACAGACACAATTAATGAAAAGGGGATTTTTCATTATAAGTTCTAACCTATAGAAGTTTCTCCGATCATGATTCAGAAGAGATTAGAGAAGAGATTTGTCGATGGTTCACAACAGTAAAAATTTTGGGCACAAAGAGAAGTGTAAAGAAGCGCAAAGAAGAAAATGTCCAAAACGGAGGATGAAAAGAAAAGTAATCCTACGTTATATTTACATGTATTTTTCTATAGAATCCTCTCTAATAAATGAAAGTTTTTTTTTTGTCACTTGTCACACTTTAATTTGCCAAATGTCATTTTGTGGTTATTTTGAATTTATTTTTTTCCACATGTCATTTCATGAGTTTTTCTACTTTATTAAATTTCACATAATATTTTAATGTAATAATTTCAATTAATGTCGTAATAAATGGATATTAATTTTACTAATAAACTTACCTTTTAATTTCAAAATTCATCAAAATTAAAGTTCATTAGTTTTATTTATTTATTTAAATTATTTGTTTAAATTTAAAAGATAAAAAATATTTTTATTATAATAATTCATTATTTTTTTATTTTCTTATAAATTGAAAGTTCTCAAATATTTTAATCTTTATATTTAACTTTTTTTTTTAAATTAATCCATATACTATATGGATCTCACAACTAATTTAAAGAATATAGCAAAAAAATAAAAAAAGAACTTTTGAAACGTCCTGTATCCATTTTTTTCAGAGACAAATGTACGAAATTTTAAGAATATAACAAAAGACGAGGAACAAATTTTATAGGTTAAATATGGGATCACTGAGTGAGCACTGATCGGGCCAAATTTGCAATCCATTTTTTTTTTTTGCTTTTTAGCAGCCCAATTAAGTATTTCTTAGCCCGTTCATGATTTCGTGCATAACGTATACCTAATATCAATAAACCCTAATATCAATAATTTAATCTAGTAAAACCCTAATATCAATAAACCTTTGGTTTTTCTCTTATTACATTCTTCAACAGGAACATCACGTGGGATGAGCATTGTTTCACGAGATCAAAATCTCACAAGCGGTTCTCTCCACTTGAAATCTCCTTTGCATCATCTTTCAACCATCTCTCTCTCTCTCTCTCTCTCTATATATATATATATATATATATATATATATATATATAGTTAGGTTCAAATGTTTTCATTATCTATTGTGTGCATGTATGGTTGATTATGGACCAATCATTTTAGTTATTTTAAAAAAGTAATTAATGCATATTAAATGCTGAAGATGTAATTAATATCCATTATATCTTCAGCATGTAATATGCATTAATAACTTTCTTAAAATAACGAAAATGATTGGTCCAGAATCAGTCATACATGCACACAATAGATAGTGAAAACAAAATAACCTAACCATATATATATATATATATATATATATATATATATATATATATATATAGAGAGAGAGAGAGAGAGAGAAAGAGAGAGAGAGAGAGAGAGAATGTATAATTGATTTTGGACCAATCATTTTAGTTATTTTAAGAAAGTAATTAATGCATATTATATGTTGAAAATATAATGAGTATTAATTAAATCTTCAGCATTTAATATATATCTTCAGCATTTAATATGCATTAATTACTTTCTTAAAATAATTAAAATGATTGGTCCAGAATCAATCATATATGCACACAATAGATAGTGAAAACATTTGAACCTCTCTCTCTCTCTCTCTCTCTCTCTCTCTCTCTCTATATATATATATATATATATATATATATATATATATATATATATATATATATATATATATATATATATATATATATATAGGGAGTGGTTCAAATTAGAACCAAAAAAAGTTAAGAACTGTAAGAACCTTTAACTTTAGATGTTTATAAAGGGTTTAGGGTAACCCTAAACCCGAAACCCTTTATAAACACCCTAAAACCTAAACCCTTTATAAACATCTAAAATTAGAGGTTCTTACGGTTGTTAACCCTTTTTGGTTCTCATTTGAACCTTTACCTATATATATATATATATATATATATATATATATATATATATATATATATATATATATATATATATATATATATATATATATATATGGAGAGAGATGTTCAATTGAGAAAATAAGAATCCACCACCACCGCTGCCAGCTCTGCTACCATGACCACCTCCGCCACCAACCACCGTCACCTACCACCGCTGCTATATTCATATATAAATAATCAATTTCTCTATACTTTTTCATATATAAACATATGAATTCATCTATGAGATTTAGGTTCTATAGAAAACAAAAAACCCTAAAAATTATTAAAATGCTTAAAACAAATACTTAGAGATCACAAAACTTCTTTTTGAGTTTTTTATTAAAAAATCGCAACTTTTAGGTCAAAATCGCTGAATTTTTTTTTTTGAAAAATGTTTTTTCTCAACGAAATTGTAAAAAATGTTGCGGTTTTTTGATCAAAAAATTCAAAAAAAAGTGTTGTGATGTCTTGGTATTTTTTTTTATGCATTTTTATGATTTTTAGAGTTTTTTTAAGGTTTTTTTGTTTTCCAAATAACACTTCCCTCATTTATGAATATAGTTATTCATATATGAATATACATATCCATATATGTATTCATATAATCATATATTAATATAGGCATGAGCAAACGGACCGAACCGGCCGGAACCAGCCTGACTCGGACGCGACTCGAGAACCGACTTCGGCCAAAATCAAGAACCGAACTGGTCCGACGGTTCTACTGGTTCCAGTTCTAACGGTTCCGATTCCGGGTCCGGTTTTTATCGGGTTTTCGATTTTTGAATCGGTCTAATTTGACACGCTTCCTTGCGATGTTTGTTACTCATTCAATTTTTAACCAAATCAAACATTTTTATAATCTAAACTTAACTAAAAAACCTAAACTAAGTGTAGGAAAAAGATTCAAGTCAAGAAAACTTAAAAATTGAGTGAGTTATGCCCATTTGAACAACATAGTCAGATTACGTTAAATTGCTATAATATATATATATATATATATATATATATATATATATATATATATATATATATATATATATATATATATATATATATTGATTTGACACGCTTCCTTGCGGAGTTTGTAGCTCTTTAAAATTTTAACTAAATCAAGCGTTTTTATAGTTTAAACTTAACTAAAAATCTTAATCTACATGTAGGAAAAAGATTCATGTCAAAACAAGTAAAATTGAGTGAGTTATGCACATTTGAACAACAAAGTCAGATTACATTTAATTGCTGAAACATAAAAAAATTCTGATTTGACACGTTTTCTTGCGGGGCTTGTAACCCATTCAATTTTTAACCAAATCAAGCGTTTTATAGTCTAAACTTAACTATAAATCCTAATCTACATGTAGGAAAAAGATTCAGGTAAAAAAAAAGTTAAATTGAGTGAGTTGTGCATATTTGAACAACAAAGTCAGATTACATTTAATTGTTGAAGTATAAAAAAAATCTGATTTGACACCCTTCTTTATGGGGCTTGTAACTCATTCAAATTTTAACCAAATCAAGCGTTTTTATAATGTAAACTTAACTACAAATCATAATCAACATGTAGGAAAAAGATTCATGTCAATTTTTTTTTTAATTGAGTGAGTAATGCAACTTTCAAAATTTAGTGAGTTATCCGGTCCGGTTCTCGGTTTTAGGCCGGTTCCAACGACTGGTTCTTACCGGGTCTCGGTTCTAAAAATTGTCGAAATTATAGTATCGGTTCTGGCCCGACCGGTTCAGGTCCTATATGAATATGATCTATTCCGTCGACCTGATACATTGGAGCGCTTATGCGGTAGATTCGAAATGAGTGACCTAGATTCATTCCTTTATTCTCAACCTTTGTTGTTTGTCAATTGAACCGTCTTCTCTCTCTCTCTCTCTCTCTCTCTCTCTATATATATATATATATATATATATATATATATATATATATATATATATATATATTCTAATAAAAGAATAGTTTTATTCTCTTTTTGACATGTGTCACCCTATTAGGCCTCCTAATTTATGTATATTTTATTCTTCTTTTGCCATGTGCCAACCTATTATGTCTCCTAATTAATGCATGCCACTTGCCAGCCTATTAAATCTTCATTTCAAATTTTCAAATTTTAAATTTGTCACTTTAATTACATTAAATTAATAATATTAGAATAAAAATTAAAATAAAATTAATACAAATTATAAAGTGATATATTTCATATATTTATTTAAATAAATGATTATAATTTTATATAACTAAAAATATCTCTTAATTAATAATTTATTTAAAACAATTGATTAATAATTTTGAATTTTTATACTATAAAAGTTTAATTAATTTTGTAACCGTGGTTTCCACAGGTTATAAACTAATATATATATATATATATATATATATATATATATATATATATATATATATATATATATATATATATTCACTATTGTATAGAAGGTTTCGGGTTATTTACGATATTTATCAAACAAAACTATAATCGATACCCGAACCAAATTACAATTCCGGTATTTGTGTTTTGGGTCAGCTAATTTTAGATACACCCGAATTTCTTAATTTATTCAAAAAAGAAAATTTTAAGCACGATCTTTATATAAACTTAAATTGATAATTTTCTTTTTGTAAATAATGTATTAATATTTCGTATTTAGATTATTTTATAAGCTGCGTTTTGGTTCCTGCTCTTGATTTTTTTTTTTTTTTTTTTTTTTAATCACATATTCCCTTCAATTTGTAATGAGTTAAGTATTTCATGGTGTAGATTGTTTATGATGCATTTGGAATCATGCTTAATGGAATATATGCTTAGTAGGATTTAATTAAGCCATTTGTACTACTGTATCCTTTGGGATTTAGTTTAGTTTCATACAACTTTCTATTTACAAAGTTGGTATTTACATTGTCACTGTATTCCTACATGAGTTTATAAAAAGTACTTTTTTAGTTCTTGGTTACGAAAGACATTTTTTTTTTGAAACGGCAGTTGAGAGACATTTAACTAGCCCAACAAGCTTTTATAAAAATCCGGGTAATCGGATATACTTGAATTTAAAATCGTATACTAGATAATTGATATGAAATATTATTGGGTTAACCAATTATGCAAATTTTATGACCTAAAACAAGATTAACCTAAATCGTCAACGGTTCGGTCGGTTTGTTTGGGTATCGGTTATTTGATGGGCCTATGACTTTAGGTGTCTCGTTAAAGTTATCAAATAAATTGATATTTTTATCACAATTAATTTGGGGAAGAAGTTAAGTGTGAGAATGCTAATTTCGATTTGTTATTTATAACATCTAGTTACGGGATGTTTTTGATTTCGGGATAGCGGATCGTAATTTGATCGAATAAAGGTCATGACTTCAAAAGAATAGAGTTTAGACGTTAATATATATTGATAATGTTGGTTAAGTGATTTTAGTCATTGAATTGTGCATCGGAGCCAAATGGGTAAAATGGGAAATGTGACATTTTGTAGTTTTTTAATGTATTAATAAATTAAGTTACGTATGCTTTAAGCCAAAAGTAATTGTATAGAATTGTGGAGCTTGTCAATACATTTGCATGCATATAAAGATCATCGAAAACGGAGTTAGAACGAATAAGTTATGATTGGTTAAAACTGAAGTTGAAAATCGAAAAATCATGAATTTATTTAAGGAGCGCGGAGTGGCCTTTAAGAGCGCGGGGTGCCGCCAACCTAGTGGGTTGTGCATTTATTTAAAGGCTATTAACCTTGAGGTTTGTCATTTTTAGCATCCACCACCTTTATAACACATCTAATGAAACCCTAGCCTCCATGGAAGTTTTTGTAGCTTATCTTGTCTCCTAAATCCGTTTTTACTCTCTTAACGGTCATTTGGTGCTCTATTTTGCTAGTTTTGTTTTCTAGAAGGAAGGAAAACAAGAAATATTGGTCCTTGAAGCTATGCATCTGAAGTATTCAATCTCCATTCACCTTCTAGACCTTGGTAAGCCTTGAAGATCCAAGCTTTATTGTGTTTCATCATTAGATATATGAGTGCTTGTTGTTTTGGTCTATTTTAATGAGTACTAGTCCCTTTGTGAATTGTGACATGGATTTTGAAGAACTCCATAAGCCTTGGTTCATGTTTAAAGTTCAAATCTAGTGATTTGGAAGAGTAAGGAATGTATGCAAGAGCTCTCTTTATTCCATGACTAAAGAAATATGGTTTTTAGGTCATTCTCAACCTAGTGTTTTAGATCTAGGACGTTTGTGGCCTTATAATGGATAAAGTCAGAAACTTCATCCATTTAGGCATCATATTGATTGATATTTGAAAGTGGAAGTGTCACACCCTCGAAACCAGACGGCAGAAACGTCCGAGGGCTCGCGTAACTTAAATTGAATATCATCACAATGAATATACATGAATCATAACATAAACATCACCATGCATCAATACATTACAACTGATATTGTTGACATCCAGTACATTGTTTTAAATATTACACATCCATAACATAAATTGTTTGAGAGTTTTCAAAACATAACATCCTAATATACTTCATATTACCCTTCATCTTACTTGTTACCTGAGAATACAAACTATTTTGAAAAACGTCAACATATGAAATGTTGGTGAGTTCATAAGCAGGGTTGTGATAAAAATGATTGGTGTAGTTTATAAAACCCAGAAAATCTGATATTTTCTGAAAAGACAATTGTTTACCAAAGTGTGAAGATCCATAAGTTGATGCATGAATGATTTTAAAACGTGTATAAAAGGAAGTTTTGTATTATAGTTATAGAAAGATACAAGCGAGTGGTGTTGATTTCCTCGAAAAACCCGATGTTTTCTGATAACATAAAATATAATTGTTTTTCAAATTGCTCTACCGGCACAACAAATGATTTTGATTACTCTTCCATGATTACTCGGATGGTATTGGATTTAGTTAATTATGTGAGTCGTTATAACCATGCATAATAATGACTAATTCGTCTGTCTTGGCAACTTAACGTACGCCGGGATTGATCTTAAAATTTTGTCACCCTAGACTGGCCGAGTCTAACTGTAGCGAACAACTGAGGTGTGGGGGAGTCACCCCCGTATAGATTTATACACAAATTCTCGCTCTCCTTCCAGGAGACTTTGATTATAACTACAGACTACGAACGACACTTATAGGTGTCACCCTTTATTACTCACTTAATCCCAACAACATTGATTACTATTGATTAACGACCTGAATTTGTTTACTTTGAATTCAAATAAGCCTAACAAACGTGGAAAAGAGGAATACGAGGTCCTGCTAATTACGCGTGTTATTTAAGGATGTTGGTTATACAAAGGACACGTTGGCCCATTTCATATTTGATTTAATTTAGACCTTACTAGCAATGCTAATGAGCCACCAAGGCCCGATAGCACATATGAGCCATTGAGGGTCCCTTAAACATGTAATTGGGTCACCGGAGGCCCAATAAACATTTACTATTAGTGTTAGGCCCAAAAGTCATGTCAATGGACCACGAAGGTCCAATAAGCATGATTAAGATCTTTCAAGCCCAACTATTTGGATATTTAATTGTTTTAGGTATAGTATAATTGTTGGAAGGTTTGATTGAACGATTGTTATCTTCATATCGGCACGAAGCCGGTCGATTGTTTATAACGATATTTGGGATTATACGTATATTCACCTTTCTATTTTCATGAGTTGTAGTTTGGTATTTTTGACTCAAATATCATAAAAACAAAATAATTGCTTCAAAATGTTGGTTTGACCTTTTCAGCCCCTTATTTTTAAAAAAAAAGAGAACATTTTAGGCCCTTAAACCATTTTCTTGGCATTTTTGACCCATAGACTTGTTTAAGTGATGTTTTTAGTTCAAAAATTTCTCTTTGGCAGTTTCAGCCCTTCCAGTAAGAATTTTTTCAGTTGAAACCCAAACTTTTCGCAACTTTTACAAATTTCGCCCAAAATCCAAAAAGTTTACATTTTTGATCCTTGTTTGGAAAATAATTCATTTTAACCCTTGAATTGGTTTTGTTTACCCTTTTTACCTCCTGTTTTGTGAAGTTTATCATTCAATCCCTTAAAAATTTGGTTTTTCGCAATTTTGGACTCAATGGGCCGAGAAGCCCAAAAATCGACCCATTAAGCTACAATTTACATTTATAGTCCTTTGAAGAGTATAATGTTCATAAAAACTTTTATTCTAACTGTTTTGACCCTTTTGATCCTTAAGAAAAACCGTGAATGGCAATTTTAACCTAACAAAACACTTTTGTTTATTTGACAATTTAAGCCAAAAATGGATTTTATGTTTTGCAATATGTTTATTTTAATGGGATAATCTTATAAAGACTCAACATATTTTCATCAAAGTCTTAAAAAAAACCACTATATTATTTTTTTGTACGTTAAAACCCTTGTATTTTTTAAAATATATCATTTAATACATTGAGCTCGGTAAATCCTAGATAGCCAAAAATGTTAGGTACTCGATTCTTAATGTTTCTATTGTTACAATTTATTAGATTAAAAAAAAATTTAAAAATATGAGGGTTTAAATGCACTAAAAAAATAATATAATGGTTTTTTAATCCTTTCATGAAAATAGAGTAGGTTTTTCTAAGCTCAGAAAACCTTAAATAAGAATTTTAGAAAATATAAGGGTTTTAGTGTACTAAAAAAATAATATAGTGGTTTTTTTAAGCATTTGGAGAAAATATGTTGGGTTTTTCTAAGGTTTTCCCTATTTTAATCTTAGAGGGTATTTTTCTTGACTTGTTTAGTGTAATATATCTTAGTTCATGTTTGTTTTCCTTCTTGTGCCATAGATTTCGTGATTTCTTCCCTTTTTGTTACATATTTACCACATAAACACATATAATCACACATACATGCATGAAATCATACATAGCATACACATACACATAGATCTACACATTTTACTTGTATTCTACCCTATAAAACTTGTGAAAACTGAAAAGAGAGGGGTATGAACTCACCTTTGCTTGTTGTTTTTTTATTTGAAGAAGAAATGGAAGAAGTTTAATGCTATTCTCGGCCTTACAAAGCTTCTTGAGAAGAATTTGGCTTAGATGGGTTCTAAGAAGCATGATCATGAACTTTCACGAGTTAGAAGGGGATTATAACAATATCAAGAAGCTAAACCATGGATCCAAGCATTAACTTACCTAGAATGATGAATTTTGTGGAATAACCTCCATGAAAAGCTCTTAATATCGAAAATTTTGAAGGAGAAGTGAAGAGTGTTCTTTGAGAGTGTTTGGATAGAATTTGTGAGGTGGGTGTGTATTTCCTTTGTGTTCTCGTCTGAAGAAGAAAAGAGAGGGGATAAGAGAGAGAGAGAGAGAGTGAGAGAGAGAGAGAGAGTGAAGTGATAGATGCTTGGAAGTATGAGATAGTTGCATGGATATCCCAAGTATAATTGTAAGGTGGCATATAAAAGTCAACTCTTTCTCCCTAAGTTTTGTAGTTAGGTTGAGAGAGGTAGAGGAAAGAAAGAATTTGTTGCATTTTTTTCGTGCTTAAATCCATATTATGGCCCATTGATGATTTTCGGCCCAATTGGTATTTGGAGATGGTTCACGACCCAAAATAAATCAAAGAATGAGTTTTATGGTCCATTAGGGCTAATTAGATTTGTTATGGCCCAATAAGGCCCATTAAAGATAACCTAGTTCATTTTAGGCTTATAAGGCCCAAAACATTAAGTTTCATGTAAATGGGTCCAATTAGGGTCCATTTAAGAGTTCTAAGCCCAAAAAGTCAAATTGGAAGCTTATTGGTCCATTAGGCCCAATAAGAAAATCCAAGTCAAAAATGGATTTAAACCGGGATTTTTAGGGCTTCCAACTTTTGTTGACTATTTTAAAGTTGGTATAGGGTATTTGATGGAATTTGTGGTTATTAAATAAGCACCATGCAAGTTTTCAAGTTTTAGTTACAACATGATTCTTTGTTAAGTGTTTACAACGTATCAGAATTTCCTAGTTGTGACATCATCCCCTCGTTTGAGGGAATTTCGTCCCGAAATTCTTTTTAAAGCTAGATTGGAGAATGTGAGAATAGATGAGGGTACTTCTGCTTCATCTGGCCTTCGCGTTCCCATGTGAACTCTGGTCCGCGTCTCGCGTTCCATTGAACTTTCACAATCGGAATGCGACTTTTCTTAGTAGGTTTCACTTCCCGATCCATGATTTCGAATGGTTCATGAAGTAATATGCTCCGTCCATCTTCACTTCGAAATTCTTTTCCATTCCACGTAAATCTTCGCTTGTTCTGTTTTCTGCCTTCATGACATCCGACTGGGCTGCTCTGATTCGTGAGGTCAGGTGGGATTGGATGGTTATGGAGAGAGTCTTCAAACGATGATTCGAGTAATCCTTTCGACTCAAGGCATCAACTACTACGTTAGCTTTACTTGGGTTGGTACTGATGGGTTTTGGACATAAGAACTTTACCGATGTGCACATACAACCCTATAGCTTGGATCTAGGTTTCATTAATTGAACATGCAATAATTCTAAGACTTTCATGGCTAGATCTAAGAACAAAACATATGAAAAGAGATCTAGAATAATACCTTGAGTTACTTGCTTGAAACCTTCTTCTTCTTGGAGCTAAGAGTCACAAATGTCACTCCTCTAATGGCTTACAAACACCAACTAGCAAGAAGGTGACTTGAGAGAGATGAGAAAGAGGGAAATCGGCTCTAGGGTTTCTCCAATCACAATGATGGCTGATTTCCTCAACCCTATGGGTCTATTTATACTGTGAGCTCCTAGGGTTTCACCCTTAAACCCTAATTGGATAACTTAGCCTCAAAGCAATCCAAATCCCTTCCTAGATAAGCCCTTGGACAATTTCTAGGTGATCCATATCCCTAAAATCGTCGAACCCTATATCCATAAGGATTATCGGCTCAAAATACAACTTTCATACATTTGACAGTTTATACCCCTTTATTCAATTAATTTATTTAAGTCACCAAATTAATTCCTAATTAATTTATGACTTATATTAATCAAATAATATTATTATTCTTTTAATATATTATTCTTATAATATATTAATTATAATATCTCTTCTCTCTAAATCACCCTGTCAAGTTGCTATGGTGAAGGCAACCCAAAAGGACTATGCACAATCGGGTCAAGTACTTACCAAGTATAGTTACAGCCTTAGACACTAATCCAACATGTACTTGATTTTGCACTCGTAATCATTCAGCAATTCAAACCATCTTCGTTGCCTCATGTTTAACTCCTTTTGATTTAAGATGTGTTGGAGACTCTTGTGGTCGGTGAAAATGGTGCACTTGGTACCATAAAGGTAGTGCCTCCAAATCTTCAGGGCGAATATCACAGCTCCTAATTCCAGATCATGGGTGGTATAATTCACCTCGTGTGTCTTTAGTTGTCGGGATGCATAAGCTATCACCTTCCCACGTTGCATGAGTACACTGCCTAAACCCTGATTCGACGCGTCGCTGTAAACTACGAAGTCTTCTGTTCCCTCTGGTAGCGATAGTACCGGTGCACTGCAGAGTGCTTGCTTCAGAGTTCGGAATGCAACCTCTAGCTTATCTGTCCATTCAAAGGGTACACCCTTTTGTGTAAGCATCGTAAGTGGCTTGGCTGTTTTGTAGAAGTTATGAATGAACCTCCTGTAGTAGCCTGCGAGACCTAAGAATTGACGAATTTCGGTGGGTGTTGTTGGGATCGCCCATCGTTCGATGGCTGTGACTTTAGAAGGATCCACATGTATCCCTTCTTGACTAACAACATGACCTAAAAAGCTCACACTACGGAGCCAAAACTCACACTTAGAGAGTTTTGCGTATAACCTTTCCGTTCATAGGGTTTCCAGGATTTGTCAGAGGTGTCGGCCGTGCTCCTCTTTGCTTCGGGAATAGACTAGGATATCGTCAATGAAAACGATGACAAAGTTATCGAGGAATGGTCGGCAGATTCGATTCATTAGTTCCATGAATGTGGCATGGGCATTCGTTAGACCGAAGGGCATTACGACAAATTGATAATGTCCATAACGAGTTCGGAAGGCGGTTTTGGAGATGTCCTCCTCCCGGACTTTGAGTTGGTGGTATCCAGACCACAGATCTATCTTAGAGAAGTAACTTGCTCCTTGGAGTTGGTCAAATAGATCGTCGATTCTCGGAAGTGGATAGCGGTTTTTTATAGTGAGCTTATTAAGATCCCTATAGTCAATACACATCCTGAAGGTACCGTCTTTCTTCTTAACAAAGAGAACCGGAGCTCCCCAAGGTGAGAAACTGGGTCGGATGAATCATCTGTCCAAAAGTTCGCTGAGTTGACTAGACAACTCTTGCATCTCCACAGGAGCCAATCTGTAGGGCGATTTGGTGATGGGAGTAGCTCCTAGCACTAGATCAATTCGGAACTCGACTTGTCTTTCTGTGGGTATCCCCGAAAGATCCTCCAGAAAGACATCTAGGAAATCACAAGCTACAGGGATGTTTTGAATGTTGATCTCTTCTTTGGACTTATCCATTGTATGAGCTAGAAACGTCAAGTCCTTCTTTCGTAGATACTTCTGTGCCTTAATGCACGAGATACGATGAAGGTTCATGTTGGGTTTGTCTCCGTATATAATTAGGGTTTTGTGATTTGGGAGGTGAAGGAGAACGACCTTCTCGTGACACACAATTTCAGCATGGTGGGGGCTTAACCAGTCCATGCCGATAATTACATCAAAACTCTAATGGAAACATGCCTTAAGTTTATTTGAAAGACGTGATGATTTAAGGTCAGGGTACATTCGATGTAGATTTCCCCAGTGGATTCTGTTTTCCCATTAGCCATTTCCATCGTAAAGGTTTCATTAAGCTCCTAGGGTTGTTTTTTTAACAAGTGTTTGAATTTATTACTCACAAAACTTTGTTCCGCATCAGTATCAAATAGGATGCATGCGTAAATGTGGTTTAGGAGAAATGTACCGGTAACCATAGTGGGATCCTAAATCGCTTCTCCTTGACCCATTGCTAGCACTCTTCCTGTTCCTCCGTTCCCAGGGTTGTTGATGTTGGGGCAGTTTCGACGGATATGTCCAGTCTTTCCACATCCATAGCAGGTGGGGCTTGGTACTGTATTATTGCCGCTATTTTTGGTGTTGTTGTTGTTGCGGTTGTTGTTTTTTCCTTATTACTGGTTCTGGGGAGGATAGGTCCTGCAATATTTTGCCGTGTGACCCTTTCGATTGCAACTGGTACAATGCATCTCTCTGCATTCACCATTATGATGAAGATTGCACTTGTTGCACTTTGGGAGATTCCCGGAATACTGCCTAGGGGCACTCGGGTTAGCTGAGGCTGGAGCATGTGGTGTGGAGGGAACTTGGGTGGTTGCAGCATTGACTATCACTGTTTGTTTCTTCTTTGTCGAATCTGAGCCTTGTCGCCCTTTTCTCTTGTTGTTCTTTCCCTTCTTGTTGTCACTCTCCTTCTTGTCTTCAGTCTCGACTGGCTTCTCGCCCTTCTTGTTGTTGTGGTCGTACAGTTTCTTGGCCAACCTCTTGGCACTGTCGAAGGTTTCAGGATTTGCAGCTATTACATTTTCTTGAATTGGGGAGGTTAATCCCCAAATGAATCGTTCGATTTTCTTTCCCTTTGAAGTGATCATGCCAGGGCACAACAGTGACAGTTCGCTAAACCTCGATATGTATGCATCAATGTCGGAGTTTCAGACGTTAAGGTTCCACAACTCTTGCTCCATCTTCTAAATTTCGCCTCGCGGGCGGTACTCGGCCATCAACATTTCTTTCAACTCCGCCCACGACATAAAGTTGGCTACAGGGAGAGTCATGGCTTCTACATGTCTGTTCCACCAAGTGAGAGCTTGATCAACGAACGTGCATGTGGCAAACTTTACCTTCATCTCCTCGGGGCACTCGCATATCTCGAACACCGATTCCACCTTCTCAATCCATCTTTTCAGGGTTATCATTCCCCTAGTGCCATTAAAGGTTCGTGGCTTGGCATTGGTGAAATCTTTGTAGGAGCATGTCTTGGTAGGTCCTTGATTTATTCTGTTGTTCGAACTTCCAGCCCCTTTTCCATTGACTCCACGATTGTTCCCTTGGTGGATTTGTGCTATGGCTGCAATAACTGCAACAGATACAACTGCTTGGAATGCAGCTGAGTTGACTTCGGGTGGGATTGGTCTAGGGTTTCCACTGGTTGGTCGTTGGGGCATCTTTCTGTCATGGAACGGAAAGATGTTGAGTGCCTATGTTTTTGTGATATTGCAGTCCTATAAACTAGATGTATTGCATGAACTTAAGTAGTTTTACAAATTAGCATACAATCATGGATACATAACACATAGAAGATTACAACATCACAATAAAACACATAAAATTTTCCATGAATATTATCTGCACTTTGATACATGAAAATTTGCTCGAAAGAGCATACATAAGTGGTGCAAGTTCGGCAGCGTAACGACTCTATGAGTAGTGTAATCAATTAAACATAGAGTCGATGGTACATAACATAGATCATAGTAGCATAATAATAAAGACAGATACAACTAGTCCTAGTCATGGTGGGATCTGCCATGGGGTGGTGCCGAGGAAGTGGATGCTCCTTGAAGGTGAGCCACCTGTCGTTCTGCATCTCGGAATCGAGCCTCCCACCTCACCTGCCTCATGTGGAACTCTCAGATAACCTCTCGTGTCTCCTGCTCTGCACGCTCGACCCTAGTATGCATTTGGTGCATCTGATCGACGGTGCTCTGAGCTAGATCGCCGGTGTTCCGCAATCGTCTCACCATGACCGGAAGCACGCGATCAGCCGGTCCTCCCTCCCTCAATTCGTAGAACTTGCGTGACATGCCGAACGGGGGTCGTTGTCCCTGCTGTCTGCTCCACCTCCAAAGGTCGATACCCCAGGGGGGTGTAGGACCAGTGGGGCCATCCGATGAGCGGGCACGCTAATTGGGTAAGGGGTGTTGATGACTTCGGACTCCACGTCCGAATCACCGTCTTCATCATCGCTGGGTTCCTCCTCGAGGTCTTCCTCGACTTCCTCTTCTTCCTGGTCCACCACTGCCTCAGCAGGTCCGTCCTCGACTTCCACCTCAGGTTCCATTCGGATTCCTCCTCGGGGTCTTCTTCCGGTTCCTTTTCATACTCCTCCTCGGGGTCTTCTTCAGGTTCTTCTTCAGACTCCTCCAACCATCCGTTATTCCCCTGATCAGGGAAATACGAATCTCTAGGGTGATGGAAACCGGCCATACCGTCTGCGAGGGTATATAAATATACTAATATGATTCCTAAGATGTTTTAATTACCATATAAATTGAGTTGATGCACTCTTCTTGGTAATAAAGGGGTATGTTTTTAAGTTTACCGTCCATCGAGGTTTTTACCGGGGCATGTGATAGTTATACCTCGGAGGAAATGTAGTTGATCAGGATACATTGACTCCTTAATACGACAATGAATAGTCTCGGCTTAACCGAGATGCTAGCATTATCTTATTTGATTTGGTATTATGTTATTTTTCCTATATCGCACAAGTAGAGTTGTTTTATCGTTGCGTTTTATTTGTTTTATTTTGTTCAGAGTTGTTTCTGGTCCCTCTTTGGTTAATAGTTGCAAATCAATGTGTGGTTAGATATGATAGTTCACTATAAACAGTGCTCTGATACCAACCTGTCACACCCCCGAAACCAGACAGCGGAAACGTCCTAGGGCTCGCGTGACTTAAATTGAATATCATCACAACGAATATATATGAATCATAACATAAACATCACCATGCATCAATACATTACAACTGATATTGTTGACATCCAATACATTATTTTAAATATTACACATCCATAACATAAATTGTTTGAGAGTTTTCAAAACATAACATCCTAATATACTTGATATTACCCTTCAGCTTACCTATTACCTGAGAATACAAGTTATTTTGAAAAACGTCAACATATGAAATGTTGGTGAGTTCATAAGCAGGGTTGTGATAAAAATGATTGGTGTAGTTTATAAAACCCAGACAATCTGATATTTTCTAAAAAAGCAATTGTTTACCAAACTGTGAAGATCCATAAGTTGATGCATGAATGATTTCAAAATGTGTATAAAAGAAAGTTTTGTATTATAGTTATAGAAAGATACAAGCGAGTGGTGTTGATTTCCTTGAAAAACCCGATGTTTTCTGATAACATAAGATATAATTGTTTTTCAAATTGCTATACCGGCACAAGCAATGATTTTGATTACTCTTCCTTGATTACTCTGATGGTATTTGATTTAGTTAATTATGTGAGTCGTTATAACCATACATAATATTGACTAATTCGTCTGTCTTGGCAACTTAACATACGCTGGGATTGATCTTAAGATTTTGTCACCCTAGACTGGCCGAGTCTAACTGTAGCGAACAACTGAGGTGTGGGAGTCACCCCCGTATAGATCTATACACAAACTCTCGCTCTCCTTCCAGGAGACTTTGATTATAACTACAGACTACGAACGACACTTATAGGTGTCGCCCTTTATTACTCACTTAATCCCAACAACATTGATTACTATTGATTAACGACCTGAAGTTGTTTACTTTGAATTCAAATAAGCCTAACAAATGTGGAGAAGAGGAATACGAGGTCCTGCTAATTACGCATGTTATTTAAGGATGTTGGTTATACAAAGGACACGTTGGCCCATTTCATATTTGATTTTATTTAGACCTTACTAGCAATGCTAATGGGCCACCAAGGCCCAATAGCACATATGAGCCATTGAGGGTCCATTAAACATGTAATTGGATCACCGAAGGTTCAATAAACATTTATTATTAGTGTTAGGCCCAAAAGTCATGTCAATGGGCCATAAAGGTCCAATAAGCATGATTAAGATCTTTCAAGCCCAACTATTTGGATATTTACTTGTTTTAGGTATAATATAATTGTTGGAAGGTTTGATTGAACGATTGTTATCTTCGTATCGGCACGAAGCCGGTCGATTGTTTATAATGATATTTGGGATTATACGTATATTCACCTTTCTATTTTCATGAGTTGTAGTTTGGTATTTTTGACTCAAATATCATAAAAACAAAATAATTGCTTCAAAATGTTGGTTTGACCTTTACAACTTTTCTTTAATAAAAACAAAAATTTTAGTCCCTTATTTAAAAAAAAAGAGAACATTTTAGGCCCTTAAACCATTTTCTTGGCATTTTTGACCCAAAGACTTGTTTAAGTGATGTTTTTAGTTCAAAAATTTCTCTTTGACAGTTTCAGCCCTTCCTGTAATAAAATTTCAGTTGAAACCTAAACTTTTCGCGACTATTACAATTTTGGCCCAAAATCCAAAAAGTTTACATTTTTTATTCTTGTTTGTAAAATAATTCATTTTAACCCTTGAATTGGTTTTGTTTACCCTTTTTACCTCCTGATTTGTGAAGTTTATCACTCAATCCCTTAAAAATTTGGTTTTTCGCAATTTTGGGCTCAATGGGCCGAGAAGCCCAAAAATTGATCCATTAAGCTACAATTTATATTTCTAGTCCTTTGAAGAGTATAATGTTCATAAAAACTTTTATTTTAACTTTTTCGACCCTTTTGATCCTTACGAAAAACCGTGAATGGCAAATCTAACCCAACTTTTGTTTATTTGACAATTTAAGCCAAAAATGGATTTTATGTTGCAATATGTTTATTTTAATCTTAGAAGGTATTTTTCTTGACTCATTTAGTGTAATATATCTTAGTTCATGTTTGTTTTCCTTCTTGTGCCATAGATTTCGTGATTTCTTCCCTTTTTGTTACATATTTACCACATAAACACATATAATCACACATACATGCATGAAATCATACATAACATAGACATACACATAGTTCTACACATTTTAGTTGTATTCTCCCCCATAAAACTTGTGAAAACCGAAAAGAGAGGGGTATGAACTCACCTTTGCTTGTTGTTTTTGATATGAAGAAAAAATGGAAGAAGTTTAATGCTATTCTCGGCCTTACAAAGCTTCTTTAGAAGAATTTGGCTTAGATGGGTTCTAAGAAGCATGATCATGAAATTTTATGATTTACAGGGGATTATAACAATTTCAAGAATCTAAACCATGGATCCAAGCATTAACTTACCTAGAATGTTGATTTTTGTGGAATAACCTCCTTGAAAATCTCTTAATCTTGAAAATTTTGAAGGAGAAGTGAAGAGTGTTCTTTGAGAGTGTTTGGAGAGAATTTGTGAGGTGTGTGTTTTTCATTTGTGTTCTTGGCTGAAGAAGAAAAGAGAGGGGAGAAGAGAGAGAGAGAGTGAAGTGATAGATGCTTGGAAGTATGAGATAGTTGGACGGATATCCCAAGTATAATTGTGAGGTGGCATATAAAAGTCAACTCTTTCTCCCTAAGTTTTGTAGTTGGGCCGAGAGAGGTAGAGGAAAGAAAGAATTTAGGGCCTTTTTTGTGCTTAAATCCATATTATGGCCCATTGATGATTTTCGGCCCAATTGGTCTTTGGAGATGGTTCACGACCCAAAATAAATTAAAGAATGAGGTTTATGGTCTATTAGGGCTAATTAGATTTGTTATGGCCCAATAAGGCCCATTAAAGATAACCTAGTTCATTTTAGGCTTATAAGGCAAAAAATATTAAGTTTCATGTAAATGGGTCCAATTAGGGTCCATTTAAGAGTTCTAAGCCCAAAAAGTCAAATTGGAACCTTATAGGTCCATTAGGCCCAATAAGAAAATCCTAGTCCAAAATGGATTTAAACCGGGATTTTTAGGGCTTCCAACTTTTTTTTGACTATTTGAAAGTTGGTATAGGGTATTTGATGGAATTTGTGGTTATTGAATAAGTACAATGCAAGTTTTCAAGTTTTAGCTACAACGTCATTCTTTGTTAAGTGTTTACAACGTATCAGAATTTCCTAGTTGTGACAGGAAGACTTGGACTTATTAGATTAAGACAAGAAAGTGTATTCTTGGACTCATTGAGACATAAAGTTTAGATCTTTGTTGTTTGAACCATGAGAATGGATAAAGTTGGAAACTTTATCCACTAAGTCTCTTAGAAGATATAGATATGAGATTTATGGGGTTGGACTTAAATGATTAAGTCCTTAATGAAAAAGGCTGTTAAGCCGAGAAACCATGGCACGGTGGGTCGCTGACCTTGATGCGGTGGACAAGAGGTCCCACGTTTGTTTTGTCGTATCCTAGACATAGTGAGGCCAAAGGTTTGCTGTTGGGTTTTAATTTAAAAAACAGTTCAAAAACTATAAAATATGGCAAACATAAGACTTTAATTTTTTGAAATAGCGTAAACATTTTATACCCACCAAGGATCTTCTTGCAAGTTATAGAAAGATAAAATACCAATGATTGAAAGGATGAAGAAATAACAACCTTTGTTGTTCCTTGGATCCTCTTGGGAGGCTTGGAAGTTGATGAAAAAGATGAAACCTTTGATACACCAACAATGAATCAACTTGATGTAGATGTTAGTCCATAAACTCTTAAACCCTTAAGCTTTAAGTTCATAACCAATATGAACTTAAAGAGGGAATGAAGATGCAAGTAACTTCAACAAAAGATGAACAAGATAGAGAGATTGAGAGAGAAAGAGAGAGAGAGTAACCTCCTCTAAGGAGGTTACGATTTTGGTTCACCAAAAGCAACCACAAATGAAAGCCTCTAAAGGTGGTCTTAAAGTAGAATTAGTGTCCAAGAGTCCTTATCCCATTAAGCACTTATGAAACTAGACCATCTTGTTCCCCATGCATCGTATTACTTTTGATTAAACTAAGAAGAAAGCCATCCATCCTTTTGACTCACTTAATTTCACCCATAATGAGTAAAAGGAGAAGAAATAGTTTATATTTTATAAACTCCTGCAGACGTTGGCGATGTGCCATAGCCTTCCGCAGTTGTTACACCTAAACTTCTAACATTTTACCAGATGGTGAAGTCCACAGTTAGGGGAGTGTTCCTAAGTATCCCTTTGGTAAAGTATGTGATCTCTCATGAGGCTTCCTTTCCTCTTTTCCCTTCCACAAGGGTCGACTAGATTTTCCCTTGACGATTCCTCCCCACTTGTTCTTAAGCTCTTTGGACTTCTTCCTACACCTTCTTGGGTTCCGGGGGCACATGATCTTTGAGACAAGGCTAAACATTTAGCTTCCTCATAAATATTCGTCTGGTGTGATTGTACCTCGACTATGATATGGGGAGCTAACCCTTGGAGATATGTGTTGATTTTCTAAATCTCTGAGTTGACAAATTCAGGACATATGGTGACTAGGTACTCAAAGCGTAACTGTAGAAAGCCAAGCCTAAATCTTTGGTGCTTAGATGATTGAATTCTTGCTAGGCTCAAGCCACGTCTCTGCTAGAACAAAATTCATTTATCATATGTTTCTTCAACTCTTCCCAAGGGGTTGTATAAGCTTCACCTACGCCTAAATCCTTGACCTAAATACCCCAACATATGAGAGCTCTTCCCATGAACAAGCATGTTGCAAACATAACTCTATGTTCACTAGCACACTTGCTCTCTATTTCTTTTGTCAAGTGGATATAATTATCTACTCCCCTATCTCCATAGAATGATCTCGGTTTACTATTAAGAAAATCCTGATAGGTTCTTGTAACCGAACTACCTTCCTTATTACTTCCCTCTTCCTTGTTAGCTTTGAGATTCTCTAATGCATTAGAGACTTTATGCTGAATCATGGTCTGAATGGTGGTTGGGTCAATCAAGGTTAGCATCGCAGGGTTGTTTTCCTAAAATGACAACAATAAGGTTATTTGTTGTTCCTAATGGGGTTAACACTACTTTTCCATTTGTAGGGTACTATAGTTGCTTTCCTAGAACTATGTATCCTTATCACTTGCTTAAATAGAGACGTTATTGGTATCTTTTCTTTTATTTTCGTTTTCTTTCCTATTACAACATGCTATTGTTGCTTTCCTAACAACTCTTATTCTGAACGGGGTTTCTGTAGCATTGTTGCTTACCCAACAACCCTTATTATGGAATCTCTTATTATTTCAAGGAAATTCTTCTTCCTTGCTCTTAAACTTCTAATTAGATTAGATTCCTAAATACTTTTAATATCTAGGGTATTTAATGGTTCTTGGGGATGAAAGGTGCCGGTCTTAAAAATCTTGAACATGCGTGACGGGCATACGATGGGGGCGCCAAACACTTGCAGCAGATTAGCATTAAAGTTGAATTTTGGCTTCATTCAACACTTTCCATCATTCCTTTTGGTCCCTATTTGGTTTGTATCGATTGGGTCCCACACACATGACACACACCTCGCGCGCCTACCTCCGCTCTTTAATTTCTTCATCTCATTTGATATCTCTACCTCCATGTAACTTCTATGCCTAATCCTAGCTTGAATTTTGGGCTAAATTTCGAGTTTTTAGGGTTTTTGAGGTTCTTATCAATTGATGAATTTGTGTTAGTTTTTGTGAAGTAGATGATTACTTGAGCATCTTTGTAACACCCAAAGTTTTGAAGACCAAGAAAGGAAAGAAAACACTAAGTTTAGGGGTCGACTCGGCGAGTCCGAGCGGGATCCGGGCCGAGAAGTAAGTGACCGACTCGGCGAGTAGGCCAAGGTGACTCGACGAGTCTGGTCTGTGCGTGGAAAACCCTAAATTCGGGACTTGGAGCCTATATAAATGTCTTAATCTTCTTCCTAGGGTTCCCTTACTGCCTCTTCAGCCTTGGATACCAAACCCTAGCCGTCATAACCTTTGATTGAGCCATTTGTTGTGTTGGAAGGTGCATTAAAGCTTGGAGAAGGAAGAAGGAACTTGGAGGAGCAAGAAGGGACTATAGATCTGGAGTTTGTGGAGCCTTTCTGAGATATTGAAGGTAATAAGTCATCCCTCTCTCCTTTAGGTCTTCCATGGTTGTGAGATTTGGGGCTTTTAAGCCATGGTTTGACACCCATTCGAGTTAGAAGCCGGATCTGGAGTGTGTTATGGACTAGAGAAGCATAAAGTATCAGCCCTTGAGTCAATGTTGAAGCCCCTTGGCCTTAAACCCTAGTTTATGGTGTATTTTGCTTAGATCTCTTTCTCTACACGTAAAGTTTGCAACTTTACGTGAGGAATAGGCTTGGGAAGGGTATATCTACAGATTTGAGTCCCTGCATGACTCAAAAGCCTTCTGCATGTATGAAGGACCTGATGGACTCGGCGAGTCCTTTGAGTGGACTCGGCGAGTAGCTTGAAGATGAGGAGGAACTCGGCGAGTGGGATGAACAGCTCGTCGAGTCGGATGAAGTTGGGCATGAACTCGGCGAGTTGGAAGAACAACTCGGCGAGTTAGATGAAGATTGTCTTGGACTCGGCGAGTCAAGTCGCGAAACCCCAAACCCTTCGAGCTTAGACTCGAATCGGTGAGTCGATTAGAGACTCGGTGAGTTGGACAGGTCAGGACTCGGAAATCGGTAGACTCGGCAAGTAGAGTCGCGAGTGGAAGGTCTCTGGACTTATGAACTCGACGAGTCAGTAGGGTGACTCGACGAGTAGGGTTGACCTGGAAGGTTGACTTTGACCAGGACTTTGACTTTGACCTGAGTTGACTTAGTTGTCTTTCGGGGGTCAGTTAGACTCAGTGTTGCTTTGATATTGGTAGCTCGGGGAGCTAGTGGAGCAGGAGTTCAGAGAGTTGTCGGTCAGCAACCAGAGGATTATCAGTAGAGTTCAGCAGTGCGAGGTGAGTCTCCTCACTGTTTGTATGGGTCTAAGGCACCAATGCCGGCCCATTTAGAATATGCATGAAAGACCAGGGGGCGGCTCCTGGCACACAGTATGTTATTATGTATGGTAGGAAGACCTGGGGGTTAGCCCTAGGCAATATGCATGAAAGACCAGGGGGCGGCTCCTGGCATACAATATGTTATTATGGATGATAGGAAGACCCGGGGGTTAGCCCTAGGCAATATGTATGAAAGACCGGGAGGTGGCTCCTAGCGCATTGTATGCTATATATATATGAAAGACCAGGAGGTGGCTTCTGGCACACTGTATGCTGTTTAGCTAAGTAGAGTAGTATGTACGGTTGTCTTTGTGATACTTGAATAGAAGACCAGGGGGTGGCCCTTGGCACACGTCTGTAAGACCAGGGGGTGGCCCTTGGCACTTGTCTGTAAGACCCAGGGAGCGGCCCAGGCTTGACCAGGAAGACCACGTGCGGCCCGTGGCATAATGGCAAGACTATGTTTGGCACATAGCACCTTACTTGATTATGGATAAGTAGGTTATGTATGGTTCTTGGCTATGAATGGTTTGTATGGTATGTGGTATCTGGGGAACTCACTAAGCTTCGTGCTTACGGCTTTCAGTTTTGGTTTCAGGTACTTCTGGTAGCGGATGATGGAGCTCGGGATGATCGTATGGCACACACCATAGATTAGTCAGCCTGGGAATGTTTTACTCTGATAATGAACATGTGTTTTGAAAACTAATACTCTGTTTATGTTTTGAAATGATGATTTTAATTTAAGTGATACTTTATGAAAAGAAATTTTTAGTCTTGAATTTTGGGATGTTACAATCTTATACTACCAGTTTACTACCTATATACTAAATTTTGGGTTTAATTCATCCATTGATCCTCATTTTGAATTTTTGGAATTTGAAATTTTTTTATCTTAATCTGTAAATTGGTGATGTTTTAGATAAACTGGGTCACCTATTTGGGTCCTAGAAGCTTAATAAAAGATCTAAGTATAATTTATGTGTTGAAAATTAGACGAAACAACAGGTTTCCATGCCTACCATTCTTCGTGTTCTTGGAGCACGACGCGCAAATGCATGTGCGCCGCGTTCACTCGGATGTAGCGCGCATCTAGCATGTATGGACCATTTCAATTCTTTAAGAACATGTATATTTTCTAACTTGCTCCTATCTGCCTTTTGGTATATTTGATACGAGGAGAAAAGGTTTACAAGTTGTGGGTCTGTTACCTCCTAACTTACCTTCGCATCCATTCCTAGAGCCCCTTGATGGTCTTCCTGATCAAAGTTCTTTTGTGTCTCACCTAGGTGCTCTTCTTTCCTAGGAGATCAATATTCTCCAGGCTCTTTCATGGACATTGGAAAACGAGTCTGGATTGCCGGCTCAACTGGTGCTATTCCTTACCCGTGTATTGTGGGATGATAGTGGTCTGGAGCTCTTTGTCAGCCATGGATGGCAACAAGTCGTTGGGGTTCAAGAGGTGGTCTACAAGGAGCTTTGTTGGGAGTTCTTTTTGACCATCCGCTTTGAAAAGGCATTGATGAGATGGGCTGATAGATCAATGTTTACTCTTCGCTTAGGAGGTGTATTGCGCTCCTGCAACCTAAACGAGTTGGGGAGGCGTCTTGGGATCTATACAACTGAGGAGACTATGAGTCCTCATTTTGTGCATATCTTGATAGTTGTATTACTACGCCACCACAGGAGTACAGCCACATGCAGTTCTAGGTTCATGCTAGGGAGACTTATGTTTCCAGGAAGGCCAAGGAGAGCACCTTTTGATCTCCTATATATCAGTTGATATATCGGTTGGTCGATGCTACCATTTATCACTGCCAGGAGTGTGACAATGTTCCTTCTGGTGACCTGTTCTATACCTGGTACCTCACTCAGACGAAGGCTTGTCTTTATCTTCTTTTTGCTCTTGCTCTTTAGTTATTTGGCATAGCTCTAAGTTCCACACCTTCGAGCAACATCTTCAGGGGTCACTGGTTTACTAGGTTGGCCTTATCTTATGAGCTTGACACTTGTGGGATGGTTCCTATGCCTATCAAAGAGATAGGTAATACCGCTCTTGGGGAGATGCGAGTATTGGTTCGAAGAGAGGGGCAACATTGGAAGTGACAATATTGTGGAGCCACTTCGATAGGTGCAGCCGAAGGACATCCTTGATCCTGCCTTTGTGAGGTGTTATAGACTTAGTCATGTGGAGCCTAATCATCCAGAGCCGACTTTACGAGATGTGATGCAGTGTTTAGTTGTTGCACATGAGGAGCGTCGTTGGATCATGGTTTCGATCAGTGGGGTGATGTGGCATCTGGGGATAGACCATCCACCTTTTCCTAAGGTGGGTCCTTCTTTTCAACCCCCTACTCAGGCATGAGGCTCTGGTCATGATGGTTCTAGGCCTTCATGAACACATCCCGAAGATACTGAGGATGAAAGCGACGAGGGGACGGAGGACGAGGAGGCTGAGTATAAGAGTAGCAATGTGTAGGTTGATGTGCTTGGGTTTGATACTTTGTATTTCGATAATTACGATGTACTTTGATACACTTTATGTATGGTTTTTGGTTGTGTTTGTATATTTATGGTTTCTATTTATCGTTTATCTAAGGCTTTATCCTAAGTCTTTAAGCTTTATAAAGCGATCAGTATTTATAGCTATAAGATTTATAAAACAATCGACATTTATAGTTATAAATATATTTTGATAAGCATGTATCCCCCATAAAACATTATAGTGAAATATGAGTCATGAAGTCACTCTTGCAGCATATTCCGATGCATCCAATCCATTGTATCCGAAGCATCGTCATTGAGAGGAACTCTAAAACAACTTGAGAGGTATAAAGAGAGTGTTTGGGATGTCAAAATCAGAAAGTGAGCACCTATATTTATAGTTGTTGTGAGCACAACACACTTCATGTGCGGCATAAACTTGCTTAGTGGCTCCATCCAGAGCTTGCCACATGTCACACTTCTAATGGTCCACGCCTCACTAATCTCGACGAATCTGTGTGTCGGATGTGCATGACGAGCAAGGCGCACACATGGCGTGCACCTCTAAATCTTTTATAAAAATTCATATCTTCCTTATATGAATCTTATTTCTTACCCTCTTTACAACTTTCTTTAAGGTCACGTTGCCAAATGTTGACTTTCATTATTAAACCGTATTTTATAATTTTCTAAAACTCATGTCTCTTTCATACGAAATTCGTTTTTGACCTTTTTCCTTTCAAAGTCCTTATCTTTCAGAGTACTATGATTTTCCTTTTAATGACGTTACCCAATACTCAACCAATTTCTTTATGCTATTTTGATTCTAATAGCATTATTAATGTGGTTGGTTTTTATTTTTTTATAAAATCTCAACTCATCCATCAGAGTCAGATTTTCGCAACACTTATATCTTTAGGATCACTTTGTTCTGTACTTTCCAATACATTGACCATTATTAAAAGTGATATAACTCTTTGGTCACTCATTTTTACCCTATGATTATCATTTAATTGATCATATTTTCCTTTAACATGAAAAGTTCTATCATTATCACTGGTTGTCGCTAATCTCTAGTGATGATTGGTGACGAGAAATTCCGAATTGTCACATAGAAGGTGTGCTTTTTATAGAATTCATGTAGAAGGCTTCTTATAGAAGGCATGTTGACGGCTTCTTATAGAAGGCTTCTCGTGTAGAAGGCTGATGTTTCTGTGATGTAGAATGCCTTATGTTTTGCGGGTAATGCTTCCTTGTAAATAGTATTTCATTATTCTTTGTAGTTTGAGAACTCCTATTTTGTGATGTAGATTGCCTTATGTTTTTTTCTACTCGACATTTCTACGATGTCATTCTTTTTGATTATGCACTTCTACATTTCTACAACGTCAAATCAAAGCTTCATAGTCTAACAAGTGGTATCAAAGACAAACCATGAAGATTCAAGCGATTAGTTCATGATTTGACTATATTCTTAGGTAATCGATCAAGATTCGATATCTTTTGTTGAGTCCTTCCAATTTTCTGAATCATGTATATCATTCTTTGAATTTCATGTTATTCACGACTTCCGGTTGGGTCTATTTCATTTCTAGCCAAATTTGTTGATTCAATTTATTTTCATTCAATTCAAGCCCAAAACAAATTCATTTGAAAAATCCAATCCATGTGTTGTTCATGAACAATTATGGATGCACAAAAATGATTGATCATTCTTTTCTTATTCAACGATTAGATCAATACTATCGTTTTGGCCCCAACATGAAAACCTTTAATGTTCATTTGATCTGTGTTGTGCCCAAATTTAAGATTATCTACTATTCATTGAAGGCTAATCGAATTAATTAATGACCATAATTTTCATTAGACAAATTACTATCCTCGTTATTGATTCAATTGGCTTATGACTTCATCTACTTATGATTTTTATTTCAAACTTCAAGTCAGATATGCAAATTCTATTCTTCTCATCATATCTTTTTAATCGATCAATCTGATTTATTCTTGGATCACTTATTTGTTCAAAATCAATAATCGATTCATGATGTCATTATTTTATTTCTTTGTCGTGAATTCTTTCCACATTTGTTTCAGTTCCATCTAATACAAAGAAGTATATACTTAAATCGACTTTGAGTATTTCTCATAGAATGGCCGACTTTGATTGTATGATCTATATGATTTGATCTGATTCATTCATGATTATAATTGATTTAGAGATTATGAATTTTGATGATTATTGGTCGTAACTGATGAACGTTTTACAAAATTTGTCAAGAACAAATGAAGAAGGTGATTAATTTGGTTGAATCGGTGTTTAATCTGAAAATATTACATGGAAATTGAATTCTGGTGTTTCTGATGTTATAGACATCGAAGTGATTTAGTTGTTGAGATTTGATCTGTCTTGTTTGTGGAAGAGCCTTGAAATTCAAGGTTGTCAGAAGCTCTATGTGAAGATTATTGAAGTGTTGTATTGATTGAAAGTCAAAATTGGATGCTTTTGTGAATTTTATTCAAATCAAAATGGATATAGTGAAGATTTGATGGTCATAGGAAGCGAATGAATAATCAAACGAATGGTCAAAATTGGTTGTCTATTAAAATGTTGGATATCAAAAATGCAAATTATCGAAGAATTGAAAACGAATTCAGAAAGATAGGATTGTGCTTCAAAGTCAAAGTCAAGCTTCAAACTCAAAATAAAAAATTTCTAAAGAAATTTGATAGTACATATGTTGATTGAAGTGGAATCGAAGTTAAACAGAATAATAATACTTGGTTGAAAATGCAGAAAACAAGTTTATAGGTCGGCATACATCAAAAGAGTGATGAAGGTTACATGGGCATTCAATATTAGGTACTTAATGGAGAAAAGAGATCGAAATTTTTATTTCTATTATGGTTTGAATCGAAGTTAGTTTTGTAGTTGTGCCTCATTAATATGCTTCAACGTCGAATTTCATAGTTTCAAGTCAAAGGGTTGGGTATTGATGTCTTATTTTTGGTGCATATTATTGGCATGCTACATTGTTGAGTTCTTTTGTAACATATAATTGGGGAAGAGGATAACATATGTTACATATTTGATACCTAATGAATCAGCAAAGTGGCAATTTATACCCAAACACAAAAAAGTTGCTTATTTTGAACATCTTTCTCAAGTTTTTCAACGATGATATTTTTCTCAAGTGTTTTTCTGCAATATGAACATTTTGATTCATTTTCAAGTCAAAGACGATCCGAAAAAACTCAAATTTCGACTAAAGATGCCAAATTTATAGATTTTCTTGATTTCAAGTGTAATCTTTATTTCACATGTCAAGGGGAAGTATAGATGTGATTTGTCCATTCGATCACATTCTCCTAACCAAATAGAAGTTTTATGATATTCTTTCTATCATAAAAGTGGGAGAATTTAATATGGTCCTTCGAAGAATAAGTGTGGTTTTTCAAAGTGGTGATTTTTAGTGAAGCTCGGAAAAGAATTATTGAAGTCAAGTTTTGTTGGTGTCTCGATAAGCCTTTTGTTGATTAAAATTTTGCAATAATTACAATAGTTATTGTCTTGACTTTGGCTCCTCTCAATTGGGTTTATTTGAGAATCGACATTTCGTAGGATACATGGATTTTTTTGGGTGTTCATGTTTTTAGCGAATAATCTACTATGTTAAATTTTGAAGATCGATGTGAATTTGAGGGGGTAGTTATTTTTGCTTATGAAGTGATTCGGATTTGATATTTTTAAGTGGGTTTCTATGATGGGTTTAGAATTATTGATTATTTTTGGGACGCACCTAATGCTCAAGGATTGAGTGGCTTCCTTGTATCTTCAGATTATGATGTCACATATCTGAACACTCGGATTAGATGGCTATATAATATTTGAAGTATTGGTGATCACTTCTACTCTTCACGATTGAGGTCTTATTCGACAGTCACTCTTTTGGAACTAGAAGTCACGTAATCCATTTCAAGATTTAAGGGGGGAATGTTGAGGTGCAAATATCTCCATGTGATGATAATGTAGAATGTGTTTTAATAACGTAGAAGGCTTCTCCCCTATATGATGTCGATGGTCTTGTGACTTGTAGAATGTGCGCTTATTATAGAAGGCGTGTAGAAGACTTCTTATAGAAGGTGTGTTATTGAAGATGTATAGAAGATTTCTCATGTAGAGGGCCTATCTTCTCTGTGATGTAGAATTCCTTATGTGTTATAGGTAGTGCCTCTCTATAAATAGTAGTTCATTATTCTTTGTTGGTTGAGAGCTTCCATTTTGTATATATTAGTAGATTAGTTTAAAAGAGAGTAGTTTAGATGAGCACACACATGTTGCTACATATTTTGTTCTACTCCATATTTTATCCATACAATTATGCTTTAATCTTAATTCTTTGTTGTCGATTATGCACTTTTACATTTCCGCAATGTCAAATCAAATCTTCACAGTCTAACACATTTAATGTCAATTGTAATACAAAAAATGGGATATTGAGAGCAAGTCTTTATTATCTTATTACAGGTCATTTTTCTCCTATATCAAATCCGACATCAAAATACGATTTAGACAAGATTTATCGAAGTTTTGGGTTTGGCCTTATTGATGTATTATATGTCTTTTTGCTCATCTAAATAGATACTTTGAATCTCCAAACATAAGTTAAGGAAGAAGAAATTATAATATGATACTTATCAATTTTATCCCATTCTTTTGTTCATATGTGGACGTTATCGATTACTCTAATTATGTGAACCACATTAAGTATTGTGTTTTTTGCATGGTTACTTTATGTGTATGTGTGTGTGAAATCATTTATCATTTATTCAAGTTCTTAAACCCTAATATGATAAACTAGATTTTAAACAACAAACACACATACCATCACGTTGTTGGATTGAAGTGTTTAAGATCTTAACTAAATTCGTATAATCTTGTAACGAAAAGCAAAGCCCTTTTGGGGTTTCCATCAAAACCAAAAATAGATAGGAATGATATCAGGAGAGAGAGAGAGAGAGAGAGAGAGAGAGAGAGAGAGAGAGTAAATAATTTATTAATTTGTTATATGATTAATAAATTAATTAGAAATTGACCATACTTAATTTAGAAGTAATCAGAATTAATTAGAAATTAATTTTGGATTAATTAGAATTAATTAAATGTACAAGGTTTGAATTGCACTTGTTCAATACTTGAACAAAGAAGGCAATTCTAGAACCCTCTTAAGGGTAGAGAGTTTTAAGGAGATCCATAAAGGTTCTGCAAGCCTCCTTTAGCTGATAGGGATATCTGATTAAATTTGAATGTTTTAATATTCAAATTAGGGTTTATATGCTAAGGATTTCTGAATCTAACATTTTAAAAAAGCAATTGCAAAGAATTTCATCCCCTCTCCTCTTTGTAAATCGTTTATTAGTTTCTAAGGTTTAGATGTAAGCCATTAGAGGCAACCATAATTTTGGTGCTAGCTTTCTGAAGCAGAGATGAGGATTCAAGAGTACTATATACGATTGTGACTAAAGATATGTATTCCAATGTATCAATTTATATGATGGCTAGTTTATATGTATGTTTCATGTCACACCCCAAAACCTGAACGGCAGAAACGTTCCGGGGCGGAGGACGTCATGTAGAATATCACAACAATGCATAATAGTAAACAAGCAACAACATTATCCATTGCATTAATAATATATATTTAATACAAGTGTGTTATGTATAGTTTATAAGACACCAAAAATATGAATCAAAATAAGAGATGAGTCTTGAACGTGCTCCATCTTCTCTAAAACCTGGCATCGGTACCTGTCTATTGATGACCTGAGAATACAAGTTATTTTGAAAGCGTAGATCAGCATTAAAGTTGGTGAGTTCATAAGTACTTTAGTGTCATTGCTTGTATGAAAGTGTTTGTAAATGTTTGTTTGTAATTTTTTGTAAATGTTTGTAAATATTTGTATATCCTAGAAAATCCTATATTTTCTACTAAAAGTAGCCTTCTACCAATGCCCGAATGTTCTATATGTTGTTTGTTTCTAAAAGTGTGTAATTTTCCCCAAAGATGGTCTATCATTTTCCAGAAATATAGTTTACATTACCGTATATGTGAGAAACTCACATAAATGAATGTAATGGGAAAATATTAATGATGTACTTGTAGTATTAGTATATAGCTACTACCATTGTACTAACTACCTTAAAACCATTTTTTTAATTAAGGCAAAATGTGATATAGTTGTAACTATGCATGATCGACTAGTTAAACACGATGCTTTAAGGCATCGAAATGGTATGGCATTAGTCACCCGTAGACCTGCAGGTCCAACTATAGCTAGAAGCAAGGTGTAGGACATTCAATCCCGTATAGATCTATACATCAACTTACGCTCTCCCTCCAGGAGACTCTGGTTGCAAAACGTGACACAACAATTGCTTGCCATGTCATGAAGTAGTGGCTCACATTAATGTTATAGTGTTCTAGTGTTTGTATAATATGTTCTAGTGTATTGTATGTTCTCTCTGTACTAGTGTAGTGTATGTTCTCTTTGTTTCTCATCATAGTATGTTCTCTTGTATAATGTAGTGTATTTTATGTTCTCTTAGTTTCTCATCATAGTATGTTCTCTTTTATAGTGTAGTGTATTGTATGTTCTCTTAGTTTCTCATCATAGTATGTTCGTTCTGTTTCTCATAATAGAAAGTTCTCTTAGTTTGTCATCATAGTAAGTTTGTATTGACTCATGAATGTACAAACTCTTGTATGTTTCATTGTACCAGAAATAGTGAGTAGTGACTTCCTAAACTATACCTATTATAGTTTACTAGTAATGTTGTTTGTATAAATGAATATGTTTGTACACCTTTGCTACCCAAAGGTATTGAACTGAATGTAGCACTTTAATATCCATATATATACACATAATATATAACTAAAATTCAAACGACCATCGGACAAACAACCGAATACCCTAAGTCCACAACCAAACAAGGAACACGAAATAAGGCGAGTTATCAGTCCTAAGTCCTTTCAATCCTACTTATATAACTATATTTATATAGATATGATTTTGAAAATATAAGTTGAAAGAGTTTAATAAGGAGTTTTGCATATAAAAGAGTTTGTAAAACAATTTGAAGCAGTTTGTTTGATAACATAGTTTGAGGTATAGTAAATTCGTCTGTTTGATAGTTATTAATCACATGTTATCGATATAATAACTATAATGTTTCTACTTGTACCCCCTCACAAAAGCATTAAAAATCATTTAAAAGTTACGTTAATGGGGTATGAACTCACCTGAAGTGAGTAATACGAATGAAAGATCGGTTTGTAGGATGCTAAGAGTCAAGTGAAGACTACAACATAACGGATCCTAATAAGCATATAATGACACCTATATGTATATAATTAGTGTTTAAACAACTAATTATGCAAGGAAAGACACCCTAGGACATAGAAAACACTTAGATTCAAGTGCTAGAAGTACCAAGGGTTGCATAGAATGGGTGTATGGCCACACATAAGAATGTAAGGCCAGAATGGTATGTTTCATGTGGGTGTACAGACAGAGTGTACAACCCCAGTGGGTGTGCGGCCGCACACTCATGGTGAGACATGCCATTGAGTGATTTAAAGTCCTATTAAGCATCTAGGAAGTGTGTCTTGACCAATACTTGGCCTTAATGGAAGCTTGTTACCATTTTGGACCTTAAAAAGGGTGTCTACGGCCATACAAGGAGTGTACGGTCGTACACCCTTGAGGATCATGTAAAAATGGTCAAAAGTGTATTCCAAGTCTCTATCTTGCATCCCCTAAGTATTCATGATCAAGTGCTAGCATAGAACATGGGTTTGAGGCTGATATGCACGAAATAAAGGGGTTTGCAGCCACATGGGGTGTGTACAGCTGTACACTCCTTAATGATCATGGTTTGGACGTTTTCTAAGGAGTAAAGCAAGTAAGTAACAAGCATAAAGAGTGATACTTACAATAGAGAAGATTTTGGGGATGTTTGTGGTCCAAAAACTTAGTAGGTGTTCTTGGAGAACACTTGAAGATCTAAATAAAAGGAGTAATTTCATGGATGAAATGATAGATCCTTACTAGATAGTGTAATGAGTCATAAAATCAAAGGAAGAAACCCTTACAACTTTAAGATCTAGAAGAAAAATCGAATGATACTTGAGAGAGAAGTTGATCTCTTGGCTTAGGAGTGTGAAAAGAAGTAAATAAAGGCTAAGACTCTCATTTATACATGAAAGTGTACGGTTGGGATGGGTGTACGGCCTTACACCCATGTATGCGGCCGCAGACACCTCATGAAGGGGTGTTTGACTCATTTGAAAAGTGTTGAACTCAAATACACTCATCCCTAGCATCATACCTTGGTTATACTAGGTTTAGAACTCTCAAATTGACTCTAAACAATGCTAGAAGATAGCAAAAATGCGTCTGACCTTGATTGATTTGAATAAGTGTACAAGATAGAAATTTCAGGTTATCACGTCATCCCCCCGTTAGAGAGAATTTCGTCCTGAAATTAGAGTGTAAGCAAATAAGCTATTACAAATAACTAAGCGAAAAGATGAGGATATTTCAGTTTCATTTGATCCTCGCGCTCCCAAGTGAATTCAGGTCCTCGCTTGGCATTCCAACGAACCTTCACTATCGGGATACGACTTTGCTTCGTTTACTTGACCTGTCGGTCCATGATCTCTACATGTTCTTCCACGAAGTTGAGGCTCTCTTTGATCTCGATCTCTTCAAGTGGGATAACAAGAGTCTCGTCGGACATACACTTTTTCAAGTTCGAGACGTGGAAAGTAGAATGTACACTACTGAGTTCGCGAGGTAGTTTGAGTTTGTAAGCTATAGGGCCGATTCTAAGGAGAATCTCGAAAGGCCATACGTATCTAGGATTTAGCTTTCCACGCTTTCCGAAGCATATCAAGCCCTTCCAGGGTGAGACCTTCAATAGAACACGGTCGACAACCTCGAATTCCAAATGTTTCCTTCTCTTGTCTGCATAGCTTTTCTGTTGGTCTCTAAAGGCTTTCAACCATTCACGGATTTAAACGATCTTCTTTGTCGTTTCCCGAATGATTTTCGGCCCTGTGAGACTGCTGTCAGGAATGCGTCCTTTAGCTAACTGGCTGTCGCCCACCTCAGCCCATCACATAGGGGATCTGCACTTACGGCCATAGAGAGCTTCAAATGGAGCAGCCTTTATGCTCGTGTGAGAACAATTGTTGTAGGAAAACTCGACAAGGGTTAAATGAGTATCTCATGCCTTCCCAAATTCTATCACGCAGACTCGCAACATATCTTCCAAAGGTTGAATAGTTCTCTCACTTTGTCCGTTGGTTTGCGGATGGTAGGCTGTACTCCTGTCCAGCCTAGTTCCTAGGGAACTTTGTAGTGACTGCCAAAACCTCGAAGTGAATGTACTATCTCTATCAGAGATAATGGATATGGGAACACGGTGCAGTCGTACTATCTCCCTAATGTATGTTCTCGTGAGTTTCTCCATCTTGTCATTTTCTTTGATAGGCAGGAAGTGTGCGGACTTGGTTAACCTGTCTACGATCACCCATATGGTATCGAGACCACCCGTTGTCTTGGGTAACTTGGTTATGAAGTCCATTGTGATCCGCTCCCACTTCCATTCAGGTATCTCCGGTTGTTGGAGTAAACCTGATGGTTTCTGGTATTCGACTTTAACCTTTGTGCTAGTAAGGCATTTACTCACGAAGGTAGCAATCTCTGCTTTCATGTTAGGCCATTAGTATAACTTTTTAAGATCCAGATACATATTATCTGAACCTGGGTGGACGGAATATGTGTTGTGCGCTTCGGTCATGACCAAGTCTCTGAACCCACCGTGTTTCGGTGTGCAGATCCGGTCCATGAGATGTAAGGCTCCGCCACCCTTGACTTCCAAGTTCTTATCCATCCCTCTTAGGGATTCACCCGCCACCCTTGACTTCCAAGTTCTTATCCATCCCTCTGTAAATGTTTGTAACTATTTGTAAATGTTTGTAAGTATTTTTTATAACCTGGAAAATCCTATATTTTCTACTAAAGTAGCCTTCTACCAAGGCCCGAATTTTCTGTATGTCGTTTGTTTGTAAAAGTGTTTAATTTTCCCCAAAGATGGACTATCATTTACGAGAAATATAGTTTACATTACCGTTTATTTGAGAAGCTCACATAAATGAATGTAATGGGAAAATAATAATGATGTACTTGTAGTATTAGTATATAGCTATTATCGTTGTACTAACTACCTTAAAACCATTGTTTGAATTAACGAAAAATGTGATATCGTTCTAACCATGCTTGATCAACTAGTTAAAACACGACACTCTAAGGCATCGAAACAGTATGACATTAGTCACCTATAGACCTGCAGGTCCCACTGTAGCTAGCAGCAAGGTGTAGGATAGTCAATCCCGTATAGATCTATACACCAAATCATGCTCTCCCTCCATGAGACTCTGGTTGCAAAACGTGACACAACAATTGCTTGCCATGTCACGAAGTAGCGGCTCACATTAATGTTATAGCGTTCTAGTGTTTCTATAATATGTTCTAGTGTATTTTATGTTCTCTTTGTACTAGTTTAGTGTATGTTCTCTTTGTTTCTCATCATAGTACATTTTCTTGCATAATGTAGTGTATTGTATGTTCTCTTACTTTCTCATCATAGTATGTTCTCTTGTATAGTGTAGTGTATTGTATGTTCTCTTAGTTTCTCATCATAGTATGTTCGTTCTGTTTCTCATAATAGTAAGTTCTCCTAGTTTCTCATCATAGTAAGTTTGTATTGACTCATGAATGAACTGACTCTTGTATGTTTCATTGTACCAGAAGTAGTGAGTAGTGACTTCCTAAGCTATACCTATTATAGTTTACTAGTAATGTTGTTTGTATAAATGAACATTATTGTACACCTTTGCTACCAAAGGTATTGAACTGAATGTAGCACTTTAATATCCATATATATACACATAATATATAACTAAGATTCAAACGACCGTCGGAAAAACAACCGAATACCCTAAGTCCACAACCAAACAAGGAACATGAATTAAGGCGAGTTATCAGTCCTAAGTCCTTTCAATCCTACTTATATAACTATATTTATATAGATATGATTTTGACAATATAAGTTGAAAGAGTTTAATAAGGAGTTTTGCATATAAAAGAGTTTGTAAAACGATTTGAAGTAGTTTGTTTAATAACACAGTTTGAAGTATAGTAAATATGTCTGTTTGATAGTTATTAATCAAATGTGCTTGATATAATAACTATAATTTTTCTACTTGTATCCCCCCATAAAAGCATTTAAAATCATTTAAAAGATAAGTTAAGGGGGTATGAACTCACCTGAAGTGAGTAATACGAATGAAAGATCGTTTTGTAGGATGCTAAGAGTCAAGTGAAGACTTGAGCACAACGGATCCTAATAAGTATATAATGACACATATATGTATCTAATTAGTGTTTAAACAACTAATTATGCAAGGAAAGACACCCTAGGACATAGAAAACACTTAGATTCAAGTGCTAGAAGTACCAAGGGTTGCATATAATGGGTGTATGGCCACACATAGGAGTGTAAGGCCAGAATGGCATGTTTCTTGTAACATCCGGATTCCCAGGTATATTATTTTATTCCTTTAGTTTTGGAGGTTGGGTGGGGACTCGGCGAGTTGGTGCTTAGACTCGTTGAGTATGGTCGCAGATTCTTATCCGGGTTCACAGCTGGACTCGGCGAGTTCATGAGTGGACTCGGCGAGTCCATGCTGTTTAATGAAACCCTAATTTCTTGGGTTTGGGACCTATTTAAAGGCTGTTAGGGCCGTCATTTGCGGCTACCAAACCCCAGAGAGAAACCCTAAGAGATCTAGCGCGCTTGTGAGGAAGGAGATGCCATTTTTGATCATTTTGTTGGTGTGATTGCAAGAAGGAGGTGACCAAGGCAAGAGGAGGCTGAAGGAGGTGCGATTCTGGTGATTTCAGAGTTCAGAGACTTCATCTTGAGGTATTTATTCGGACCTTCTTCAGATTTGGTGTTGATTCTTAGAGTTAGGGTTTTTGTAACCCCTATAGAGGATGGAGATGTGGAGCAATTGGTCCCTTCTCAAGTTTATGCTTTGGATCTGGACTCAAAGAGGTCCAGAGACCTTAAACCTTGGAGCTTTTATGAGTTATTTTGGGATTCATGAACTTAGGATGTTATTTTTGGGGTTAAATCACCAAGTGAAACCATCTAGATGTTATATGAGTGTCAAGGTCTGAACTTTATGTGATTATCATGCTTGGGAAGGTCAGATCTATGGATTAAAGGAACATATATGACCTCAGGAGGTCAATGGAGTTTGTGCATGGCATGAACTCGCCGAGTCCAAAGATCAGAATCAGCGAGTAGGGTTAGGGTTTCCCGTAAATCACTCAGTGAGTAGAATTTCCGAGTTGGGGAAATAACTCAGTGAGTCAGAGGGGGATTAGATGACTGGAGTTCAAGGCGGAACTCTTTGAGTTGTTCTTGAGACTCGGCGAGTTGATTTGGGGTGGCCCCACGATTCATGCTAGGTGTGACTCGTCAAGCACGGGGAGGAACTCGACGTGCCAAGCAGGACTAAAGAGTTAGTGGACATGTGTAGACTCGTCGAGTCGCCCAAGTGCACTCGACGAGTCGGGTCAAAGTTTGACCGTTGACTTTTAGGGTTTGGTCAACAATGTGGCCTTTAAGCCAAGAGAGGGGTAAAATGGTCTTTTACCCTTCTGAGGGTGCTAAGAGAAGGTTGAGTATAGTTATATTTATGAGAGTATTTACTTTATGTGATTAGGCAGAGGCTAGATCGTATTTCTACCGAGTCAGAGATTTACCGAGACATCTGAGGTGAGTCTTCTCACTATACTTTACCTAGTGTGGTAACATAGCTATGTGACAGAGTATTTTAGAGTTATATGCCAGTGTATTTGCATGTTATTATGTGTTGTGATTTATTGTGATATGTGATATGCATGATTTAGAGTTTACAAAGTTAAGACCAGTGGGTCCACAGAGTTATGGGACCAAGAGGGCCCCACAGAGATATTCGACTAGAGGGTCAACATAGTTACAGCCTTGAGTGGTTGATATGTGTTTATGTGGTATTTTTGGGGAACTCACTAAGCAATTATGCTTACAGTGTTATGTGTGGTGTTTCAGGTACCAGCGAGGATCGCGGGAAGGTACCGGCATGACTTGTACACAAGCACACTGGAGTTCATATGTTTTGATCTTGCGGTTTTGTATTGAGATGATGTTGATATAATGTTTTGAAAAATGAATGTGAATGACATTTTATGTTTTTTTAAAAGGTGAAAAATTGTTTAAATTTTTACGGTGTTACATTTCATGTGGGTGTACGGCTAGAGTGTATGGCCCAAGTGGGTGTGCGGCCGCACACTCATGGTGAAACATGCCATTGAGTGATTTAAAGTCCTATTAAGCATCTAGGAAGTGTGTCTTGACCAATACTTGGCCTTAATGGAAGCTTGTTACCATTTTGGACCTTAAAAAGGGTGTCTACGGCCATACAAGGAGTGTACGGTCGTACACCCTTGAGGATCATGTAAAAATGGTCAAAAGTGTATTCCAAGTCTCTATCTTGCATCCCCTAAGTATTCATGATCAAGTGCTAGCATAGAACATGGGTTTGAGGCTGATATGCACGAAATAAAGGGGTTTGCAGCCACATGGGGTGTGTACAGCTGTACACTCCTTAATGGAAGTTTGTCTTGAGCAATACTTAGCCTTAATGGAAGTTTGTTAACATTTTGGAACTTGAAAAGGGTGTCTACGGCCACACAAGGAGTGTACGGCCATACACCTTGAGGATCATGAAAAAATGGTCAAAAGTGTATTCCAAGTCTCTATCTTGCATCCTCTAGGTGTTCTTGATCAAGTGCTAGCATAGAACATGAGTTTGAGGCCATTATGCACTAAATAAAGGGGTGTGCGGCCACATGGGGTGTGTACGGCCGTACACTCCTTAATGATCATGGTTTGGACATTTTCTATGGAGTAAAGCTAGTAAGTAAAAAGCATAAGGAGTGGTTCTTACAATAGAGAAGCTTTTGGGGGTGTTTGTGGTCCGAAAACTTAGTAGGTGTTCTTGGTGTTCTTGGAGAACACTTGAAGATCTAAACAAAATGAGTAATTAATGGATGAAATGATAGATCCTTGCTAGACAGTGTAATGAATCATCAAATCAAAGGAAGAAACACTTACAACTTGAAGATATAGAAGAAAAATTGGATGATACTTGAGAGAGAAGTTGATTTCTTGGCTTAGGAGTGTGAAAAGAAGTAAATGAAGGCTAAGGCTCTCATTTATACATGAGAGTGTATGTTTGGGATGGGGTGTACGGCCGTACACCCATGTGTGCAGCCGCACACACCTCATGAATGGGTGTTTGGCTCATTTGAAAAGTGTTGAACTCAAATACACTCATCCCTAGCCTCATACCTTGGTTATACTAGGTTTAGAACTCTCAAATTGACTCTAAACAATGCTAGAAGATAGCAAAAATGAGTCTGACCTTGATTGATTTGAATAAGTGTACAAGATAGAAATTTCGGGTTGTCACATTTCATAAGTATGGTGCTATAATGTAAAAGACAAAGATCTCTAGGTTGCATGTGCCCATAACTTGATTTTATTATGTTTCCGCTATGCATTTAATTATTTTGTAAACTAGAAAACTCATTAGTGGTATCACATCCAAGGATTTTTTTCTATTATATGTGCATATATTAAATTAAATGAAAATGAAAAAACTAAAAAAATGTTGTTCGTCAGGCACCTCATGTCCTTTCTACCAGGCGCATCACGCTTTAGGGTTCTGCTAGATACAAGACTTACTTGCCTTTTTCAAATTTAGGATAATCATGTAACGTCCCATTTTTACAACCAAAATTTTCATTTTTAAGTTAGGTAAAAACATTATTTCTATGAAACCAAGTCAAGAAAGGCATCAGTATCAAAATATAGTCATCCCAAAATCAAAGTATCTTAATAATTCAGAATCACAAAAATTGTCGATGAGTGTGCACAGTTAAGCCTTTGCCTTCCAACTAGGGGTCGAGAGATATCTACTTCTCCATTTCTGGCAGAAGGATCAAATAAACTTTGACTACATAGGTCAATACTATTGCTAATGAAATACCTAGTCAAACCCTATATAGCTACTAGTTAGAGACAACATTGGGAAAAAGAAGATGCAATAGATTGTAGAACAAAAATTCATGTATCTCTACTTGAAGATTAATTATATTTGTCTTAGTTTACTCATGACATGATCCATTTAGTAATCTTTAATTGTGGTTACTCCAATACTTAAAATCTCTATTTTTAAGTACTCATCAATATTGGTCACAAGGCTTTGCTATGTTTATCTCTATGAACAACCTATTAATACTCCATGACAATCTTAATTCACCTCTTTCTTCCAAGAGTAGGACTGATTGTGGAAATCTGAATAAAATATCATTCTTGAAGTGGTTCTAAACATGTAAAAGAGGAACCAAAATAATATGAAAAAACATAGAAATTTATTATTAATAACCATCCATTTATGGTTTGTATATTTTATGTGCAACCTTTATGAACTCATACAACAGGGGCTGACACTTATGTCTTTTCTCTTTTGTGCCTTATTATTGGTGCAGGCAGCTAAACAGTTTGGCCTGGGTGAGATGGGTTAGTTATGGAATAGTTATGCTATTTAGATGATGCCATTTTGGACATGTTTGATTTTTTTTTATCAAATTAAACACTCATTTTTGTTATATTTTAAATGGTTTGAAATTATGATTTGATGTTTTATCAAATTAAACACTCATTATTTTTGGTCATTTTTATTTATAATTTTCAACAAATATTTGGTGGCCACTCTTTTATGATCACTAAGTTTATTATATTTTGGTAAATCAAAGACCATTATTGTGTCCTCACAATGTTTCTCCAAGACGTTAAGGTAGGTTAAAAAATGAAGAGTATATAATGAACATTATACTATTTTCCACTATGAGGCTATTTGATATGATTTTTATTGATTCTGTTAAAAGGTTGGAACAAAATTGTCATACTTAGAAAGTTTGATATTATAATTATTTGGGCCTCACTCGGTCTCGTAGCCTTGGATATACCTTTTATTAGGTGTAGTAAGAAGATGAGTCTGAGTCAATCAGACATTGACTCAATCAACAACTGTCAAACAATCCGTAAATCATCAATACAATGACTACTATTTTTTTGTCATTATGCCTCTATTGTAGTGACCACTGTTTTTGGCACCTCCAAGACAACTTGTTGAGTATTAAGTGTTGTGTCTATTGGGCCTTTGTATTTAGTCTTTGGTATATCCGAGTTGGACCTATCCACTCGTGGTTAATGATTAGGGTTTTACTATTTAAGGTGCATGCATGCATCTCGTTTTAATTAATCGTGTCATCGTAAACCCTACACACCTCTACAGTTGCAGTACTTTATCGAGCTCTTCCGAGGTAGTGATTTATATTCATTCCACACATTCTTGATTTATATTCTGTGTTTGATTGTTCATACTTGTTTGAATCTAATCGATCTTAAGAGTTTTCGACACTTCAATTGGTATGAGATTAAGAAATTGTGTAATCTATACGCATCTTTTCTATTGATAGAGTTTTTAGGGTTTCCGCTATTATAGGATCTGGTTCAGTCATCATCATTGTTATCAACAATGATCTTTGATCTTTATGTTACCAAAAAACCATTTAGTTTACGCATCTGATTCATACAGGTTTTGTCAATCTCCAAACATGACACACGATTCTCAAGTTAACTCGATAAATCTTTCAAGCAGCGTGGAATCAACAACTAGAATTCCCATTCTTTTTCCTAACGATTATGAAGTGTGGGCGTTGCATTTTGAAGACTATATCCTCGAGCTTGAAGACAATGGTTATTTTATTTGGGAGGCTATTACTGTTAATATATTCGCTTATACAGGAACAAGAAGAGAACTTAAAGCTCAGCAAGACTACAACAAACTTCTTCTTGATGTAAAAGACTTATCACAGGATGAGAAGGATAGGCTGATAAGTAATGTTAAAGCAATGAGGATTATCAGGTTTTCCTTGCAACTAGACACTTTTCGTTTTGTTAGTTCGTATGACACAACAAAAGCCATTTGGGACAGGCTTAAGGAATTGTACTCAACTGATGTTGATCTCGAGTTCAACTCAAACTCTATTGCTTTCTGAGTTTGGAGCCTTTATACAAAAGCCAGAAGAGAGTTTGGATCAAACTTTCAATCTCTATAATCGTACTCTTAGTAGGATGATGAAACACAAGATTGGAGGTGAGTTAATCGAGAAAAAAGTCACGTTCATGAACGGGCTAAGATATGAGTGGCAGGCGGTTGTTTCTACTGTGAAAGAGCATGAACAGTTCAAGGACTACACGTTGATGAAAATAAGGATTAGAAGCTTTTGGGAGACTTTGGCTATGATTGTAACTAATGTCATGGAAAAAACTATCTAGCCAAGGAGTGTATGCTGAGAAGATTAAATGAGAAGAAGGAGGGAGAGGATGATGAAGCTTATTATGTAACATACCGAAATTCAGGTAAAGCTATCTAACCCTTCTCTTTTGTCAAACTTGTCAAGATTAGCCCCTGAGTAGAAATTGTAGCAAATGAGTACGTTGGGCGTACTGGAGAGTACGGTGCGCGTACTCATGCGCTTTAAATGGACGCGGAATCGCCTAGGTACACTGGGCGTACCTAGGGTTACGCTCGGCGTAGCGGGCCCAGATGCAAACCCTAATATTTGGCTTGTACACTATATAATGAATGCTAAGGCTTTATCCTCAGCCACCATATCAGAGAGTGAAACCCTAAGACAGCATTTCCTTCGTTCTAAAGCTTGTGTGAGTGTTTTGAGCTAAAAGTGCCTTTGTGTGTTAGTGAAGAAGGATAGGAGCTTGTAGAGGCTAGAGTTTGAAGTTCAAGTTTGGATCTGAGTTCTTTAGAGGGAGGAGCTTCATCTAGAGGTAAAAAGCTCAAAACTTTTCTCTTTATTTTGGTTTGGTGTTGCATGGACCATTTCTAGGGTTAAATTCCCAAAGGTGGAGACTTTATGAGCACAAGGGACTCCATGGACCTAGATCTGTCCCATTTTAGTGATACGTGTGTTGTAGATCCATATAAATCCCAACTTGGTCGTGGTTATGGGGTCATGCTTGAGTTATGAGCTTTTCCAGGGTTGGAAATGGAATGTTATGGGTGTTGGTGACTTTTACAACCATGCAAAGGCTTAAAGTCACCAACTTTATGGATTAAGAGGCTTATGGATGGTCAGATCTGAACGTTGGACGTGTGTCTTAACTGTTTAAGACCCCAATAGCTAAGGAGTCTAAAACTGGGAGTTACGTAGGGCGTAATCCCAGTACCCGCGACGTAGGAGGTCACGTTCCCCGTTTCTGTGAGGTTGTCAGATACGCCCAGCGTACAGGGTTGGTATGCGTAGCGTAACCCGGAGAGTTGACTTTTGTTAACTTTTAGGGTTTGGTCAATGTTAGGGTCTTTGAGCCATGAGAGGGGTAAAATAGTCTTTTACCCTTCTGAGAGTGCTAAGAGAGGGAATAGTCTAGCCTTGATAGTTGTATTGATTAGAGTGCTTATTCCATGTGATTAGGTGGAGGCCAGACTAGATTTTACCGAGTTCAAGATTACCGAGTTACCCGAGATGAGTCTTCTCACTATACTTTACCTAGAGTGGTAATTAGAGTTATATGACAGAGTATCTTGTATGTTTGTGATGTACTGCATTATTTCTATGTGATTCATGTCGTATATGTTCCAGAGTTTACAGAGTTAGAACCCGAAGGTTCACAGAGTTAGGACCATAGGGTCCATAGAGTTGGGACCGGAGGGTCCACAGTGTTATAGCCTAGAGTGGCTATTATGTGTTGTATGTGGTATTTTGGGGGAATCACTAAGCATTTATGCTTACAATGTTGTGTTATGTGTTTCAGGTACCAGTGAGGATCGCAGGAAGGCGCCGACATGATCAGTACACACATGAGGAGTTTTTATATATTATGATCTTGGGTTGTATTTCTATGGATTGATATGTGATACAATGACATTTTTATAATATTTATGAATGAAAGTATGTTTTTGAAAATGTGAAAAATTGTTTGAAAATTTTAGGTGTTACAAGTTGGTATCAGAGCCTTGGTTTGAGGGATTCGGGTGCACCTTCGGGCGTATCTGAACTCAAACTGAGGATTTAAGATATTTTGAAAATAAAATCACAAAATTTTCTCAAGGAGTAAAAAGTTTTTGAAAAGAGCAGAGCAGAGCAGTGTGTACGATCAGCCAGCGCCCGAATGGTGATTTCCTAAAATACCTTATATTATGTGTTATGAGATATGAGATAATATGTTATGCATGCTAAAGTATGCTAGGTATTCTTATTAGGACTATAGTGGCCTGATTTGTGATGCCTTAGCCTAGGGGTTTTGCTGCTAGGAAATGCTTGAGAGTGAGTAGATAGCAGCGAGGAGCTTATGAGAGATCTGCTAGAGAGTAGACTATGTGTAGAGAGAGTAGAGTACTTCGGACTTGGGATCCTAGGAGGAGGACTTGGGGTGAATACTGATGCGGTGTGGACGGTAGTATTGGGCCCGTACTACCGAAGGCACCGGATCAATGCGCAACCCAATTAAGAATCCTTAGGGTACCAGGGATCGAGTAGGAATGGGATATTGAGTGTGTGTACACTCGAGCGAGTCTCTGATATTTTGTGTTGTATTTCAGAGAGACATCATGGTTGGGACACGCCACACACCTGAGAGCAGTGGTGTTAGTGATGAGGAGATCCGCAGGTTGATTCACGAGGAGGTGGCTGCTTCCATCCGAGCCGAGATACCAGAGATGTTTGGGTCTATTAAGACCACCCTAATCGAGACTTTTGACGAGCGTTATGCTGCTCTTACTGATGCTGCTATTGCTGCGACCACCGCAGCCGTCGCTACTGCGAGGCCACATGGGGTGACTCGTTGCTGTACCGAGAGTTCAGCAACACGAAGCCACCAGAGTTTGATGGGATGCAGGATCCGATCGCTGCGATGAGATGGATTTATGATATTGATGGATGCTTCTATACGTGTTCTTGTCCGGAGCATCTAAGAGTACAGTTCGCGCTGAACCAGCTTTGCTTGGGAGCGAAGGACTGGTGGAAGTTTGTGACAACACAATATTCTCCCGCAGAGCTTGCCGCGATGACCTAGGAGAGGTTCACTGCTATGTTTCGTGATGAGTACGTTCCCCTGGTGGAAAGGGAACGTTTGGCCTAGGAGTTCTTGACCCTCAAGAAGGGTACTGAGTCTGTTACAGTGATCACCAGGATGTTCCATGAGAGGGTGATGTTCTGCCCTGAGCACGTGTCTTCCGAGCAGGCATGCATGAGTCTATATTTGAGCATTTTGAGGAGAGACATCTGCGAGTTCGTGGCGAACTCGTCGTACCGGACTTTTTCCGAGCTTCAGGAAAATACCCGGAAAAGGGAGATTGAGCTCGATACCTAGGCCAGTGAGGAGGCAGAGTCTCAGGGGAGGGAGCGGCGATCGACACAGTCCCAGTCGGCTGCCAAGCGGGCCAAGCCCGTCGATTCGAGATCAGGGAACCAGAAGGGCCGCACTTGTGGCAAGTGCGACAAGAGTCATGAGTGGGTTTGTAGAGCAGGGTCTTGCTACAAGTGTGACAAGGAGGGGCATATGGCCAAGGATTGCCCCAAGGGGTTTGTAGTTTGTTTTCATTGCAACCAGACTGGACACCGGAAGGTCGAGTGTCTGCAGTTGCGGGTGCCAACACATGGAGCATCACAGGGATCTTCCCCTGGTACCGTACGAGCTATGGAGAGTAGGCCAGTGAAGGCCGAGACGCCAAAGGCTCGCGGGAGAGCCTTCCAGTTGATAGCGGAGGAGGTCCGCGCAGCGCCCGATGTTGTGGCTGGTATGTATTCTTTCATCTATTTATTTTAAGTTTGTGGTGTTATGCTTATATTATGATATGCGCAGGTACATTTCTTGTGAGTTCTGTACCTGCTTTGCTGTTATTTGACTCGGGTGCGAGTCGGTCTTTTGTTTCGTTGGACTTTAGTCAACACATCAGTATCTGCCGAGAGGCGTTGAGTCGACCCTTGCGATTTTCCATAGCTGACGAGAGAGCGGTGTATGCCACTGATGTGATTTGAGGATGTGTACTCGAGATCTTCGGCGTTGAGTTTCTTATTGATTTGGTCCCGATTGCGATGGGAGATGTCTGTGTCATCGTGGGCATGGACTGGTTGAGCAGGTTTGGAGCAGTTATCGACTGCGAGCGACAGTTGGTGACCATACGAGACCCTAGTGGAGGAGTTCATACGGTTTATGGCGAGGGTACCCGTTCTGGGTCAGCATTTTGTTCGGCCGCTAGGGCGAGGCAGAGCCTACAGCAGGGTTGTAGCGGGTTTGTGGCTTATGTGGTGGATACGAGAGTAGATGCAAAGAGACGGAGGTCGGTCGATGAGGTCCCGATAGTGCGTGAGTTCCCGTATGTTTTTCCTGAGGAGTTGCCGGGAGTACCTCCCGAGAGGCTAGAGTTCCGTAACGATTTGGTCCCGGGGGCAGCGCCTATCGCCAAGGCGCCCTATCGCCTCGCGCCACTAGAGATGCAGGAGTTATCTTCACAACTGTAGGAGATGTCGGGGAAAGGGTTTATTCGGCCGAGTAGCTCGCCGTGGGGAGCACCGATCCTTTTGTCAAGAAGAAGGATGGTTCACACCGGATGTGCATTGATTACCGGGAGTTGAACAAGCTGACGGTCAAGAACTGTTACCCCTTACCGAGGATCGACGATTTGTTTGATCAGTTCCAGGGAGCGTCTTGGTTCTCCAAGATCGATCTATGGTCTGGATATCACCAGATGAGAGTGCGTGATGAGGATATCCAGAAGACAACATTCAGGACTCGTTATGGGCATTACGAGTTTGTGGTGATACCTTTCGGGCTCACCAATGCACCGACAACGTTCATGGATCTCATGAGCAGGGTGTACAGTCCGATGTTGGATCGTTCGATGATCGTGTTCATTGATGATATATTGGAGTATTCGAGATCCAGAGAGCAGCATGAGGAGCATTTGAGGGAGATTCTTGGAGTTCTGAGATCGGAAAGACTTTACGCCAAATTCTCCAAGTGCGATTTCTGGTTACGAGAGGTCCAGTTCCTAGGACACCTCGTCAACCAGAATGGGATATTGGTCGATCTGGCCAAGATTGAGGCGGTGATGAGTTGGGAGGTGCCGAGATCCCCTTCAGAGATCAGAAGTTTTCTGGGGTTGGCTGGTTATTATCGAAGATTTATCAAGGATTGTTGTTCCTCTCACCAGGCTGACCCGGAAGGGCGTGGCTTTCAGTTGGGGCCTGGAGCAGCAGGCCTCATTCGAGACACTTCGTCAGAGATTATGCGAAGCCCCAGTGTTAGCCCTTCCAGAGGGGATGGAGGATTTTGTGGTATATTGTGGTGCGTCGATATCGGGATTGTGTGCGGTGCTAATGAAGAGAGGGCATGTGATAGCATACGCATCGAGGCACCTGAAGCCTCATGAGACGAGGTATCCTACTCACGATCTGGAGTTGGGGTTGTGGTGTTCGCCCTCAAGATATGGTGTCACTGTTTGTATGGGGTTCGGTGTACCATATACATGGACCATAAGAGCTTGAAGTATCTGATGGATCAGCCCAACCTGAACATGCGCTAGAGGAGATGGTTGGATGTGGTAAAGGATTATGAGTGTGAGATCCTATACCACCCGGGCAAGGCTAACGTGGTAGCCGATGCCTTGAGTCGTAGGGCAGAGAGTGCCCCGATACGGGATATTTGTATGAGGTTGACAGTGATGCTCCGGTGTTGGACACCATTCGGGAGGCCCAAGTAGAGGCCATGAGACAAGAGAACCGCAAGAAAGAACGAGTGATCGGGCAAGTATCTGAGTTCATTGCCGATAGCCGGGGGCTTATGACCTTCCAGGGCCAAATTTGGGTGCCATTTGTGGGCGGGGCACGTACCATTTTGATGGAGGAGGCGCACAGATCGAGGTTTTCTATCCATCCCAGGGCCAATAAGATGTATTTGGACCTAAAGAGAGATTATTGGTGGCCCTGTATGAAGAGGGATGTGGCGTGGTTTGTAGACAGGTGCTTGACCTGTCGCAGGGTTAAGGTCGAGCACCAGTGTCCACATGGAAAATTGCAACCACTTGAGGTTCCCCAGTGGAAGTGGGAACGTATTTCCATGGATTTTATCACCAAATTGCCGAAGACTACGAGAGGTGTCGATGCAATTTGGGTGATCGTTGACCGGCTAACAAAGAGCGCTCATTTTCATGCTATCAGTAAGAGCTCTTCCACTGAGAGGCTAGCGGAGGTGTATGTGAGGGAGGTGCTATCGCGGCCTGGTGTACTAATCTCGATTGTGTCAGATCGAGATGTGCGTTTTACTTCTAGGTTCTGGAAGAAGTTCCATGAGGAATTGGGTACTAGGCTGCATTTCAGTACCGCTTACCACCTACAGACGGACGGACAGAGTGAGTAGATGATTCAGATGCTCGAGGACATGCTTTGGGCATGTGTGTTGGAATTCGGAGGGAGTTGGGACACGTATTTTCCAATTGATGAGTTTTCCTATAACAACAGTCAGCATTCGAGAATTGGTATGCCTCCCTTCGAGTTGTTGTATGGGAGGAGGTGTTAGATGCCCATCTGTTGGGGAGAGGTAGGGCAACGAGTGTTGGGCAGCACTACGATAGTGCTTCAAACGACAGAGCAGATACAACAGGTTAGACAAAGGTTGTTGACGGCTCAGAGTCGCCAGAAGAGTTATGCGGATAGATGACGATCCGAGCTTGAGTTCCAGGTAGGAGACCTCGTGCTCCTAAAAGTGTCTCCTTGAATGGGAGTGATTCAATTCAGAAAGAGGGGCAAGATGGGGCCCCTGTATATTGGGCCGTTTAGAGTGATCGCGAGGGTAGGAAGGGTAGCATATCGTTTGGAGCTACCTGCAGAGTTGAGCCAGATTCATGATACCTTCCACGTGTCTCAGCTGAGGAAGTGTATAGCCGACGAGTCGGTAGTGGTGTCGTTGGAGGATATCCAGGTGGACGCGAGTCTGAATTATGTTGAGAGACCGATCACGATCTTGGACTGGAAGGTCAAGGTTTTGAGAAACAAGGAGGTGCCTCTGGTTCAGGTCCAGTGGCAACATCGGAAGGGGTCCGAGTTGACTTGGAGCCGGAGTCAGAGATGCGGGAGAAGCATCCAGGGTTGTTTTCGGCATGAGACTTCGAGGGTGTAGTCTGGTTCTAGTGGGGGAGAATTTTAACATCCCGAAATTCAGGTAAATCTATTTAACCCTTCTCTTTTGTCAAAGTTGTCTAGATTAGCCCTTGAGTGGAAATTGTAGCAAATGAGTACACTGGGCGTATTGGAGAGTACACTGCGCGTACTCATGCGCTTAAATTGGACGCGGACTCGCCTAGGTACGCTGGGCGTAGCAGGGCCAAATGCAAAACCTAATATTTGGCTTGTGCACTATATAAGGAATGCTAAGGCTTTATCCTCAACTACCATATCAGAGAGTGAAACCCTAAGAGATCATTTCCTTCGTTCTAAAGCTTGTGTGTGAGTGTTTTGAGCTAAAAGTGCCTTTGTGTGTTAGTGAAGAAAAAAGAGAGGAGCTTGTGGAGGCTAGAATTTGAAGTTCAAGTTTGGATCTGAGTTCTTTAGAGGGAGGAGCTTCATCTAGAGGTAAAAAGCTCAAAAATTTCCTCTTTATTTTGGTTTGGTGTTGCATGGACCATTTCTAGGGTTAAAGTCCCAAAGGTGGAGATTTTATGAGCATAAGGGACTCCATGGACCTAGATCTGTCCCATTTCAGTCATATGTGTGTTGTAGATCCATATAAATCCCAACTTGGTCGTGGTTATGGGGTCATGCTTGAGTTATGAGCTTTTCAAGGGTTGGAAATGGAATGTTATGGGTGTTGGTGACTTTTACAGCCATGCAAAGGCTTAAAGTCACCAACTTTATGGATTAAGAGGCTTAGGGAAGGTCGGATCTGAAAGTTGGATGTGTGTCTTAACTGTTTAAGACCCCAAAGGCTAAGGAGTCTGAAACTGGGAGTTACGCGGGGCGTAATCCCAGTATGCGTGGCGTAGGGGGTCGCGTTCCCCATTTATGTGAGGTTGCCAGGTACGCCCAACGTACAGGGTTGGTACGCTCAGCGTAACCTGGAGAGTTGACTTTTGTTGACTTTCAGGGTTTGGTCAATATTAGGGTCTTTGAGCCATGAGAGGGGTAAAATGGTCTTTTACCCTTCTAATAGTGCTAAAAGAGGGAATAGTCTAGCCTTAAGAGTTGTATTGATTAGAGTGCTTATTCCATGTGATTAGACGGATGCCAGACTAGATTTTACCGAGTTCGAGATTACCTAGTTACACGAGGTGAGTCTTCTCACTATACTTTACCTAGAGTGGTTATTAGAGTTATATGACAAAGTATCTTGTATGTTATTTATGTGATTGTGATGCACTGCATTATTTCTATGTGATTCACGCCGTGTATGTTCCAGAGTTTACAGAGTTAGATCCGGAAGGTTCACAGAGTTAGGACCAGAGGGTAAATAGAGTTAGGACCGGAGGGTCCACAGTGTTATAGCCTAGAGTGGCTATTACGTGTTATATGTGGTATTTTGGGGGAACTCACTAATCATTTATGCTTACAGTGTTGTGTTATGTGTTTCAGGTACTAGTGAGGATCGCGGGAAGGCACTGACATGATCAGTACACACATGAGGAGATTTTATATATTATGATCTTGGGTTGTATTTAAATCAATTGATATGTGAAACAATGACATTTTTATAATATTTATGAATGAAAGTATGTTTTTGAAAATATGAAAAATTGTTTGAAAATTTTGGGTGTTACGTATTATCTCCGAAAGCTGGAGGAGATAAAAAATAAGAAGAATAACAATAACACCATGCCTGCTTTAATTGTGCAGGAAAACAAAGCTGAAGATAAGTTTCGCGGAGTCGAGGTTTGCTCGACTCACTCTGAAGATGAAGAGGTTCGCATAACTACCCAAGGTAGGAGCTTCGTAGCGAAGAATGAAGGTTCGCAACTCGATGGAAGGTGTTTAATGCTTACAAGCAAGGTGTCAGAGATGGGATGCTATGAAATAGACGGAGGGCACGGCGCGGATAGCTGTTTCGCTATGAAACCAGTTGCAGAACAGATAAGCGAATGCGAGCAAGTGATCAATAAAGTAAACTCCATTCTCGAATCTTTGAATATACCTCTATCAAGATATGAAACTGAATTGAACGAGTTAAAATACACATTTTCTAGTTTCAGTATTAGCTAAAAACAAACTCGCTTAACAAACTCTACCTTAACCGATCAATTTGGCAGGGTTTCGTCAAAGAGTGAAGAGAGACACATATGGATTGCAAAGTTGGAGTCTAATTTATCTAAGTCTAGGGATGAGTCTATTTATTTGTAGAGGGATAATTTAGGTATTATACAACATCGTAACATTTTCTGTTTGATTGCAAAAAGACTTTACTTTAATATTACTCAGTTGCATTTAAAATGTGAGATTGGAAAGAAAATTCACAAGATGATGCTGGCCTTTCTAGAGCTGAAAGAGGGTGAAATAGACGCTGAATGTTACAGGTGCGAATCCATCGTCTCATCAGACGAAACTTCGGATGCTTACAGGGTAAGAATGGACAATATTGAATCCTTCATAAAGTCCAGAGACCACTAAAACATGCTTAAACAACTTTTAGATGAAAAAGATAAAGAGAAAATTAAATCTGAAACTGTACAGAAGTTTGACTCATTATGCACCAAGTTAAATTCAGAAAATAAACTCGATGTTGAAATGTTTCTGAATTTGACGATGAAAGTGATATAAGTGAAATCTTTATGGAGGATGAGGTTGACTGCTCAGAGTTTGTTAAAAACGAACCTTTACCTGCGAAAGTCCTAATTTCTGAAAATTTGGTTGAATTTGCACGTGTTTCTGAAAACAAATCTATTTTTTAAAAGCGAAAGCAAATGTTTTCCCAAAAGTCCAAACTGTTCCTAACCAAGTTTTTATAACTAAAGGACTGAACAAAAATCAAACAGTTGAACTAAAGTCCATGGTAGAAGATGATAACTAAGATGGATGTGATGATTTCTTCTGGTTTGCTCCAATCAACAATGCAGATGAAACCAAATATCTATCTGAAATGACCTTGTGGAAAAAAAAGAGCCGATACGTAGCAGAACCCGTAAACAAAGTTAATTCAAGCTACGAGAAGGGAAGTTTAAATGGAACTAAGAACGTTCCAAGTGGAACTAAGAACGTTCCAAGTGACGCAACGTCTGTTCCGACCGAATGTCGTATCAGAAAGCCAAAACCTAGGGCCAACATTCACAAATCCTTTAAGCAGTTCGCAACTCAAAAATGCCAAATGAATGCCAGATACAACAAGAATCTCAAGGAAAGAAAGTAGTTCTGGCAGTCTAAGAATTCAACTCCGTTCATAGAGAAAAATCCAATCTAAATGAGTCTCTTCACATACCAACCTTAAGAGTCCTCATCCAAATAAGTCTCCGTAGGTCTCGCATAAAAAAGTTTTTCAAAGACCATTCTTTCCAAATCCTGTGAAACCTATGCAAAAATCCAACTCTCACTTCTATTCTAACAAGAATATTTTTCATTCAGCCAAGACATCACAAGATGTTAAAGGCAAAGGAAAGATAGCTTCAGAGCCTAAAGTTCCTCTCAAAAGATCTGAAGCTAAGATAGTTGAGAAAAAGTTGGTTAAACAGCTAATCCAAAATAAACAAAAGAAACCATCCACCAAGGCTGCGAACTCTAAATACAAAAGGATTACTGTTTTGCAAATCACAAAGAAGGATAAAACATGTGACAATAGTCAAATTCGGGTCAACTCTAAGCCGAACAAAGTCAACGAGTCAAACTGGTCAACTCAATTAAACCTTGTATATTAGGGTTTGTATTATGTAATTTGTGTATAACTCACTATCTTAATGAGAAAAAATCACCTGGAAAAATTGTGTGTTTAATTTTTCTTAACCTTAGTATTAAACAATGAACAAGAACAATAAAACAACGTTGCATACTCATCGGGAGTGTGTAAGATCCTAAAACATGGCTTAACGGGGTTCACGGACCGTGCGTTGAGGAGCCAAACACTCACTAATGTCACACATGAAACCACTCTCAGTCGTTTTCACTCTATCTCTCTCTATTGTCCAAATCTCTCCAAGAATGTCAAATCTCTCCCAAATCTCTCTAAGTATGTGAAATCTCTCCCAAATATCTCTTTGTATGAGAAATCTCTCCAAGAATGTCAAATCTCTCCCAAATCTCTCTAAGTATGTGAAATCTCTCCCAAGTATCTCTTTGTATGAGAAATCTCTCCAAGAATGTCAAATCTCTCCCAAATCTCTCTAAGTATGTGAAATCTCTCCCAAATATCTCTTTGTATGAGAAATCTCTCCAAGAACGTCAAATCTCTCCAAGAACGTCAAATCTCTCTAAGTATGTGGAATCTCTCTCAAATCTCTCTCAACTTTCTATAATCACTCGGGGCATCCCGACCCTCGAATTTGGCGAAAACAACCCAAAAATGGAAGTCTACGCGAAAAACGGACTTAAGGAGCCGAAACCCTTCTTAGGACCCGAAACCCCTTTTAGGACCCGAAAGTCCTCTTAGGAACCGAACACTTCTGAGCCGAAGGCTGCTGAACCGAACTTCACTCAAAGAACCGAACCCGAAGGCTCCTGGAACCGAACCTCGCACACACCTGAACCCGAACCTTCGGTACATTTCGGGTCTGACCACCTTCGCTTTTGAGACCGAGCCTTCGCTTCTGAGACTACCGAGCCTTCGCCTTCGCTTCGCGCCTAGCCTCATTATGGACCGAACCTCGACCTAGGGACCGAACCTCGGCCTAGGACCAAGAGGTCTCGCTGGAAGTCCCTTTTCTCCCGGTTTTCGACTAATTTTGCGTTTTAGGGCCGTTTTTAATTGTTTTACGTGCATGTAGTTCAGGTTCGTAGCTTTAAAATGACTATTTGCACATCTCCATATGATTTTTCTACAATTTATGGTGATTTTTACAAAATTGTCTATCATTTCAAACATCAATCCGGACCAGTCCGTGAATATGGACTTGTTCACACAAGTTAGAGGTAACTAAAAATTATGGAAAAATTTATGAACAAACTAGACTCATTTTCCAAACTCTCAGAAGTTGCAGAATTTGATTTGGACATTTTATGATTTTTCTACAAATTTTCTAATAACAGTTACAGAAAATGTTATAATCCGAAAAGCACTAGCAATTTCATTTCACCTTGTAACATGTTGAGCAAGGTGTATATTATTATGTGTTTATGTGTTATTGCAATATATGACATTCTTGTGTTAGTATCTAGGTATACACCAGTTAACAAATGGATTTTTACTAGATAAAGCATAGAATAAACAAAGTGTTATCATTGAAGTACACCCATTACACACAAACATTTTATTAAACTATGTTAAGTATAGTTTACGTACTTTGTTATTACTACCCTTGTTTTGATAAACTATAATAGGTATAGTTTATGATACATTTCCAAATACATACATTTCAGAAAGGTACATTTATATAAAAGGGAAACTTTCATTACGTTAAGTGTAAATTCGTTAATAACTTTGTGAGACATTCGCTTTGCATAAATCATAAGTCCTGTATTGTAACCAGAGTCTCCTGGAGGGAGAGCGTGATAGTTGTATATAGATCTATATTGGGCTTGACAAACCCACACTAGAGCTGCTTGCAACAGCTAGACCGACAGGTCTGTGGTGACAAGTGTCATTTCAGTTCTACGACGCCCGAAGAACGTCGTTTTCAGGCCACCTAGGTCATAGTATGGTTATAATAACTCACAGAAAGTTTTAACAAACATAAGAATTTACGAGAATTTCATTAATATCATACGCGTTTATGTTGAAATAAACTCACGTTATTTTCTGTAAATAAGGAAGATTACTCATACGTTTCGGTCTTTGGATACAAGACTACAGTATTCATTTTAAGGAAAATACCGGATTTTTCTGGAACAACTATACAATTACGAAGCAAGATTTTTCATAATTGTATACAAAAACTTATGAACTCACCAACCATTGTGTTGACACTTTTTCAAACAACTTGTATTCTCAGGAAATCACTAAACAGGAAATCATGTGGATTTTGAGGATGGGACGTTAAGGCGTCAAACGTTTCATGTTTTTGTCAACATATTGTAATTGATTTTGAAACATGTAATTCATACAATGATGTAACTCTTTCAATTATATATATGTTGGTTGTGTTTACTTTCATCACTATTGCCATTATTGTTATGATACTATACATGAAGTCCTCCACCCCCGGACGTTTCCGCCATCCTTAGTTTGGGGGTGTGACAGATTGGTATCAGAGAATGGTTTATAGTGAATTAAGTATATCTAACAACATAGGATATACAAACTATAAACACATTTGGGACTAAGAGTCTCTGATTTTAAAACATTCTAACGGGTTATACTTCTAGAAAACGGATAGTTCTTGTTTAAAAGTATACCTACATGCATTACATACTCGCGTAGTGTCATAAATAGAAGAACATAAACTAAAAGAAGAGGAGTTGAACGCTACGAGTATGCCTTGGTATGAGTAATCAATTCTGGGAAGGGTATAGCCTGATCAACTATATTTGTCCAAGAAGTGACTTACTCATATTGGGGGATAGTCGTAGGGGGCAACAAATATAATAACCTAACTTCATCCTACAAAGAATGCCCTAAGAACCAAATCTAAACATTTAAAATACTATAGGAGTATTTGTATGTTGCTATATCGCAACATTATTATTATTAACCACTATCTGCTTCTTACACCCCTATTCTCGTCCGACGACATGGCAGGATTCCATTTACCAGGAGACCCATATTATTATTAACCGCTCCCTTTCTCTATGTGAACAACGACCGACTAGCAAGAACCACCGGCATCGCCGCTGCTGCCACTTCGGTTCTCTTGCGCAGCTGCCGCCGTCGAAGGTGTCGCACCTAAAGGCGTCGCCGCTGCAGGTGCTCGACCTCACCCTTGGAGCGGATTTGAGCTTACTTCTCCATCTTTTGGTAAAAAAAACCCTAATTTAGTTTTTGGAAAAATTCCAAAACGCAAACCACTTCCGACGCTTATTCTTTATTGAAAAGCCTCTCTACAATTGGCGATCGTCCTTTTTTCTTCTCTTCTCGTCATACCAGGTATCATCTCTATCTTCGATTACCATTGCTATATGCATCCAGATCTATTTTCGAGTTCTGATTATTGCTTGATTTCAGTTACATTTAATAGGAGATTATTTTTGTAGTGAGGTTCATTGTGCCATAAGTAACTTCTATCTTAAGGAGCAACATGATGAAAGGGTTTGCAGTAAGTATCTTGTTCGTTTTAGTCACTCCTTTTCACAAACTTATTGATCGATTGAGCTATGTTGCATACCTTTCCTAGATGGTATGTTATATAAAGACACATATTCCTTTTGCTATCCTATATTCCATCTATTTTCTTTAATTTCGCTATCTTTTTTATAATTATACTCTGTAGTTCATAGGTTCAGTTGGATAGTATACTTATCATAGCAGATTATAGATCGAATAATTGTTGATTTTCTTTATTTCGTTACCTAGTTTGTGTGTGATTACATCTGAAAGTGCAACTATACACATCTTATCATGAATATATGCAATGAGCATGTGCACAGTTTGCTTCATCACAATAACTATTGCTTAAAGAATTGCATAATTCCATGATTCCATCCAGTTTTTAGTATCTATGGATAATATCCCCAAAAACATTTTATCCATGACTCATTATGTAACACTCACATTGATTCCAATTCACATAAAACTTTTAGCTCTAAGTACCCTTTCCTGGACATGTAACTGAACTTTTCACTACTGGTAACCGGAAAAGCTGGCACTGTGAATCGCTCCTGATCTCGCATCCTTCTCATCCTCATCATCAAATATAGCCCTAGAAAGCTTTTATTTCCATTCCCATGAAACAAACCTGGATCCTTTTCAGGGGTATAACAGACCATACGTATCATGAAGTGAGTAAATTGTAGATTAGTTGGTCACTTGGTTCTAACTAAGTGCACTGTCATACATAAAGTTAACAGCTGGCTTGTTTTTGTTATTGCAGGTTGCAGACTTTCAAATAGTCTTGTTTCTTTTATTCATGTACATCTCATATGCATTCAGTTATAAATTTTGGTTCTTTTTATTAATAATTTGCCTTTTTAATTGTTAAAAGATTGACCAGTCATGGCAGAGACTGGCTGGAGGAAGCCCTGACTGCACAACTACAACCACAAGACCATGAACTGAGTTCTTCTTCTCCATACTTGGGCCTTCCTCTTATGAGAGTTGTTAATATCTCTAGGTAAATATAAATCCTTTTGTTGATTCTTATATGAATCAAATTCATATAATAACAATACACTTTGTTTATTTTGTTCATTATTATATAGGTCTTTTTGCAATGTTTCATTCTTATTTCATATTGGAATGAAAAGAAACAACCCCTAGATATATATGTTTTTATCTTTCCAATTTCTACCCTTCTAGTTACTTATTGATATATTTGGTTTTTACTAACAGGTGTAGCCTTAGGTTCATGTTGATCTCCATTTATTGACGATAAGAATCTGAACGAGTAAGTAGTTTTTTTACTGCAATTTTTAATAGCATTTGATGAATGCTTCTGCAGGGTATGCTTTTGCAAGAGAATGTGATATAAAAAACTAGCATTATACTTTGCTATTTCTTGCATTTAAGTTTCATTTACCACAATAAGTAGAAGTAAGTTGCTATTTCTTGCATTTAAGGTTTATCATGTACTTGATCCCTTCCAATTTCTTGATTTTCATTCTTTACTCATGGGATTTTCTTTTGTTATTCCATCATGGAATGGGACGGAAAATTACAGCATAACCTATTTTTATTTAAGATTTTTAATAACACATTTTAAAATAAAAAACCAGAGTTGCAATTAAGTTTCAATTTATGTCTTTAAATAACTATAAATTTATTATCTATTATAATCTTACTTTGGGATTTAAAGAGCTTATATTATGTTTAATTTATTTTATTTTCCTAAATAAAGTTCCATTAATCACAATTAATGGAAAAAAAGTTGAAACTATGTTTTTTTGTGTTTTGCTCTTTTACACGTGATACAAAAAGATAATATGAAAGTTGCTTATTCCATTCCATTCACTTCATTAATCTTTTATTCCCTTTCCAGTCTCCCAGAAGACCTAGAGGCGCCATCAATAATGTTGTTTTCCCAGGTGTGCAGCAGATCAGTTCCACAAATTTCAGTCTGTACCCTTTTTTATTTTTCCAACTTTTTGAATGTCAAATATGGATTTGACTTTTTTAGCATTATGTATTTAATGTCGAATATGGATATGCAATTTAATTTATGGATTTAATGTATGTCAAATATTGTAAGTTTTTTGCTTTTATGATTTTTGGTTTTAAAATATGGATTTTATGTATGTTTTAAGATTTTTTGTGTTGAATATACAATTATTTTCATATTTTTCATGAATTTATAAAAATTATTTTTATAATGTTAAAATCCGTTGGTAATGTTAGTAAGTTATTTTGAGATTCCGTTGGTAATCCGTTAGTGAAATATTCCGTTGGTGAATTAATCCGTTGCAAACAAATTCCGTCGGTGATCTGTTGCAAAAAATATTCTGTTGGTGTTCCGTTACTGTTTCCGACGGAAAAATCCGTCGCTAAAAACTAGCTGTAGCCGTTGGAAATCCGTTACAAACAAGAATATACCGACGGATTTTGGTCTGTTACATTTCCGTCGGTAAAGAGTATTACCGATGGTTTTGGCCGTCGGTAATGCTCTTTTTTGTAGTAGTGATGCAGTGACCATCATTTTTGGTCATTAAGCCGGTGACAATTATATTTGGTCCTTAATACTCGTTATGATATTACATAAATATATTTCAATTTTATTCTATAGGTTAGTGATTGATGTGTGATGACCATCGTAATAATGGTCATTAAAATTGTAGTATTACCAAAATTCATTAACAACTATGATGACTAAATGATGTTAGTGACCAGCTTTTAGGTTGTCACTAAAACCAGTCACAAACAATAACTTTTCTTGTAATGTAGCGACCTGTGAATTTTCATAAGCCTATGATGAGGTACTAGAACCTTAAAAATATAAGCATTTATGCCTGGTTGGAATGTCATAAAGGTACACTTAGTTGGGGTAGGGGGTTCATAAAGAGCAACATATTTTGGTGAAGAATAAGAACCATGCTTATTTCCACTTTCATGTTCGCGTGTTTTGTTTTCTAGATAGACAGGTAATGGTGGTTATGTCCTTGAACTCGTTCTGCTCTGTTGCCATTTTTATTTTGTTTTGGTGACTTGTACTCTTGTTCAACATATGATAGCTTTCTCCTTTTATTTTAATATATGAGCCGTTCCAAATCAAACAAAACAAATCCCGAACATAAAGTGCATCAAATATATATTGGACTAACTTTCTCGTAAGTATGAAAAATTATGGTAATAATATATCCCACCATGAACCTTAATAAAACATATCCTTTTGGTAGTCTAACTACAAAATTAAAAACCTCAATTATAGTGTTTACGAGTTCTAGAACAAAAGACTAGCTACCCGCATGCAGTTCAATAATATATTAAACATTTTACAAACCCAAGTCGGGAACAACAACCAGAAATAAGTGGATCACGAATCATATGGGACCTAAAAGAAGCACATCCTTGCTTGCATCACGTTGCTGAACAGTTCGGATGATGGTTTTGGTGCTTAAGCTCAGAAAGCTGACACTGCTGTTTAATAACTTGTGGTCCAAAGGGACGTCTATAGAGGTTCGACATTGGTGAAAGTGCCGCTAGGCTTCTATTCTTCTAAACCTTATATATGCATGTTATCTTTAATCAGTTTCAATTAAGACAAAATTACATAAATTATCATTGTGGTCGACAAAATTACGTGCATCTTTACAGTTAAGACAAAATTACATAAATTATCATTGTGGTCGACAAAATTACGTGCGTGCTTATGGTTTCAAAATGTTGTAGACATGTTCTTTTTAACTAACCGTGTTAATTTTTCCAATTAAATACATAAATACACTTTCTATCATAGGGACCGTTTACGTAATTTATTCATGCCACAGGGATAATTTATGTAATTTTGTCAATTATTTATTATCTTCTTATTTTATTTTATTTATGTTTTTTATGAATTATTTTTTTTATGTTTTGTTCGAATATATTTTTAATGTTTTTTTACTGTTTATTTTTTTATAGGGAAATTGAATAATCTAACCATTAACCATTTTTTTATTGTATTTTATAAAAAATAACCACTTTTAAAAAAAATTAATAACCACTTAGTCAATAATGTATACATTCTTGGTCGTATTATTAAACGTGTGAAATTCGGCTATGTACTGTAGCCCAGTCCAAAACATCAATTTCATATTATGTTTTGGACTTCTCTATTCAATGCTATTTTAACTTCGAAAAATATATTCTACCGGTGAACAGCTCTAACATTTATGGATATGTGTCAATTGTATATATGATTATATGTTCAAAATCAAGTTGTGGTATTTGGAAATAAATCGTTTTGTTTTTACTTCGTTGGTTCATAGTGATTAATTGGAATTAATAACATTTAATGTAAAAAATCAAAGAAAAAAAAGTATTTCCAGTCCATACTAGTGTACAAAAATAATTCCAATTAATCAAAATTAACCTCCGAAATCGAATAAAAACGAATTATTTCTAGTTAATCACATATAATCATACAAAAAATATTTCAATGTTATTTTGAACATATAATCATACAAAAAATTGACAGATACCCTCACATGTTAGAGCTTTTCACCGGTAGAAGACATTTTTCAAACTTAGACTAGCCAACAACAAAGAAATCCAAACATAGTACGTAATGTAGGTTTTTGATATGGGGACCACAATATGGGATCAGATCTAACTCGTTTATTACCATGTCATGAAATGTATGAATTCCATACTAAGTGGTTATTTAAAAAAATAAAAAAGTGGTTACTTTAAAAAAAAAACTACAATACAAAAATGGTTAGATTATACAATTTCCCTATAAAAAACAAAACGTAAAAAAATATATTAAAAATGTTAAAAATGTATTCGAACAACACATTAAAAAGTTATTCTAACAAAACGTAAAAAATAAAAAAAATAAAAATAAAACAAATTAATACATGTATTTGAATAAAGCGTCAAAAAATAAAAAAAAATTATTTGAACAAAAAAATCAAAAAAACAATAAGTAAAAAATAAAAAATTAGAAATTATATTCGAAAAAAACATAAAAAAAATAATTCATAAAAAATATAAAAAAAATAAAATATAAAGATAATAAATAATAGACAAAATTCCATAAATGGTCCATATGGCTTGAACAAATTACATAAACGGTATGTATGAAACAAAGGGTAAATGTTTCATTTCATATAGGACTTATTTGGAAAATTTAATACTGTTAGCCAAAAAGATCGTCATTGCAATTTTTTGAAACCATAAGGACCATCTATGCAAAAAGTTCATCAAAAAAACTAAAGTTGGTCTATTCTATCAACCATAAGGATCATTTATGTAATTTTGTCATTACTTGATCGAATTCAGTTGCAAGCAAATGGAATAAAATATTACAAAAAATTGAAAAAGGCTAGCTGTCCAAAAGGAACCGAAAAGAATGTTATGAGACAACAAAACAAGTTAAATATTTTTAACAAATGTCAAACAAACTTTGGTAAAAGTTACAGAATTTTTTTTTGAAAAACTTAAATAAAAAATGAACACAATATTTAACGTGGTTCGGTTAAAGTGACCTACATCCACAAGAGAGAGAGAGAGAGAGAGAGAGAGAGAGAGAGAGAAATGCTTTTATGTAACATCCTGATTCGAATCATCTGAGATTAGGGTTTGTGGGCTGCAACTCGGGCATGAGGAAGCCTCGGGGTTGCGATGAGTTGCTAGAAGCGTACGACATCTCGACACCTTTTCGTGGGTATGTGGTTCATTGGAATTGGAGTTATATCGAGGAAGCTATGGAAGTCTGAAGTTTTGGTAGGATAAGTCCCTTATTTGAGAAAGGTGGCAGCTGAGTACATTATGCGTACGTGTTTGTACATTTAGCTTACTCATGTGCGTGACTTTTAAGCGGAGCCACCTAGTACGTTGGGCGTACCAGAGGGTATGTTGGGCGTATTAGGCAATGAATGAAAAACCCTAGTTGAGCAGTTTCCCTATAAAAAGAATGAGACGGCCTCATTCCTGGCCACCATCCTCAGATTGCAAACCCTCTTAAACCCTAAACCTTCGTTTATGGAGCTTGTGAGTGCATTTGAGAGCCTTTGAGTCTTTTCTGTGTTCTTAGAGTGAAGAAGAAGCTTTGGAGAAGAAGGAGTGAGAGTCCAGGCCCATGGATCTGAGCATATTTATGTTGGGAGCTTCATATAGAGGTACAGAGCTTCAAGCTTTCTCACTCTTTTGTTTTGTGCATCTTAGTAGAGTAGTTTAGGGTTTTGTCCTAAAAGTTGGAGACTTTATGACATATTGACCTCCAGAGACCTTGATCAACCCCCTTTGAGTGTATTTAGTGGTGTAATGTCATAAAAATCAAGACTTGGATGTTGGAATCAAGCCATGCATGAGATATGAGCATTTTGTGATAGAAGAGTGAGAGTTTTGTGTATTTGTGACCTTATTAGCCATGCCAAGGCTTAAAGTCACTGAATTTATGGAGTAAGAGCTATTAGGAAGTCCAAATCTGGGATATTATTCAAGGTCTTAACTGATTAAGATCAATTGAGTAGAAAGAGTGAAGTTGGGTCGTACGCTGAGCGTAATCCCAGTACGCCCCGAGTACTGACCAAGTGTCCCCGATGGCCAATCTGAATTCGTGAGTACGCTGAGCGTACCAAGGGAGGCACGCCCCGCATAACCTTACTGTGGACTTTTGGGCTAATTCTCATTTTGGGCCTTAAGTGTTGGGCCTGGACTTTGGGTTTGTTGCAATAGAGTTTTGGACGAGAGGAATATATATATATATATATATATATATATATATATATATATATATATATATATATATATGTGTGTGTGTGTATGTGTGTGTATGTGTGTGTGTGTGCACGCGCTTTGGGCCCTTGAGTTGGGCTTGCCATTTAGACTTGAGAGTTAAGCCTCGGGAGAGCCCATTTATTATTGGGCCTTGGTGGGCCCAATGGGTTTTAGATTATTGATAGGCTAGTTAGTGGACTACCTTTAGACCTAATGAATGAGCGTTAGGACTTAGTTCCTAATTGGGTTAATTATGGGTTTGGCTCAAAGATAGAGGGCGGTGTGCAGTAGCAGCGTTTATAGGGGTTGTTCATCATCCGAGGTAAGTCTTCTCAGTATACTTTAGCTAGAGTGGTAATTTTTGTGTGACCGGAGGGTCTTATGTGCTTATATTGAGTACTGTGATATCCTGCGTTATGTGTATGTGATTTATGTTGTATATTATTATGTGCTTACTGATTTAGGACCAGAGGGTCCACTTGAGTTGTGGAACCAGAGGGTCCCATTAAGACACATTGACCGATGGGTCTTATTGTATTATAGCCTCGAGTGGCTAATGAGTTGTGAGTGGTATTTTTGGGAGCTCACTAAGCTTCATGCTTACTGTGTTATGTGATATGTGTTTCAGTTTTTTCTCAGGATCGCGGAAAGGCCTCCGCTTGATTGTGCACACCAGAGATAGAGTTGTGATTTGAGGATCCTGGATTATTAATCAAACGATTATGGAGTCGCATTTTGTAAATTAAATAAAAGAGATTTTTGTGAAATGTTCTATGAGAATTATGTGATTTTAAATGAAAAATTTGTTTGAAAATTTACGGTGTTACATTTTATTAAACTTCTAAGACACTAATATAAAACTAGTCTTTAGCCACGATAGAACCCGTCAATGTAGACATTTTATGTAATTTTTTTTCATTCAACGTGTAAGGAAATGTCACGTCATGTGAGTGTGTTTTCTGACATTACCCATCGAAATCCTTTGTTATAGGTCAAACCCGTCATTATATGTTATGGTGTTACTGTTGGATTAGGTGTCTAAGTTCATAACTATTTCTGGAATGTACTTGACCCGGTTGACATGGTTCATTTGGGTTGCATGGCATTGCAACACATGGATAGACTAAATGAGAGAAATGACACTTAAGGTTTATTAATATATTATAAGTTCTAATATATTAATAATATTATTTAATTGGTATTGATCCAAGAATTAATTAAGTGATCAAAAGGAGACTAATTAAATATATGGGCTTGATTGTGTAAATCATCTATACTTGTATAGCGGGCTAATGATCCATGGTTTATATGAATTGGGTTAAACCCATAAGCTGCTCCATGGATAGTCCATGGAGGTTAGAAACCCATGGATCATGGAATATGGAAAGCCATGCACATTAAGGTTTACATGGAGTAACCCTACTTGTGACACAACTATATAAGAACCCCATGACTAGCAAAATAGGATTACTAAGTAGAGAACTAGAGGGCTAGCCGATTTTGAGTGATAAGTTAACTTCTCTCATGGTTATTCCAAGTGTTGTGGTGTTGCGTGAGACATTTGAGGCATCACATTTGAGGTGCTAGGCTCACAAGTTTCTCAAGGAATCCAAGCAACAAGAAAGGTATGTTTTTCTTACTAGCTTTATGATTCAAGTTCTAATGTTATGCTAGAGAGTTGAAGAACCTTGGAAAATCAAATTTGCATGTATCTTAGTCAAACATAGATCCAAGGTTTCTAGGGTTGCATGTACACCTTAGGAGTGTTAGAATGCTCAAAACCCTTCAGTGGTATTAGAGCCTAGGCTTGTTTACTTGATACTTGATGCAAACTTGTTTTTCAAAACCAAAAACTGCCCAGACAAGAAAAACTCGATGAGTTCCGGCCAAAAACTCGCCGATTTCATGAGATATCACATGAACTCGACGAGTGCCATTGAGAACTTGACGAGTTTGTCATCCAGTGAGCTGTTTTTCGAGTTTTACTACTGGAAATGGACTAGTAAAATTCCCCTAAACTATTTTGGTCTTATAAAACTTGTTTTAGATGGTGTAATGGTTATGCTAATCCATTTTAAATGGCTATTATCAAAATTTCAAGTCTTGTATGGATTATTTATGATTCTTGAAATTGTTGATATGAATTTTCGTGAACTTATGAGTTTAGAAGATCATAGTAATTATTTGCACCTTGCTTGTTAGTTTAGTTCTTCATCTTGATGTGATGTAATGGAATCCATAATTTGTCCTCAAGTTATGGATTGATAAAAGTCTTTCTTTTAAAGTCCGTTAATAAACATATGTTACATAAAATGAAAAGTCTCTCATTTTAATAAACCATTAACTCATAAGTTATGAAAGATGATAAGTTTTGAATGTTACAAAACTTGACCTCAAGTTTTGGAACATGTAAAGTCACTTTAAAAACTTTAGTTCCAACCCCTAGAATTTTAAAAGTTAAATTCAACCCTTATACTTTATAATATTATAAGTTAATAATATTTATATATGTATAAGTGTATAACAACAAGTCGTTTTGCCGTTAGTAGCCCTCATTCGTTAAGCCAGTCTATAAGGGGGGTATAACGTTGTTGCCTATAAAATGACAGCTTCATGGGTGTCCACTCTCACCCACTGCTTCCATGACTGGTGGAGGGTCGTTAGCCGAACGGGTAGGACAATGACTTTAATCCTCATTAAAAGTATGAAGGTTATAAAGTAACTAAATGTTTTATAAATTCCCAATCTTAGTTACTTTAGGAAAATGTGAATAAGCTGCTAACCCATGAAATTAGACTTCGCACTTTGATTAAGTCGTTAGTAGAGCGTGTGTGGTTAACTGACACACTATCTTGGACTTAACAAGGTAGGCAAAGGGTGGATTAAGGTTTATCATAGGTCGGTGGAGCGCGTGTGGTTAGCCAACACATCGATTGAGTGATAAACATTAAGATTACCAAGTAATTTGCATGGTTACTTCACACCTTGTTTTGTGATTCTCGACATCCCAGTCACAAAACTTGAAGGGCACATTCGAGACTGAAACATGCCATTGAAAAGTTTAATGAATCTCAAAGAATCTAGGAGTTTCAAAAACCAATTAAAACCTAATAATTTATTTCATTTTTCATGGTGGAAATTGATGAATCGTCATTCACCTACCTTCAAATATTTTATAGCTTGGATTACGGCATCCCTCTTCTAAGTTATAAAATATTGTGTTGGGTCCTAGCCTTAATATTAAATTTGGGTGTCTTATTAAGGACTATCTTTATATGTAATCTAAACTTGTCTTTCTTCTTTTTCAAATGTCTTCCAACAATGTTGCTTCTGGCTTAAACCTACCGACTCCTTCTCTCTCATGAACCTTTGTTGGAGAGTCATCTTCGATGGATCCAACTTTATGGATTGGATCATGAAAATCAGGATGGTCACTTGTAACGCCTGTAGATCCGGGCTAGTCAATTTAGAGATAATAGGGGTCGAAAACGACTTTTTGGCAAAATATTATTTTGAATAAATAATCTTAACCAAGTTGTAGTATATTTTACAAGGTTTCCGTACATATAAAGAGCACCGAAATCCGAGTTATAACGAAGAAGTTATGACCCGTCGAAGTTTCGCGACGGAACTGACACGACACCGGGAAGTGTAAATAGTGAATTTACGATAGAGAGACTTTTAACCTTAGAGATCTAAACAAAATTCGTAGAAAATGTTACACCGAGTCTGTCCATAAAAAGAACGCTCAAATCTGACTTCATATGAGGAGGTTATGATTTTTCTAAGATTTAACATAGCGGTGCATGGCCCAAAACTCGAATTTAGTTCGAGCGGTTTTTGGCTTACACGACCTAAATGAGAGTTTAATATCTCATTAATAGGAATTCAACGACAAAAAGACAGACGAAAACAGAGTCCGTATGTAAAAGTTATGAATTTTACACGGACATTTAATAGTGTAATCACCTCCTACTGTTAAATTTAAGATCGGTCGAGAATTAGACGACGGAGTAAAAAGGAGATTTGTAGATTTTATTTTTAACTACGCGTACATATAAATAACGTCAAAAACGAAGCTCGTATGCGAAAGTTATGGACGAAGCTTAGTCTCTACTTTTCGAGCGCGACAAATTTGATACAGTTTTGTAAATCCGAGATAGATTTAGAATTAGCCAACGAGGTCTAAATGAAAGTTGTAGTACTCATAAATACCAATGCGTGAATATAAATATCGACAAAAACGGAGATCGTATGCGAAAGTTATGGACGAAGCTTAGTCTCTACTTTTCGAGCGCGGCGAATTCAATACAGGTTTTGTAAATATGAGATAGAGGGAGAATTAGCCGACGGGGTCTAAATACCAATGCGTGGATATAAAGAACGTAGAAAACGGAGCTCGTATGTGAAAGATACGGACGAAGCTTGGAGACTACTTTACTATAAAATTCCTATAAATAAGAGGTGAACTCTTCATAATTTCTACACACCATAAGCCTCTTTTTCTCTCTCTAACTTCTCTCTAGCCTCCCTAAACCCCTCCGAAGTCTAGGGAACCTCCCTAGCACGAGAAGAAAGCCCCGGAGCGCCCGACGGCTCCGAGAACAAGAAGCTTTCGGCTCAGAAACGCTGCTCCAAGCAAAGCCCGGTTTTCTTTAAAATCCGTTGTAAGTGAGCTACGCTTACGCAATTTTTAATATAGCTTTCAAATAATTATAGTAATGTTATTAAGTCCTTAAAATAATTATTTGGGCTATTGTTATGAGTTATATAAGAATCATTTAACGCTTATATAATAGTAATAATAGTCAGGCTACTAATTTGTCGCGGTTATTGTTAGACTAAACCCTACTGGTATTGATACTAGGTTTTATCAAAGGAAAATTGTGTTGAGAGTATCGAAGCTCTGTCCGAGTACTGAGTCACAACCTTTCAGGTGAGTGCATAGTTACTTTCAGCTTACACATAGATATGATGTATTTTATATAAACTACATGTTATGTGTGTGTATTGTCTGAATACTTGCTCTTTGTGCTGGGTGAATGATTTTCATACATGTTTTAAATTATTTAAATTGTATATGTATTTTATATCTACAAAATGTGTTGGGTAAAACATGGGTAGATGAAATAGTTTATGTGTGACAAAAATAAAATGATGAAGAGGTGATATAGACCACGAGGTAAGGGTGAGAGGTGAACCATGAGAGAAGCCTTTTACCCAAGTGATGGCCCCGTCATCTTGCAGAGTATGGATGACAACCACGGACTATTCTACATAGTCCAGTGGACACTAGCAGGCTCGCAACCTGTAGGTGTTTTGAAATGTGTAATCACAGGTGTACTCTAATAACCCATCGACATGTATTGCGAGTGGATTCTCGGAAATGATACTGTTGATAAACGAGATAAAACCCGTTGACCTGTATTGCGAGAGGACTCTCGGAAACGATACTGTCAATAAATGAGATAAACCTTGGTAACTATGGATTTAGTGCCTGTTTAGTAAACCTTGGCAACGTTGGATTTCATGCGTATTTGTTGGGTTAAAGATTTATTTGAAGGTTGCGTCTTTGGGCTCGGTTATTTGTTTATCTATTTTGTATTCCGGTTTGGGCCTGTCCAACCGAGAGTCCATTATGTTTATTATATAAGTATATGCTTGCATGCATATTAGGTTAACGATTGATCTAGAGCATAACGATAGTATTTACAGATTTCTTTAATCGTTCTTGTAACCTACCAATCCTCTACAGTTGATGTTCTTAATCGAGCTCTTCTGAGGATTTTGTTTTAATCATTCGACACGTTTGATTCACTTTTGCCTTGTTCTTATTTTCGTGTTCTTACTGTTTTATAATTAGTTACCTGTTTAAGATCTAATCGATCTTCAAAGATTAACGTTTTAATCTCATCAATTGGTATCAGAGCAGGAGGCTGTGTAATCGATACACATCTTTTCTGTGAAAAGGTTTCAATTAGGGTTTTTCCGCAACTACCGATATTTATTGAGCCGTCATCTCATTATTGACGTATCTTGATATTTATTGTTTTGCCCTAATCTGCTTTATTACAAGTCTGATCTTTGAACAGGTTTTTCGATCATAATGGACGAGTCGCAATCAAATCCTATTAATATTTCCAACAGCATCGGTTCAACCACGAAGATTCCAATCCTATATACCCATGACTATGAAGTCTGGGCGCATCACTTCGAAGACTACGTGATAGGATCTGAGGATAATGGATACCTCATATGGGAAGCTATCATTAATGGACCTTTTTCTCATTCTGCAACGTCCAGGATTATCAAAACTCAAAAGGAGTACAATGATCTGCTGAAGGATGTTAAAGATATTGCACAAGATGAAAAGGATAAATTCCAGTGCAATATCAAGGCGTTAAGATTGATAAGATTTTCCCTTCAGTCCGACACCTTCAGGTTGGTCAGCTCATGCACGACGGCAAAGGAAGTTTGGGATAGACTTCGTGAACTGTACTCTACAGACGAGGATCTTGAACATTCTATCCAAACCTTGCTCTTATCTGAGTTTGGAGAATTCAGGCAAGGAGCCGAAGAAACAGTGACCCAGACGTTTGATCGCTTCAATCATCTTCTCAGCAGGATGATCAAGCATGACATCGAAAGGAAGCTTATCGAGCAGAAGGTTACATTCTTAAATGGTCTGAGGTCTGAATGGAGAGCTGTGGTGTCTACAGTCAAAGCCCATGAGCAGTTTAATTCATATTCTTTAGCGAAACTGGTGGGTATTCTCAAGTCCCAGGAGAAGATTGTGCTGTAGGAGAAGAACGTTGTTTCAAGCCTTGGTTCGTTGGCCCTCCTGTCAAAAACTAAAGCTGTGATGGAGGATGAAGACCTTAACTTGGAGGAGTATGACCTCACGTCTGAGGATTATGCTATGATGGTGTCTAACCCCAAGAGGTTCATAAAGAAGAGATTCCCCAGCAATAAAAACCAAAACTGGCAGGGGAGTTATAGTTCAGAAAAAGTTAACAATGAACCGAAGGTTGAAGAGCCCAAGAAGGAACCGAAGGTGGATGGTGATTCTGGAGTAAGCTGTTACTACTGTGGTGGGAAAAACCACTATGCTAAAGATTGTGTCCTTAAGAAGATGGCTGAAAAGGATGAGGAAGCTGTGCTGCAGAAAAGGCTGGATGAGATGAGAAAGAAGAAGTCTACCGCTAACCCTTCTATGAATGCTCTTATTGTGCAGGGTTCGGTTGCTGATGACGAGTTCGGTAGCGTGGAAGTTTGGTCTACCGACTAAGAAGACGATGAAGTGAGGAAACCTACTCATGGAAAGGCTTATGTGGCAAAGGAGGAGAGCAGTGGAGGAAGATGCTTCATGGTGTCTGATGTATCTCAGATAAGGGGATACAACACTGATGGTGGAAGCAATGAACCGAAGGGGCAGGAGGACATGTGCTTTACGGCCAAACCACTCAGCCAGCAGTTCAATGAGCTTGATGAACTGATGAAGAAGGTACAATCGGTTTTCATTTCATTTAAAGTACCACAATCCTCATATGAGAAAGAACTAAAAAAATGTTAATACAAGAATTTCTCATCTAGATAGTAGCTTAACTCAAACTCGAGTCACCAATTCTAACCTAACTGATCAATTAAGCAGGGTGTCTTCGAAGAGTGAGGAGCGGCGCATGTAGATCGAGTTGAAGGAGTCTAAATTAGTTAAAATTAAAGACGAAAACATTTATTTATAAAGAGACAATTTAAAGTTGTTAAAACAACGGAATGTTTTTTGTTTAATTGCAAAACATCTTTACTCTAATATTACTCAGCTTCACTTAGACTGTGAAATAGGCCAAAAGATTCATCGCATGATTTTGCCCTTCCTGGAGTTTAAGGAGGATGAAATTGATGCCGAAGCTTATAACTGTGAGAGTGTGATATCATCTGATGATGTCAATCCGACCTACATGTATGGACTGGACAAAATTGAGTCCTTCATTAAATCCAAGGACCACAAGGACATGCTTAAAAACCTTTTGGATGAAAATGATAGACTTAAACTGAGAACCGAAACCATACAAAAATTTGATTCTTTATACGCCAATGTAAGATTAGAAAACAAAATTGATGTTGAAAACGCATCTGAGCTTAACGAGGACGACAACATGAGTGAAATTTCTGTAGAGGACACGGTTGACTGCTCAGAATTTGTAAAAAGCAAACCTGAAAACCACAAGAATCTGATTTCTGAAAATTCAGTGGAGTTTGCTCGATTGTCCCAACAAAAGTCCCCGATCTTAGCAGAGAAAGCAGTTGTGTATCAAAAGGTCAGGACCACTCCAAATCAAGTATACAAGGTCACTGGAGTAACCGAACATCAGACGGCTGAACTCACAGCTATTGTAAACGAAGACAATGCTGATGGTTGTGATGAGTACTTCTGGTCAGCTCCGATAGATAATGCAAACGAAACGGTAGGCTTATCAGAAAGAACCTCTTGGATGAGTAAAGGTAGATACATACCTGAACCCTTGAATAAGCCAGATAATTTCGATGAGCCAAGCACCAGTGGTACGAAAGACATTCCTCAGGAGAATGAAAGTTCGGCAAAAGAAGACATTCCCTCTACTTCCTCAGTTCAAAGAGAAACTACTACAGTTCAAAATGAACCAGCCAAGGAGAAACCGAAAATGAAAGCTAATATTCATCATCAACCGAAGCAGATGAGGAATAAGAAACGTGAAAGGAACCAAAGATACAGGAAGAATCTCTCAGAAAGGAGGCAATTCTGGCAATCCCAGAATGCATACTTCTCACATCAAGACAAGAATCTGAAGTATGAAAACAATCCTGTCAAAAAGCCTGAGAGCCACAACAACCGAAAGCCAAGGTTCGGTTCACAAGAGAATACCAACCGAAAGCAAAGGTTCGGTTCTGAGAATGACTTCAACCGAAAGCAAAGGTTCGGTTCTGAAGTCAAAAGAGATCAAAACTCTAAGGTCAGTCCCTCCAATGATCAAAAGCAAAAGGGTCACCTAGAGTCTCCAGCCAAGATGTCCTCTCAATCTAAACCCACTCCTTCTTGTTCATCTAATTCTTCTACTTCTACCAATTCATCTCCATCTTGCTCTAAAGCTCATTCTGTTCGTTCTCAAAAATCTCATTCGTCGGCTGAACAAAAAGCCAAACAGAAAGTTTCTTCATCGACACCTGAGTCTAAACCGAACGCACCCAATCCTAATAAAATAAAAGTTTTTACCATTAAAAAGAAAGATGAAACAACACTTATAAAATGAACATATCTTGTTGACATCTCTCTTACTGTTCCTGTTCCCATGAAAAGCTCACGTGGACCCAAGAAACTTTGGGTTCCTAAATCTGCTTAATTTTTGCAGGTTATAAGTGACGAGCAGTTCGACGAAGAATGGTACATCGATAGTGACTGCTCACGTCACATGACAGGGAGGAAAGAGGAGCTCAGGGAATACAGGTCTCTTGCAAATGGTGGCAATGTCAAGTTTGGAAATAATTCTTTCGACATCATAAAGGGATACGGGATGATAACTAATGGTGATTTCACTATAAGGAAGGTGGCTTATGTGGAAGGAATCCAACACAACCTCATCAGTGTATCTCAGCTTGTTGGAGGTACAGGTCTCAAAGTCTCATTCGATGATGAAGGTTCTGACATTATTGAGAAAAAGACAAAGAAAGTAATTCTCAAGTCGGAGCGAAAGGGTGAAATGTTTCCTCTAAACCTTAAACCCATCAAAGGAAATCCAGCTATTTGCTTGCTATCAAAAGCTCAATCTGACGAAAGCTGGTTGTGGCACCGTAGACTCTCTCATCTCAACTTTAAAGATATCAACCGACTTGTCACTGGAGGTCATGTTAGGGGTCTTCCATTACTCAAGTTCGATAGAGATCATTTGTGTGTTGCATGCGAAATGGGGAAGCAGAGTCGTCAAAGTCATCCATCTGTAATTAACACAAAAGTTGTTGAACCACTCAAATTACTTCATATTGATTTGTGTGGTCCTTCATCTATCGAAAGCATCAGTGGTAGCAAGTATATTCTTGTTATTGTTGATGACTTTTCACGATTTACATGGGTGTTCTTTCTAAAGCTCAAATCTGAAGCGACTCATAAGCTGAAAGTGTTCATCAAGCAGATCGAAGTACAGCTCAAGAAGGTCGTTCGCAACATCAGGAGCGACAATGGTCTGGAATTCAAGAACAGGGAGTTTGAAGAATTTCTAGCAGAAAAGGGAATAAGTCACAACTTCTCAGCTCCCTACACACCACAACAGAACAGAATTGTCGAAAGACGAAACCGATCTTTGTGTGAAGCTGCCCGAACTATGCTAAGTTTCGCTTCCTTACCTCTTTATTTTTGGGCTGATGCTGTTTCTGCTGCTTGTTTTACACAGAACAGGTCCTATCTCAACAAGCGATTCACGCTCACACCTTATGAGATACTAAACAACAGAAAGCCCAATGTGAAATTTTTCCATGTATTCGGCTCACGGTGTTTCATCTTTAATTCTAAAGAACACCGCAACAAGTTCGATGTCAAAGCCGACGAGGGAATCTTTCTGGGCTACTCTCTCACTTCCAAAGCATACAGAGTTCTAAACAGGCGTTCGAGAAAAATTGAAGAGACATATTACGTGACCTTTGACGATAGCTATGTCAAAAAGCTACAAGCCAAAGAAGACACTGCTGGGGAAATCTTTCCTCAAACTGGCCAAGTCACAGTCTCGATCGCTAATCTATACGAGAAATTTCTGTAGCTCTTTGACGAACCAGAGAAAGCTTCTCTCTCAGAAGCAGGTGCAGCAGACAACAAGGTAGACCACATGAAGCAAATTGTTGAAGAAGCTGCCAGGAGAATGAATGAAGGAGGATCGACTTCTGATGAACCTCCATCCAATGATGCTTCAGTCGAGGGGGAGCCAAGTTCACAAGTCGAGTGGGAGCCAAGCTCACATGTCGAGGGGGAGCCAAGCTCTACAACTGCAACCGAAAGTGCTTCTCCAACCGAAAGTGCTTCTCCAACCGAAGGTGCATCAACGCCTGCAAGTCAAGCATTACAAGAAACCCCTGAACCTCAAGTTTCTCAAAGTTCATCAATCGAGGGGGAGCATGATGATATGACGCTTGACTACGATAGCCTATCCGAGCCAGAAGAAATGATCAACGCTGAACTAGACCCAACCTTTGATCCAAATTATCCTCCTCTTACCAAATGGACCAGAGATCATCCTATCTCTCAAGTGGTTGGTGATGTCTCTGAAAAGGTTCTGACCCGATCACAACTAAAGGCAAAACAGACATCCTTATTTTCAAAGGTTGAGTTTTGTATTTTTAACTCATTCGTATCAAAAGTTGAACCGAAGACAGTTAACACTGCCCTCGATCACTCTGATTGGGTTCAAGAAATGCAAGACGAACTGAATGAATTTGAAAGGAACAAAGTCTGGCGCCTCATTCCAACTCCTCCAGATGCTTCGGTTGTTGGTCTCAAATGGGTCTTTAGGAACAAAATGGACAAAGAAGGGAATGTAATAAGGAACAAAGCTCGTCTGGTAGTAAAGGGATACTGTCAGGAGGAAGGGATTGATTATGAAGAGACTTTCGCTCCTATAGCTAGGCTGGAATCTGTAAGAATATTTCTTGCTTATGCTGCCCACAAAAACTTTGAAGTTTTCCAAATGGATGTCAAGTGTGCATTTCTTAATGGAGAACTTGAAGAAACGGTGTATGTGGAGCAACCTCCTGGGTTCGTGAACGAAAAGTATCCAAACCATTGCTATATTCTAGATAAAGCTGTGTATGGCCTCAAACAAGCTCCGAGAGCCTGGTATGAAACGCTAACTAAATTCTTAAAGATGTCTAAATTCAAACAAGGTTCGGTTGACGCAACCTTCTTTCGCAAAAAGGAAGGTAACCACCTTATGATAGTTCAAATTTATGTCGATGACATTATCTTTGGCTCTACGAATCCCAGCTTAACAGCTGAATTCAGAAAGTTGATGGAGACTAAATTTGAAATGAGCTCAATGGGTCCTATTAACTTTTTCCTTGGTTTAAATATTAGACAGGGACCCGAAGGCATCTTTATCAATCAGGAAGCTTTCACGAAGACTCTCCTAGCAAAGTTTGGTATGATGGGAGACTCCAAAGTCATAGTCCCAATGGCATTCGGCACCAAGCTAACTCCATCCCTAGACAAACCGGCTGTCGATATCACGCTCTATCGTCAAATGATAGGCTCACTAATGTATCTTACTGCTAGCAGGCCTGACATCATGTTTTCTGTGTGTTATTGTGCTTGATTTCAGGCAAACCCACGCGAACCTCACATGCTTGCAGTGAAGAACATTTTACGCTATCTCAAGCGAACCACTTCCTTAGGTCTATGGTATCCTTCCAACTCAGGCTTCTTCGTTCAAGCCTATTCTGATGCTGACCTTGGAGGATGTGGACTCGACAGAAAAAGCACTACTGGTGGCTGTCAGTTCCTTGACGGGAAGTTGGTCAGCTGGCAATCCAAGAAACAAATGTGTGTGTCGTTGTCTACTGCCGAAGTGGAATACATTGCCGCTGCATCCTGCACCTCACAAGTGATTTGGATCCAGAGTCAACTTCGAGACTATGGACTCAATATGAAGAAGATCCCACTATATTGTGACTCTGAAAGTGCAATTAGGATCTGTCATAACCCAGTGCAACACTCTAAAACCAAACACATAGCACTGAGGTATCACTTCATCAAAGATCACGTGGAAGATGGAAACGTCGAAGTTCACTTCGTAAGAACCACTGATCAACTGGCTGACGTCTTTACCAAAGCTCTTCCTGAAGCATCATTCAACAGAATACTGCAAGGGCTAGGTATGATGGAATCAGAGTCAGTACCTCACACTACCTCTCAACCTCAAATGTAAGAAGCGAAACCAACCGAACGTTCGGGTTCGGTTAAACCATCTGACTCGCTCATCACTTCAAAGGTAGTTTTTCTTGGTTGTATATTTCTTGTACAAAATTGTTTTTTTTTTGTGTTGAAAGTATTTTCCAATTGCATGTCTAAATTCCTTGGTTTCTTAAAATTTTCCAAAACCGAAACCTACCGAAGGTTCGGGTTCGGTTTCTCAAAATTTTCCAAACCGAAACCTACCGAAGGTTCGGGTTCGGTTTTTCAAAATTTTGTTGAACCGAAACCAACCGAACGCTCGGGTTCGGTTTTTCAAAATTTTGTTGAACCGAAACCAACCAAACGCTCGGGTTCGGTTTTTCAAAATTTTCTAGAACTGAAACCAACCGAACGCTCGGGTTCGGTTTTTCAAAATTTTCTGGAACCGAAACCAACCGAACGATCGGGTTCGGTTTTTCAAAATTTTCTGGAACAGAAACCAACCGAACGCTCGGGTTCGGTTTTTCAATTTTTTCCCAACCGAAACCAACCGAACGTTCGGGTTCGGTTTTTCATATTTTTTTCCAAGTTTTTTTTAAGTCTTATTTTTTTTTCCTACTTATTTTTTATTTTTTTAATTTATTTTTTTCTTCTTTAATAAATCTCAAAAACTCCAAAAATATTTTTTTATTTTATTTTTTCTTGTTGTGTGTTCGTTCGTTTATGGGGATATAATTGATGAATTACTTCAGTGTCCCTAGAAGCATGCTGCTGTATGTGTCCCAAGCCTCATAAGATTTTGAATAATAGCCTTCATGACCTGGTATAAACAAACCTTGTCTTCCCAATAAGGCAAACACATTTATTCTAATCGTGAGCTACCTCACTCTCTTCTCACATGAGTTAAGAGTTTTTCTGCTTGGTCCTTATTTTCGCAGCAGAGGTACTTTATCTTCTTACACCATCTCCTTACACTTCTCCATTACATTCGTCTCATCAACGTAACCCTTGAGACTCTCAGAAATTACCACTGAGGTTTATGGTTACACAACATCTGTGTTTATGATCTTAGTTTCCTGCTACTACGAGCTGAGTGAAACCCAAAATTCAACACCAAATCTGAATTGACGGTGAACAATATATTTGCTCAAGTTTTCACCAAAGAATTGACGAATGTACCTTCATGAAATCTCAAATTTTCTTTTGTGTGATTCCTATGAAATTGTTAAACACCATAAAATTTCTTCCCTTAGGATCCAGTTTTTAATTTTTTTTATCTGAGATTTTATATTTTTCCAAGCCAATTTAAAATAAATTCCTACCTACTTGTTCAACAGACTACACTGGTCTCACAAGTACTTTGATCCTTTTCTTTCTTATTTCAAGATTAGAATTGTTGCATCAAAGCGAAAGCCACCCTAAAGAAGCCTAATTAAAAGAAACCTTTCAACATTTCTTAAAAAGTGATTGATCGTAATTCAACGGGAATCCACATTAACACTTTAAGGTCTCTCTTGACCTTGAAGGAAGAGATTCGTGCCCGGGATCATCAGTTTCTTGTCATTATTGACATCACAGTAAATCCTAAAAAGAGTTGCTTTATTTCTTTTCTTTTTTACACTCTTTGCACGAAAATCTTTGATTTTCCAAAATTCTGTTACTAATTAATTTCAGGCTGATTCATTGCAATGGTGGTTAATAATTAAGACGTGGTCAACAATCCTCCACGTGGGCAGTTTATTCAAAAGATGCCATTCAAAACGATAAGACGAAGAGTTGCTGACTCAGGCGGGAAATAAAAGGATTGAATTTCAACCGGTGGTAAAAATTCAAAAGGGGCGCGTGTGAATTTGAAACGGCCATACTTTTACTGACAAAGTGGACGCGTGTGCGAAATCCAAGCGACATTCCTCTGCCACTTCAAAGCGCGTGAGGATTTGAAACGGTTTTTCTTCTGAAACGGCGCTTGTTGGGCGGCGTGATCCTAGGAATCTGACACTCTCTCTCTGACGTGATCATCGCACGCCTCAACTGTCACGCATCTGTCATTCAGGAAACCTTTTCGTATTTCCATAGAAGATTTGAAACGATTTTTCTCTCTCCTTTCACCCACTATAAAAGGCAGTCAATACTTCCATTTACCTCTTTACTGCTTCAGAATTTACGAGAGAGCAAAAACTCCAAAAAGCCTTCACTGTTCATCTTCTTCTTCCTACCTTTAACAATGGCAGAATCATCTTCCGTCCATGCTACCTCACAAATCCTTCCTATTCGTCCACAACAATGCCTGGTGATTGACCTCAACCCTCTGGCGTACGACTCTTACATGACGCCGATCATCGAGTGCCTGAAGTACTCCCAAATCGCTCTAGCTCTCTCCAGGATCGAGTCGGTTCCAATGGTGGTTCTCTCGCAGGTGTATGCGACTGCTTAGTACGACAAAGCAGTTGAGCGGGTGTTCTTTGAGGTTGCTGACCACAAGACCTCGATTTCAAGGCAGCGATTCTGCACTCTGCTAGGGTTTGCTGCTGACTCTTCAAGAATCAATCCGGAGACGATTCCGGTGGGTCATCTCTACAACATGTTTTATAACATGGGGTACACGGAGGCGCTCGTCTCCGTTGCAAAGTTCAAGAAGTCTTGTTTGCCGCCGCAGTGGAACGGCATGTTCACAGTCCTCTTCAAGGGCTTGTCGGAACGGAGCTCAGGATCCGACGGTGCTAGTCGACTTTTCTTGTCGATCATGTACGCCGTTTACAACGGGATCAACTTGGATTTTGGGTTGGTCCTCTGGCAACAGCTCATCCAGAGCCTTTCTTCTTCATCACGGAATTCGGAGGTGTCACTTGCCCGGTTCTGGATTCTTATCACCAAGTGGGCGATGGATAAGCTGGATATTCCTATTGCTGCTGGTGCGGTGATGTCTTCGGTCAGTACTTTTCATACCACCAAGATAATCGTTTCTGATGCATCCAAATTTTCCTTCATTGGCTCTATTCCGGAGACAATGTACGGCGATGTTCCTTCTGACAGCAGGATCATCAGGACGATCAAGGAGTTCAAACAGTCAGGGCCAAGGGTACTCACACCGGAAATGCTCAAGTCCATCCACGATGCTGACAAACCGGTGCCCAGGGGCAAAAAGGCGGACAAAGGGAAGCAAGCGACCAAAGCTCCTAGGGGTCCTTCTCCCAAGAAGAGGAAACAGACAAAAGCTGCCCAGTCCCCACAGCCGAAGAGGAGGAAGACTCAACCGAAGCGCAAGCTTGTTATTCCCTCTTCTTCGAGTGATTCAGAAGGCGAGAGGTCGGGTTCGGACGGCTCTCAAGGAGGAGAAACCCCTCAAAGAGGCAACACCCCACCCCGATCACCTACCCCAGATATGGAAATCCACAACTCACCCATCCCTTCACCCACTCAAACTATCCCTACTTCCATTCCGACCATAAACCCCACTACCACTATTCCACCAACCTCTTTCCCTATACCACCACCCATTTTCACTGATACCACAACAACCACTGCAAAGGTTACAACCAACGTATCTGATACGGGGGTTCATACCAGTGCAACCGAAACCCCACCCGTAACCGAACCACCTCAAACCGAAACCCATACAACCGAACCTACCCACACTCAACCACCACCCGAAACTACCCCACCCCATACTCAACCTGAACCTACCCAAACTACTACACCCCCAGCTTCACCACCCCCACCATCTCCAGATCACGCCTCTGATGGAGATAACCCGTTTCTTGGCGGAGACAACATGACCTTCGATTCGGTCTATTTTAGTCCGTTTCAGGTTCAGAGCGATGAAGAGGATGATGCTCCAGTGACAAAGAAGCATCTTAAGGAGCTCAACGAGAAGGTTGACTTACTTCTCGCCTCATCTTCCAACCAACAGTCCTCTCTCTCTGAAGCTGCTCTTCAGAAGATTGTTGATGCCTTCTCCAGGGCTCAACATGATTCGGTAGCCTCAGCCACTGCCGCCATAGACGCCTCTACCAAAGCCTGTGAGGCTGCGACCGCAAAAGTCGATAAACTATTCTGCGACGCCTCTTCTCTGTTGAAGTCATTACAGGAGAGTGCGAATTCTACCAAGACAACTTTGGAACCAATTGTTCAGCAATTGGCAAAGTTCGTCTCAACGGAGTTGACCTCGTTCGCCAACCTTCGCCAGTCAATAAGCGACGACAACTCGGCCCTTCGTGCCTCCATTAATGAGCGCCTTGCTAAGCTACAAGAGGATCTTGCAGCTGAAAACTCTTTAATGGACGTTCTAGCAAGCAAAACCACCGCCCTCAAGGTCAAGAGCACTCAGCTATCAAACTCTCAACAACAGCTGGAAGCTCTTCGATCCGAAAGGGAGGTCATAAAGACATGTGTTTCGGATGTACACGCTGCCTTATCCAACATCCTAGAAGCACACGATCCAATTCTCAACCATTCGGTGAGGCGAACCCTCGCTGAAAAGCTTTCTCCTGCCATGGACCTTCTCAGCAAAATAGAAGGCTTACCTAGTTTCGTGTCCAATCCGAAACAAGGGGGAGAAGAGAAGAAGACCGGATCGAAACCACCTCCTTCCTCCAAAGCTACTCACACAACCGAACCACCTCCGACTGGTCAAGCTTCGGGTTCGGGTGTGAAGGATAAAGGGAAAAACATAGCAGAGGATGAAGATGAAGATGAAGATAAAGAGACCATTTCCGACATGTTGAAACGAATGAACAATCGCAATGCTGATGATGACATTAATCGTGTGGCGCGAGAGACTGAAGAAGCCAAACGCAAGCAGAAGGAAGCCCACGATCTCCTCGAGAGAAGGAAGACTCTCTTCCCTGCATGGACTCGGGAGCGAATGATCAAAGAGGCCATAGTCACTCCCAGCATCTTATGGCTCGAGCCGGTAATTTCGTTTGACTACAATAATTCTGTCGATTCGCAGTTCGACATGCCGCTGACTCGAAAGGCATTTATCTTCCATACCTTCTCAAATATCTTTGAAGTCCCTCATCCGAACGCTGAGCTTGATAGGGAGCTCATCGACTTCTATCTGAAGGCTACTCGTCCTCAGTATCTTACTTGGAGCGCCCAGAAGATAGTGAACGTTCGGGTACTGAAGCCTTACACCGAAGGTAGATTCATAAACGTTCGGTTCAAGGTGATTCGAGGATCTGCAAGAACTGCACATCATATCTCCCTGGCAGATCTACCGAACTTAAATCCTCATGATTGGATTGTTTTGCATAACATCCTCTTGACAAATGAAGCTGAATATGGTCCGATTATAGACCATATCAAGAGGATGATTGTCTGTTATATCATGGAGGTAGCCCTTATGGATCAGGAGGTTGCCACTGTCTTCAAGAAGAAACCGAAGATAGCTCCTGTGGGATCGGCCAGTGATCTCAACCAGATGATGATGGGCAAGATCGACCTGAGACGCAATTCGGTCATGTTCACTAGAGCAGAAGGACATAAATGTCTCTTTGCTTTAGCTGACAAACATCTTTACACCACTGCTTGTCTAGAGCATGTGTTATCGATCATTCGAAGGTGTAAAGAGAATACAACGGATGATGTTAAGTACTTCAATGACATGATCCAGTGGTACATCAGGTTTAGGCAGACGATTCTGGCTCTTATCTCTTGTCTGTTTAACACCGTGAAGAAGAAGGTACCTGCCTCCGCTGCTGGCCCAAGTAACAAGTGAAGATCTCGCTCCAATTGACGCAAAGGGGGAGATTGTTGGGTTAAAGATTTATTTGAAGGTTGCGTCTTTGGGCTCGGTTATTTGTTTATCTATTTTGTATTCCGGTTTGGGCCTGTCCAACCGAGAGCCCATTATGTTTCTTATATAAGTATATGCTTGCATGCATATTAGGTTAACGATTGATCTAGAGCATAACGATAGTATTTACAGATTTCTTTAATCGTTCTTGTAACCTACCAATCCTCTACAGTTGATGTTCTTAATCGAGCTCTTCTGAGGATTTTGTTTTAATCATTCGACACGTTTGATTCACTTTTGCCTTGTTCTTATTTTCGTGTTCTTACTGTTTTATAATTACTTACCTGTTTAAGATCTAATCGATCTTCAAAGATTAACGTTTTAATCTCATCAGTATTCCTTAGGATAACCCTTAGGAATAAATAAACGAGGAATAGTTGAATTCTTATGGTAGAATAAAGAAGATAATGGGGATGGGTAATTGGGTGGGTTGTTTAAATGCTTAAACATAATAATTATATTATTGTGGGTAGGAAACCCTATGTACTCACCAGGTTTCCCAACTTGACCCACTCCAGCTTATTTGCACACAGGTGTCGATACGAAGCTACTATACACTGAGAGATTTAAAAGAGATGTAGATCACTAGTGTAATTAAATGTAAGTTCTGTTTATGCTTATGTTCCTGTATTGACAATGACATCCCGATGTTTTAAAATGAATAAAAAAAGACTTTTCTTCGGAAATGCTTTGACAACGTATTTATCATGTTTTACTGGGAACAAATTCCGCAACATTTTTCTTAAAAGAGATACTCTGATTTTTATAAAGCATAAACAAAATCAGTCTTTTCTGGCTGTGAAAATGGAGATGTCACAGTTGGTATCAGAGCATTAGTTTAAGCTAACTAGGAATATGGATTTATTTCTAGACTTAAACTTAGAATGCTAAGGAATGATTGTGAGGAGTGTGTCTAATGGATTTAAGTAATACACCTGAATAGACACAAACACTAGCTTATTTAGGGAAAATGCCTAACATGCTTTTATGTGCTAATTGATTTATAATATCCATTATATGAACGGATCTATGGTATGTTGCCGACCGGATCTGGAAGCTTTATGTGTTCAGGTTTCTAAACGTTTAATTACAATATTAGAACTGACATGTAATTTTTTCGGAGTAATAATGAGATTTACACGTCAATCGTTAATAAAGTCTTTCCTATCTTAATTCTCGTCATTTCGCACCGAACATCTGATCTGGTGTATAGATCGAAATGGCAAGAACCCGAATTGGATCCGGGAACGCAAATGGAAACAGGAATCAACCTACAGTGATTGAGCAAATACCTGTTGTAGTAGCCGATCCTGAGCCAATCACGAGGGCCGGAGTGTAAGCGATGATCCAGATGATGTTGGATCGTCAAATGGAGGAAACAAGATGTTTACTTCAACAACATCGAGAGGAACTTACGATGCCTATTGAGCAGCCCGAACCGAATGATTGGCAGTCAGAGGAAGGGAACTATAGTGGGACCGTTGGTCAAGCCGATCCAACCATTTCATAACATACATCATGTCTGAAAACCGAAACATGAAAACAATCAACTATCAGAGTACAAAATACAAGAATGACTCATGGTGCGGAAAACAACGTGCGTGTATGATGTGCCGCTACCGCGCCAGATCCTTCCCCCTTGAAGAAGAGGTACCTGAAAACAAAACTGCAAACCGTAAGCACGAACCTTAGTGAGTTCCCCCATAATACCTCATACCATACAAACATACAATGAACAACTAGGGGATACGGGCCTTGCCCACACTCATGAAGATACGGGCCTCGCCCACACTCCGCTAGCTAGGAGATACGGGCCTCGCCCTCACTCCCTTATCTGAGAGATATGGGCCTCGCCCAAACTCTGCTATCTGAGAGATATGGGCCTCACCCACACTCCACTATCAGAGAGATACGGGCCTCGCCCACACTCAGCTGCTAAACCATAACATACAAGTATCACGTAGACAACGAGTATAAACAATTCTATCATACTGGCATATACCATAATAAAACTCAACCATGAGATACGGGCTCTGCCCACATTCCGACACTAACATATCGTCTATACGGGACGACCTTGGTGCCTTAGACCCGTTACTACTGAAAGGAAACTCACCTCGAAAAGTAGCTACCGAAAGTCTGACTGCTAGACATCTGGCTGCTGCGCCGTTAATCAGTCGGCTACAAATCCATAAACATAGATTAATCACTCATAAATACCCTGAGGTCAATGACTGACCCACCCATGGTCCAAGGTCAACTCCTTGGTCAAAGTCAACTTCCAGTTGACTGGACTCGCCGAGTCCTTCTCCTACTAACCCGGTCCTACTCGCCAAGTCCCTCTTCCCACTCACTGAGTCACCCTTAACTCACTACTCGGGACTATAGGACCGACTCGTGATCCAACTCGCCTAGTCCAAGAATAACTCGCGGAGTCCCACGAGCAGATCTCCTACTCGCTTCCAAATCCTCACCAGAGCATCCCTTAAGAGGATTTGGGGTTCCGGGACTATTGCTACACGTTAAATTGCTAATTCCGTGTGCAGATACGAAGGGTCGGACCTTCAACACTTAAACCCCTCTTACTCAGTGAAAGTTCATATGACTCGCCGAGTCTGAAGAACAACTCGTCGAGTTCCAGGCAATCTTCATAGGACTCGCCGAGTTGTTCATCCAACTCGCCGAGTCTATGACCATCTGCATAGAACTCGTCGAGTTCCACTTTGGAACTCGCCGAGTCTCTTCGACCCACTTCCCATACAGGCCAAATCTGAGACATGCAATGCTTCTAAACCATAGATCTATACTTCTAGGGCATGCTTATCACGTAAAGTTGCAAACTTTACGTGCATGCGTGGCCTTATAAGCTCAAGAAGGCAAATCCAAGCTCTTTAAGAGGTCACACACTCAATAGGGACCTCAATAACTCCAACCATCGATACTTTATACTTCTAAGATGTCCATAAGGTCCCAATCTGAAGTCCTTTCAGAACATAAAGCATAAATACATGGAGTTTGAGGTTTTAGGGCTTGAAAACCACTAATTTGGGACAAAAAGGGGATCTAATGAACTAATGATCAATGTAAGAGCTTTTATACCTAAATGGAAGCTTCTCACAGTGTATATTCCGGATCTACCTCCCCTCCTTGCACACTTCAACCTCCTCCTTCTTCTTCTAAGCTCCAAACCTTCTCCACAAAGCCAAAATCACTCTCAAGAACAATATGGTGGCTAGGGTTTCTTTCTATAGCTCTCTGGTAGTGTTAGGGACAAAGGAGGCCAAGTTAGAGCGTTTAAATAGGGTGCAAATACCCGGATTAGGGTTTTTGCCCAAACAGGGTCTATTCGCCGAGTCCAAAGTTCAAACTCGCGTCTGATCCCGCTCCTACTCGGCGAGTTGGTCCTCAAACTCGCCGAGTCCAAGGAAAAAATGCACTTTATTAAAATATTAATCACAAGGAGTATGTACCAGGAACCAGGTGCTACAAATCTCCCCCACTTATTTTAGACTTCGTCATCGAAGTCTGCTGCTCGATCCTGAAACAGCTCGGGGTAGTACTCCTTCATATCTTCTACCGGCTCCCAAGTCCACTCCAATCACTTCCGGTGTTGCCATTGCACCTTCATGAGTTCCACCCTTCTGTTCCTTAGATCCTTCAACTTCCTGTTGAGGATTGCCACATGCCGCTTGATGTAATTCAGGCTATCATCGACCTGAATATCCTCCAAAGGCACCACTGCCGAGTCGTCTACCAAACACTTCCGCAACTGAGAGACGTGGAAAGTGCTGTGGATCTGGCAGAGTTCGGCTGGCAGATCCAACCTATACGCCACCTTGCCCACCCGGGCTACAACCCTGAATGGCCTGATGATTCTTGGGCCCAACTTGCCTCGCTTCCTGAATCGGATGACGCCTTTCCACGACGACACCTTCAGGAGAACCATATCCCCGACTTGGAATTCCAAGTATAAACGGCGCTTGTTGGCATAACTTTTCTACCGACTCTGAGCAGTCTGAAGCCTGCTCCGGACCTGCTGGATCTTCTCTATCGTCTGGAGCTGGCGCCTTCACTAGCGCTGATGCTGCTATCAACTGGGGGCAATTGGCCCTCTTGTGGCCCTCTGGTTGCAGTGGAAACACAGCAACTCAGATGCATGAACAACCGATTAACGGCGGCCCAATCTACATGTTCCCTCATGCAACCTGCCGCATTTCCCGCAGCGGCCCGACCCTCCTTGGCCTTTCGGCCTACCATCTGATCCCTTGGGCTTCTTACCCGAAGCCCCAACCACCTGCCCAGTCTCTGCCTTCCTCTTTCGAATGTGCTCCAAATCAATCTCCCTTTCCCTCGCCCTGGAAATCGTGGACTCCAGGGTAGGGCAAGCTGAAAAACTAACATGCTCCCGGATGTCAGCCCGTAGCATGTCATGATAGTGGGTCCTCCGTATATCCTTATCTCTCGCATATTGGGGCACCAACAATGCCCTCTCCCGGAACTTGGTGATGATCTCCGCCACAGTCTCTGTAGTATGGCTCATGTCTAAAAACTCCCTGGCCAGCTGGTGAAGCTCGACAGCCGGCGTAAACTCTGCCCTGAATCTGGTCACAAAGTCCGACAGGTCATAGCCTCAACAGCCGAGGCTCCCAATGAGTCACCAACGGACTCCCACCAATCTCTAGCTCGGTCTCGCAAACATCCTGCTGGATATCTCACCTTCGACTCCTCGGTGCAGAAGCTGGTCAGCTGTGCGGACTTAATGTCCGCAATCCATCGTTTGGAAGCAATGGGGTCCTTCGCCCCATGGAAATCCGGCGCACCACTGCCCCTGAAGTCCTTAAAGGGCAGTGTGCGAGATCCTGACTGGCTAGATGCCATGTCACTCCTGAACGCCCTGAGGCGGTCCTCCATCAGCTCAACTATCCCTTCCTTGATCGACCTGAAAATGATGGGGGTCGACTCAAGGATGCCTCTGGTGATCTCTGACGCGATGAACTCACATAGCCACTCATCTACTGTCTCGGAACCTGATCCCGAACCCGATCCCTCTCCAGAACTGCCACCAGCTGGCCTCTAGCGTAGTACCACCATTCTGCAATACACACAGACAACCATTAGTGATACTGATACCTCTAAAGGGATCACATCTATTTCAAGTTCCCTGGTCTTGTCTCAGCCTTCCTTAGTTCGGGTACGGATCCTCTGCTTTCAGTAGTACGGGCCCATACTACCTCCCACATCTATCCGTACCTTCTTCAAGGATTACCTCGACTCCACCAGATCCCTTTCTCTACTGCTAATCACTGCTATACTCGTCCTACGGTTGCCCTAGGGAATCTTTGACTCCACCCTGCCCGGTCCTCAAGTGCTGAAGGCCTCCTTGTAATGTCAATTAGCCATTACCTGAATACCATCACGTGCGATGAGGCTCAGATAATCCTTCGAGTAACAGACTCGTCCCTACAACGATTAGACTCAAACGAGAGCTACGCAATAAGGCCAATTCCAGCACTCTAAGTTTATCCAACCTTGATCACGTGTAATGTGACGCATTCACCTAATGACTAACTCTCCTCACTCAGAGTTCTACATAGCACATAGCAAGCATCATTCGGACGCAGGAGAACTACTGTCTACTCAATACTAGCATGCAACTCTCATACAATGCTAAGCTCATACTACCAGGCATAACCTAAACAGGCTATCCTACTACTGTCTACTCAATACTAGCATGCAACTCTCATAAGCTGAAGCACATAAAGCAGGCACTTAAGGCATCACTCCTAGATCCTTAGTCTTATTCTAGCATGCTGTTCTACTGAAAATGATAAACGAAATATAAACTTGTATGGGTACTTTGGGGAATACTTACTTGAGCTCGGCCGGTCGCGCACATCACACAGTTCGTTCTTTCTAAAAACACTTTCTTAAGTTTTAGAAAACATTTTTTTTTTTCAAAATCTTCTAATCCCTCGATTGGAGTTCAGACACCCCCGAGGGTGTGTCCGAATCCCTCAAACTAGGGCTCTGATACCAACTTGTAATGACTCAAATTTCACATCCAAAAATTTTTCTTTTTAAATCATTACTTTAGAAAACGATTTTAATTAAAACACTGCATGATCCAACCATTTCATAACATACATCGTGTCTGAAAACCGAAACATGAAAAAAATCAACTATCAGAGTACAAAATCCCAGAATGACTCATGGTGTGGAAAACAAGATGCGTGTATGATGTGCCGCTACCGCGCCAACTCCTTCCCCCTTGAAGAAGAGGTACCTAAAAACAAAACTGCAAACCATAAGCCCGAAGCTTAGTGAGTTCCCCCATAATACCTCATACCATACAAACATACAATGAACAACTAGGAGATACGGGCCTCACCCACACTCATGAAGATACGGGCCTCGCCCACACTCCGCTAGCTGGGAGATACGGGCCTCGCCCACACTCCCTTATCTGAGAGATATGGGCCTCGCCCACACTCTGCTATCTGAGAAATACGGGCCTCGCCCACACTCCACTATCAGAGAGATACGGGCCTCGCCCACACTCAGCTGCTAAACCATAACATACAAGTATCACACAGACTACAAGTATAAACAATTCAATCATACTGTCATATATCATAATGAAACTCAACCATGAGATACGGGATCTACCCACATTCCGACACTAACATATTGTCTATACGGGCCGGCTTTGGTGCCTTAGACCCGTTACTACTGGAAGGAAACTCACCTCGAAAAGTAGCTACCGAAAGTCTGACTGCTAGACGTCTGGCTGTTGCGCCGGTAATCCTCCGGCTATAAGTCCATAAACATAGATTAATCACTCATAAATACCCTGAGGTTAATGACTGACCCACCCCTGGTCCAAGGTCAACTCCTTGGTCAAAGTCAACTTCCAGTTGACTGGACTCGCCGAGTCGTGGCACAAACTGACATAGTCCTTCTCCTACTAACCCAGTCCTACTCGCCAAGTCCCTCTTCCCACTCATTGGGTCACCCTTAACTCACTACTCAGGACTATAGGACCGCCTCGTGATCCGACTCTCCGAGTCCAAGAACAACTCGTCGCGTCCCACGAGCAGATCTCCTACTTGCTTCCAAATCCTCACCAGAGCGTCCCTTAAGAGGATTTGGGGTTCTGGGACTATTGCTACACGTTAAATTGCTAATTCCGCGTGTAGATACGAAGGGTTGGACCTTCAACACTTAAACCCCTCTTACTCTGTGAAAGTTCATATGACTCGCTGAGTTTGAAGAACAACTCATCGAGTTCCAGGAAATCTTCATAGGACTCGCCTAGTTGTTCATCCAACTCATCGAGTCTAAGACCATCTGTATAGAACTCGCCGAGTTCCTATTTGGAACTCGCCGAGTCTCTTCGACCCACTTCCCATATAGGCCAAATCTGAGACATGCAACGCTTCTAAACCATAGATCTATGCTTCTAGGGCATGCTTATCACGTAAAGTTGCAAACTTTATGTGCATGCATGGCCTTATAAGCTCAAGAAGGCAAATCCAAGCTCTTTAAGAGGTCCCACACTCAATAGGGACCTCAATAACTCCAACCACCGAGACTTTATACTTCTAAGATATCCATAAGGTCCCAATCTGAAGTCCTTTCATAACATAAAGCATAAATACATGGAGTTTGAGGTTTTAGGGCTTGAAAACCACTAATTTGGGAAAAAAAGGGGATCTAATGAACTAGTGATCAAGATAAGAACTTTTCTACCTGAATGGAAGCTTCTCACAGTGTAGATTCCGGATCTACCTCTCCTCCTTACACACTTCAACCTCCTCCTTCTTCTTCTAAGCTCCATACCTTTTCCACAAAGCCAAAATCACTCTCAAGAACAATATGGGGGCTAGGGTTTCTTTCTACAGTTTTCTGGAAGTGTTAGGGACAAAGGAGGCCAAGTTAGAGCGTTTAAATAGGATGCAAACACCCGGATTAGGGTTTTTGCCCAAACATGGTCTATTCGCTGAGTCCAGGGACCGAGTCGCCGAGTCCAAAGTTCAAACCCTGCGTCTGATCCCGCTCATACTCGGCGAGTTGGTCCTCCAACTCGCCGAGTCCAAGGCAAAAATGCACTTTATTAAAATATTAATCACATGGATTTTGTACCAGGAACCAGGTGCTACAAGCATTCCATATGATCCTAGATGAAGCAGCAGACGATGAAAGGAATCAGGAATGAGGATGGATATATGAAGATCAAGTTATGAAGAAGCCATGTAGATAGTCTATTATGGTGTAGCCTATTAGAGGTATATTCTTGGGTGAACTTGAACACCTATGTAATAGTTTCAAGATATAATATAAAACCTTAGTTTTTTTATCTTATATGTTGAATGATTGTGTGATTTGCTTGCATGGTGACTTGGATAAAATGCGAGACAGTACTTGGGACGAGTATGAGTAGGTGTGAATGGTAGTAGAGGCCTATACTACTGGAAGCACAGGACTCACACTTGGATCAGGGAATGTCACAAGGTTACCAAGAAGCTAGTAACTGATACCATTTTATTCAAATATGTCGTTACCATCGTTCCGGTAATGACTAAGAGGATGATTGTTATTCCGACCCTAGTGGTCATAACGGATCGATTCCGACTACGATGAGTATGTTACGTGGTTCAGAGAACCAAGTTTGATGTAGCATCTGACTTAAGTCGAAAGATTGAAATAAAAGATAATCAAAGCGATCGGTAGAGGTATCGTGATAGTTGCTTGTAACTAGAAATGCTACCTTTTAAGATGTGGTTAGAACATGAAGAAATGTATAGTCTCTTCTGGAAGGCTCTAAGAGACATGAGTCTAAGTGTGGGAACATGCGATGATAAGTCATTAGAATATGACACATCAGTCCATTGTAGTAATAAAATAGCTCATCTTAAGTTTGTTAAGAAGAAGAAGCAGTCTCCAGTAAGGATCGAGATTGTGAGTTGAAAGACATAATTAGGAGTCTAACGTGAGATAGGGAGCAAGTGCAAGATCGAGCTCCGCCTGCAATCAGGAAGTCTTAGAGTTAGATACTCATTCGAAGAAGCATCAAAGTTATGGTTATTACTTAGGATAAAGAGATAACGTATAGAGTCATTATGTGAGCCCTGTTTCGTTGATGATTCCGGGACGTAATCATCCTAAGGGGTAGATAATTGTAACGCCTGTAGATCCGGGCTAGTCAATTTAGAGATAATAGGGGTTGAAAATGACTTTTTCGCAAAAGATTATTTAGAATAAATAATCTTAACTAAGTTGTAGTATATGTTACAAGGTTTCAGTACATATAAAGTGCGCCGAAATCCGAGTTATAACGAAGAAGTTATGACTCGTCGAAGTTTCACGACGGAACCGGCACGACACCGGGAAGTGTAAATAGTGAATTTATGATAGAGCTACTTTTAGCCTTAGCAATCTAAAAAAAATTCATAGAAAATGTTAAACCGAGAGTGTCCATAAAAAGAACGCCCAAATCTGACTTTGTATGAGGAAGTTATGATTTTTCTAAAATTTGGCATAGTGGTGCATGGCCCGAAACTCGAATTTTAGTTCGAGTGGTTTTTGGCTTACATGACCTAAATGAGAGCTTAATATCTCATTAATAGGAACTCAACAACAAAAAGACAGACGGAAACAGAGTCCGTATGTAAAAGTTATGAATTTTACGCGAACATTCAACAGTGTAATCACCTCCTAGTGTTAAATTTAAAATCGGTCGAGAATTAGCCGACGGAGTAAAAATTTTATTTTTACCTACGCGTGGATATAAATAACGTAAAAAACGAAGCTCTTATGCGAAAATTATGGACGAAGCTTAGTTTCTACTTTTCGAGCGCGACAAATTCGATACAATTTTGTAAATCCGAGATAGATTGAGAATTAGCCAACGAGGTCTAAATGAATGTTGTAGTACTCATAAATAACAACGTGTAGATATAAATATCGACAAAAACGGAGATCATATGCGAAATTTATGGACGAAGCTTAGTCTCTACTTTTCGAGCGCGGCGAATTCAATACTGGTTTTGTAAATATGAGATAGAGGGAGAATTAGCCGACGGGGTCTAAATACCAATGCGTGGATATAAAGAACGTAGAAAACGGAGCTCGTATGCGAAAGATACGGACGAAGCTTGGAGACTACTTTACTATAAAATTCCTATAAATAAGAGGTGAACTCTTCATAATTTCTACACACCATAAGCCTCTTTTTCTCTCTCGAACTTCTCTCTAGCCTCCCTAAACCCCTCCGAAGTCTAGGGAACCTCCCTAGCACGAGAAGAAAGCCCCGGAGCGCCCGACGGCTCCGAGAACAAGAAGCTTTCGGCACAGAAACGCTGCTCCAAGCAAAGCCCGGTTTTCTTTAAAATCCGTTGTAAGTGAGCTACGATTACGCAATGTTTAATATAACTTTCAAATAATTATAGTAATATTATTAGGTCCTTAAAATAATTATTTAGGCTATTGTTATGAGTTATATAAGAATCATTTAACGCTTATATAATAGTAATAATAGTCAAGCTATTAATTTGCCGCGGTTATTGTTAGACTAAACCCTACTGGTATTGATACTAGGTTTTATCAAAGGAAAATTGTGTTGAGAGTATCGAAGCGCTGTCCGAGTACTGAGTCACCACCTTTTAGGTGAGTGCATAGTTACTTTCAGCTTACACATAGATATGAAGTATTTTATATAAACTACGTGTTATGTGTGTATATTGTCTGAATACTTGCTCTTTGTGTTGGGTGAATGATTTTCATACATGTTTTAAATTATTTAAATTGTATATGTATTTTATATCTACAAAATGTGTTGGGTAAAACATGGGTAGATGAAATAGTTTATGTGTGACAAAAATAAAATGATGAAAAGGTGATATAGACCATGAGGTAAGGGTGAGAGGTGAACCATGAGAGAAGCCTTTTACCCAAGTGATGGCCCCGTCATCTAGCAGAGTATGGATGACAAACACGGACTATTCTAGATAGTCCAGTGGACACTAGCAGGCTCGCAACCTGTAGGTGTTTTGAAATGTGTAACCACCAGGTGTACTCTAATAACCCATCGAGATGTATCGCGAGTGGATTCTCGGAAACGATACTCTTGATAAACGAGATAAAACCTGTTGACCTGTATTGCGAGAGGACTCTTGGAAACGATACTGTCAATAAATGACATAAACCTTGGTAACTATGGATTTAGTGCCTGTTGAGTAAACCTTGGCAAGGTTGGATTTCATGCGTATTCCTTAGGATAACCCTTAGGAATAAATAAACGAGGAATAGTTGAATTCTTATGGTAGAATAAAGAAGATAATGGGGATGGGTAATTGGGTGGGTTGTTTAAATGCTTAAACATAATAATTATATTATTGTGGGTTGAAAACCCTATGTACTCACGAGGTTTCCCAACCTGACCCACTCCAGCTTATTTGCATCACAGGTGTCGATACGAAGCTACTATACACTGAGAGATTTAAAAGAGATGTAGATCACTAGTGTAATTAAATGTAAGTTCTGTTTATGCTTATGTTCCTGTATTGACGATGACATCCCGATGTTTTAAAATGAATAAAAAAACTTTTCTTCGGAAATGCTTTGACAACGTATTTATCATGTTTTACTGGGAAAAAATTCCGCAACATTTTTCTTAAAAGAGATACTCTGATTTTTATAAAGCATAAACAAAATCAGTCTTTTCTGGCTGTGAAAATGGAGATGTCACAGTTGGTATCAGAGCATTAGTTTAAGCTAACTAGGGATATGGATTTGTTTCTAAACTTAAACTTAGAATGCTAAGGAATGATTGTGAGGAGTGTGTCTAATGGATTTAGGTAATACACCTGAATAGACACAAACACTAGCTTATTTAGGGAAAATGCCTAACATGCTTTTATGTGCTAATTGATTTATAATATCCATTATCTGAACGGATCTATGGTCTGTTGCCGACCAGATCTGGAAGCTTTATGTGTCCAGGTTTCTAAACGTTTAATTACGATATTAGAACTGACATGTAATTTTTTCGGAGTAATAAGGAGATTTACACGTCAATCGTTAATAAAGTATTTCCTATCTTAATTCTTGTCATTTCGCACCGAACATCTAATCTGGTGTATAGATCAAAATGGAAAGAACCCGAAGTGGATTCAGGAACACGAATGGAAACAAGAATCAACCTCCAGTGATTGAGCAAATACCTGTTGTAGTAGCCGATCCTGAGCCAATCACGAGGGCCGGAGTGTAAACGATGATCCAGATGATGTTGGATCGTCAAATGGAGGAAACAAGACGTTTACTTCAACAACATCGAGAGGAACTTACGATGCCTATTGAGCAGCCCGGACCGAATGATGGGCAGTCAGAGGAAGGGAACTACAGTGGGACCGTTGGTCAAGCCGATGCACTGGTGATTAGGAAGATTAATCAAGATGACGAAGTCGAGAGGAATGGATGCAGGTACAAAGATTTTTTGACTTGCAAGCCATCGACTTTTAATGGAAAGGAAGATCCGATCGAAGTTATGGATTGGATCTCGGAGATGGAGTTGGCCTTCATGACATGTGGTTGCAGAGGCAAATTACAGCCCACGTTTGCAGTGTGACAGTTCCGAGGAGGTGTTGTTCGTTGGTGGAACACCCTGGGGAAGACTTTAAGCCCCAATGAGCCCCTACAACTGACATGGACAGAGTTTTTGGTACAGTTCAAACGTAAGTACTGTTCAGCCCAAAACCTGCTTGAGCTGGAGAACCAATTCATAACCATGAAGAAAGGGAGCATGGCCATCGATGAATACACCAACAACTTCACGGACAAGATGGAGTTTTCTTTGCGCCTTGTCCCGAACGAGCTGACAAAAATTGACAAGTATGCAAAGGGACTTCCATGGGAGTATGCGGTGCCAGTACGCCAGCCACATACTCTGGAGGCAGCTATCTCGGCTGCCAAGTCTGTTGAAGATATGATCAAGGGAAGAGCCGCCAGCAAGATGGAGGTTGGTGAGAAGAGAAAGTTTGAAGGATCCTCAAGGTCCGACGAGAAGAGAAAATTCTCGAAGTCAGGTTCAAAGAAGTTTGAAGAAGGAATGCAATGGTGTGACAAGTGCAGAAAGAAGCACATTGGGAAATGCTCCAAAGAGATGACCTGCTTTAAATGCGGGAAAACTGGTCATTACGCCAGCAAATGCACAACCAAGAGAGAAGTCTACTTTAAGTGTGGTGAAGAGGGACACTTCAAGCAAGACTGCCCAAGGAGAGAAGAAGCAGCAAAACCAAATGTGCCGCCAAAACCGAAGGCAAGAGCATTGTAACGACCTAAATTTCACGTCCAAAATTTTTTCTTTTTAAATCAATACTTTAGAAAACGATTTTAATTAAAACACTGCCTGATCCAACCATTTCATAACATACATCATGTCTGAAAACCGAAACATGAAAACAATCAACTATCAGAGTACAAAATACCAGAATGACTCATGGTGCGGAAAACAAGGTACATGTATGATGTGCCGCTACCGCGCCAGCTCCTTCCCCCTTGAAGAAGAGGTACCTGAAAACAAAACTGCAAATCGTAAGCACGAAGCTTAGTGAGTTCCCCCATAATACCTCATACCATACAAACATACAATGAACAACTAGGAGATACGGGCCTCGCCCACACTCATGAAGATACGGGCCTGTCCCACACTCCCTCATCTCAGAGATATGGGCCTCGCCCAAACTCTACTATCTGAGAGATATGGGCCTCACCCACACTCCACTATCAGAGAGATACGGGCCTCGCCCACACTCCGCTGCTAAACCATAACATACAAGTATCACACAGACAACGAGTATAAACAATTCTATCATACTGGCATATACCATAATAAAACTCAACCATGAGATACGGACTCTGCCCACATTCCGACACTAACATATCGTCTATACGGGCCGGCCTTGGTGCCTTAGACCTGTTACTACTGGAAGGAAACTCACCTTGAAAAGTAGCTACCGAAAGTCTGACTGCTAGACATCTGGCTGCTGCGCCGGTAATCATTCGGCTACAAATCCATAAACATAGATTAATCACTCATAAATACCCTGAGGTCAATGACTTACCCACCCCTGGTCCAAGTTCAACTCCTTGGTCAAAGTCAACTTCCAGTTGACTAGACTCACCGAGTCCTTCTCCTACTAACCCATTGACCTGTATTGCGAGAGGAGTCTCGAAAACGATACTGTCAATAAACGAGATAAACCTTGGTAACTATGGACTTAGTGCCTGTTGAGTAAACCTTGGCAACGATGGATTTCGTGCCTATTCCTTAGGATAACCCTTAGGAATAAATAAACAAGGAATAGTTGAATTCTTATGGTAGAATAAAGAAGATAATGGGGATGGGTAATTGGGTGGGTTGTTTAAATGCTTAAACATAATAATTATATTATTGTGGGCTGAAAACCCTATGTACTCACGAGGTTTCCCAACCTGACCCACTCCAACTTATTTGCATCACAGGTGTCGATACGAAGCTACTATACACTAAGAGATTTAAAAGAGATGTAGATCACTAGTGTAATTAAATATAGGTTCTGTTTATGCTTATGTTCCTGTATTGACGATGATATCCCAATGTTTTAAAATGAATAAAAAAACATTTCTTCGGAAATTCTTTGACAACGTATTTATCATGTTTTACTGGTAACAAATTCCGCAACATTTTTCTTAAAAGAGATACTCTGATTTTTATAAAGCATAAACAAAATCGGTCTTTTCTGGCCGTGAAAATAGGGATGTCACATCACTCGTTATGAGGACAAGGAATACGTCCTCGACAAGGAGCTTAAGGAACTTGATGAGTCGTCTGCAACTCCTGAGGAGATCACTAAATACCGGACTAATGAGAGAGATGCCACAAAAGTGGCATGTATCATGTAGGTGATGGGTTATGAGCATTCTAACACTCCTAAGTGTATATACAACCCTAGAAATCCTTAGATCTATGTTTTTTCTAAAATACATGCAAAATTATGATGTCCAAGGTTCATAATCCTATCTAGCATACATGGGGAAATTTTCAGATAAAAGATGGCTAGAATTACATACCTTGTAGTTGATTTGATTCCTTGAAAACCTTGAGAGCCTAGCACCCCAAGTGTGATGCCTCAAAGGTTTCACACAACACCAAATGCTCTTCAAATAAACTTTGAGAGATAATGTCACACTTAGAAATCGTCTTGCCCTCTATTATGCTTAGTGTAACCGATTTTTGTGAGCTTCATATCCTTCATTTAGTGTGTTACATCTAGGGTTACACCATGTAAACCCTAATGCGACATGACTCTTCATTTCCATGACCCATGGGTTTGTAACTCCCATGGAGTATCCTATAGACCTTAGGCCAACTTGATAATCCATGGAGCATCTAGTCTGCTATACAAGTATGGATGATTTACAAAATCAACCCATATATTTAATTAGTCATCTTTTGATCACTTAATTAATTCTAAATTAATTCTTGATCAATACTAATTAAATAATGTTATTAACATATTAGAACTTATAATATATTAATAAACCATAAGTGTTATTTCTCTCATTTTAGTTTATCCAAATGCATGATGCCATGCAACCCAAATGGACCATGCCAAACTGGGTCAAGTACATACCAGAAATAGTTATGGACTTAGACACCTTATCCAACAGTTGGCCACTATGACATCCGAGCTCCAAAATTCCTATGAGGACTATTACCCTTTTGAGATGCATCAGGACTTGATGGACCGCTACCATCAGAGTGATAGTCAAGAGCGGTATGAAATCATCTCCTCCATGATTACAACCTAGATGAAGGATGGTGAACCCATCACGGGCCACATGCAGAAAATGCAATGGTATGTGGACTGTTTGCTGAAACTGAATGTGAACTTCCCTGAGGAATTGGCAATTGACATCATTTTGCACTCCTTACCCTCATGTTATGATCAATTCCGATTGACATACCACATGAACAAGGTTGAAGTTACACTCATCAAAATTGAAGGACTCTTGAAGAATGCCGAAAGTGGTCTTAAGGTTAAATCGGTTGTTACCACTCCTACGTCTACCGCGGCCCCTGTCTTGGCAATCGGGGAAGGTAAAGGGAAGAAGAGAAAGAGCCCTTCGAAGGGTAGCAAGGGAAAGTCCCTCGATGCCTCCTCTTCAAGTGGTACCAATAATGGTTCTGTTACTCCTTCTGCCAACCCTAAAGAGGTTGAATGCTTCTATTGCCATGAAAAGTCGCACTGGAAGCGAAATTGCCCGAAGTACCTACAAGATGTTAAAAATGGGAAAGTGAAACCCAACCATGCAGGTATTTACACTATATTGTCTAACAACTCACCCTATTCTAATTCTTAGGTCCTTGATACAGGTTGTGGTATTCATATATGTCTTGATTTTCAGGGACTAAGAATAAGTGAGAATGTGGAGCATGGGAAGATAAACTTAATCATGGGGAATAGGAAAGCTTCACCTCTCAAAAAGATTGGAGTTTACTCTTTGTTGCTAAGTAGTGACTTTACATTATATTTGAATAAATGTTGTTACTCATCTGAAATGACGTGGAATATTATTTCCTTTCATGGGTTGTACAAACAAGGTTTTACCTTTTCGTTTCATAATAAATGTGGTGGTATTAATGATTTCCTTAATAATGTTTTTTTTTTATTTTAAAGCATTACTGTAAGTCCCTAATTTTCCTGTGTATCAATCAGATTTGTTTGATGGTGCGGAATCCCAATCAAACAGATGATGTCAGATCAAATAGAAGAGAATGAGAAGAAGAATAATATGAATCTTGTTTGAATTGATTAGAATGAAGTTCCTTTACACAAGATTCACATAGTTACACACATACACTCCTTTCTCTATCTCTGGCCGTACACTCCTTCTGTTCATCACTCTCTCACTCACACCCTTACACCTATATTTATACATAATAAACATGGGCTTGGTGGACATGGGCCGTAAATGGGTTTACGGCCGTAAACTCAACTGTAAACACGTATACGGCCGTAAACACCAAGTTGTTTATGGTCCAAGACACAAAAATACATTTTCCTAGAAAATCAAGGTATAAACCATATTTTTAACCCAACAATCTCCCCCTTGGTTTATAACTTTCTTTTCTTAATTGACCCAACAAGCTCCCCCTAAAAAGTAGCCGACTTTTCCTTTTAATTTTCAATGGGAGCTTTGGCTTCAGCTTTAATCTTCGATGACTCCACAACTTCAAGATGAACTTGATGAATCTTCAATGAATGACTTCATCTTGAGAACTTGAGCTTTTCTTCAAGAGTTTAATATTTAACACCCATTGGGTGAGGAGGCTTGACGTACTGATTCTTGAAAGATAGAGCTTTGACAAAATTTCAAGAATGGTCCCTGTTGTATGTTCAAAATTGCCACTTTAGGCCAAATAGGTTTGGACTAGCACAAATGGTCCAAAAGTTTTCATTTTGTTGCTAGTTTGGTCCATTCTGGTTTAAATTTTTATAAAATGACGATTTTACCCTTTGTATTTTCTTTATTCATTTTTTATTACAAAAATAAAAGAAGAAAAGAAAAAAGAAAAGGAAAAAATACCCTTTCTCTCTCTCTCTCTCTGTGTCTCTCTCTCTCTTGTTTCTTCCTCAAGAACACTCAAGATCATCTACCACCACCGTTCGATCACCGTTCGCCACCACCACCGTCCGCCACCACCCACATATGAACAAACACACACGAAATCAGATGAACACACAAACACATGAAATCTGAAGAACACAAAAACAAATCAACACTAACATTCACCGATTTTTCAACAGATTCAACACAAATATACACACAGATTAAACATATATATACACACACACAAAACCCAAAAATCAATTGTCTCTCTCACAGATTTGTAATGCCATTGTTCTTCTTCTTCTTCTCCCATTCTCACAAATTTGAGGTGGTGCTTGAAACCAGACCTTAAATGGTAGTGTTCGTAATAAATCCGCCGCTACTAGGGTTTTCAGATGCGTTGGTTGTTTAGGAGGGAGGACGACATAAGCCGTGACAGTTGAATCCAAACAGATCCTGAACTTTTTCGTTTGCTTCATTGCTCAAAATTGTTGCCTGAATTGCATCTTCATAAGCCGCCAGAAGTGTCCTGAAACCCTAGAAGATGGTCGAAGGTGGTGACGGCTAGGGTTTGGACCCGTTCCCCCTCGTTCCAGCCGCTGTTGTCGCCTCTGCAAACTGTAACTTCATCTCTCTCATTCTCCAACAACGATGCCTTCTAATCAGATCTTGAAGACGAAAACCCTAGTAACAGATGAGAATGGTGGTGGCGCTAGGGTTTCGTAAAAGTAGCGTTTGAAACAGATTGGAGATGGTGGTGTGGGAATTAGGTCAGATTCAAAGGTTGTGTGGTCGTGGTGGCGGCAAGGAGAAACGCGATGGCTGGATGGAAGACAAATATAAGTGATTCTGGTTCGCCGGAGATGAAGAGGGCGACGGAGATTGGTGACGATGGCGGTGATGGCGGATGGTGGTGGCAGTTAGGGTATTTTTTAGTGTGTGTTTTCTTGAGAGAGGTGAGAGGTGAGGAGATGAGAGGTTCCGCCGGTAAGTGAGTGAGAGGGTGAAAGAGAGAGAGTGTTTGTGTGTGTGTATGTGTGAGAGAGAATTTTTTTTCTTTTCTTTTTTATTTTCTTTTTTCATTTATGTAACAAAAATATTAAAAAAAAACAAAATACAAAGGGCAAAATCATCATTTAAAACCAGAATGTACCAAACTAGCAACAAAATGGAAACTTTAGGACCATTTGTGCTAGTCAAAACCTATTTGGCCCAAAGTGGCAATTTTGGACATTCCACAGGGACCATTCTTGCAATTTTGTCTAGAGCTTTCAGCTTGAGAATCTTCAGAGAGAACATCAGAGAGAACAAATCTTCTGGATCACTTCAGCAGGTTTAAGATAGCAGCAGACTAATTGAGGAGGCTTCAATGCAATCTCTCACATGATCTTCAATTTCTGCTTCACCTTGCTTTTGGGGTTGAAAGATTGAATTTGAAAGAATAATATTCATTTCTTGCTCCTCAGAATGAGAATTCTTCGATGCTCACGGATGAAGCCTTAGCTCAGAAATCTTCGATTCAGTCTCCATGAGTCTTATCTATACCTCAAATCACTTTTCAAGACAAAAGAAAATAAAAGAAAACTTAGCACACAAATTAAAACAGAAACAAAAATATTTTTGGATTTTTGAATTTTCTAACTTTTGTTTGATTTTTGATTTTTTTTAGTATTTTTTATTTTTTTAATTCTCCCATAATATTTAAATTAGAAGAACACTATGAACAAACTTAACAAAAAAAATAATAGGTAACTTTAAGAGAGATTTGGGATCAAAGTTGTTGGACAACCCTATTCCACTTGTCGGTACCCTTATCTTAACGTCTTCGTCTGATCGATCGCTAGTATTGTGGTCCACTTAAACACGAAACATTTGTGACATAATTTTGGACAATTTACTAATAACATGACATTTTTAGCCCTTATCCTTAAGTAAATTTCTTAGGGACCATTTAGCTGATGACAACCAGGGATATTTTTGTCCACCTAAATTGAGCAGCGAGATCTACAGACAATCTGTATGTGTTCAATTTTAATTGTACAAGAAAGTGTTTCCCGCTTCCTGATATGCCCCAACCATCAAGGACTTCCAGAATACTCCTTACACCGTGTGAGCAGACAATTATTAAGAGAGAGTATAGATTTAGAATGCATATGCTATACATCCAGGTTGGATCTCTTCTAATCACGCAAAGGATGAAACATATGACTAACTGAATTTTAGAGGGATTGAGAAGAGAATGGTGCATATACTGTGTACCAGGTCGGATTTTGAGTCACGCAAAGGAGACAATATATGGGTAACAGATAGAAAGAACTGCATAGAGAGAAGATGCAGAGATATAGAATTGCATATGTTACAGTCCAGGTCGGATCTCTCGATCATGCAAAGGACGCAACATATGACTAACAGACAGAAAGAAAGAAAATAACCTTCTACAGACCTAGTTTATCGGAATTCCCCAGTCACCCCATCCAACCGGAATTCAGGACAAAATCTGCACATCGAGGAATAGTGAATCCACAGTTCTAGATACGGGTTCATTAATGTGACCGATAGATTCTCATGTATATCTCCCTGCTCAACCTATCCGAGCGTCGCATTGTCAGGCTAAATGGATCTAACTAGGTCAAATTTTGTCAAGTCCTTAAATTCATTTGGTTCAACTCTCCCTAGTCAAGTCCATTTAAAAATATTTTGTGCCTACCAACGCATCGAGCACAGAGCATAGACGATTAAACTTAGGTACATTATGCAGATTCAGATTGCCCGTTATCACTTGCTAATTTCATTTCCCGTCACAACACCTACAAACAAGACTAACAGCAATATTTTTTAATTTTCCGGATTTTTGATGTTGTTGGATTTTTTATTATTTTTATTGTTTTTGGATTTTTGATTATTTCTCCCCCTAAATTTGTGCATGGGTGAGAATTAAATAAAATAAAATTAAAAAATGCACAAATTTAATCTATCTTACTAAAAATAAAGATGAAGAATAAAATAAAAAATAAATAATAATAAAAATTTAATCCTCAAAACGAATCATTTTCAGAATACCCACAAGCACATTGAAACGAGCTTTGTTAAATGGCTTTGTGGATAAATCCGCCACATTATTAGCGGTAGGGACCTATTCCAGTCGGATTAGTGAACGCTCATAACAGTCTCTGATAAAGTGAATTTTAATGTCGATGTGCTTGGTTTTAGAGTGTTGGACTAGATTTTTGTCAATTTGAATGTCGACCTCATTATCACAGTAAATGGGGATTTCTAAATAATTCAAATCGTAATCCAACAGCTCATGTTGGATCCAGATCACTTGAGAACAACATGCTGATGCAGTAACGTATTCCGCCTCCGTTGTGGAAGTTGAGATAGTGTGTTGCTTCTTGCATTGCCACGCAACTAGCCTGTCACGTAGGTATTCACACCCTCCCGAGGTTGAATTCTGGTCAAGCTCACAGCCTCCATAATTACTGTCAGCAAAAGCATATAGATCAAATTCAGAATTCTTCGGATACCGAAGACCCAATTTTGGGCTGCCTTTGATATACCGAAAAATTCTTTTGACAGCAATAAGATGTGAAAGTTTAGGATTAGCCTGATAACGTACACATTGACCAACTGTCGACATGATGTCAGGTCGGCTTGCAGTAAGATACATCAGCGATCCGATCATCGATCGATAGTGGGTCTGATCTACAGATTCGTCGTCAGGACCCAGAGTCAGAAGAGGTCTTTCAACCATTGGTGTTGAAGCATATTTAGCGTCGTGAAACCCGAACTTCTCAAGAATATCCTCCACATACTTGGCTTGATGTAGCAAGATTCTGGTTGAATTCTGTTTAACCTGAAGCCCCAAAAACATGGTCATTTCTCCCAACGAACTCATTTCGAACCGGTTCTTCATTACACCTTCGAATTCTTTGCAGAGGTACGGACTAGTCGACCCAAAGATAATGTCTTCAACATAGATTTGCACAAGTATCTGATCATTGCCGACATGCTTGATAAACAGGGTCTGATCGATAGTGCCACGAGAGTAGCCATGCTCGAGCAAAGGCTTTGTTAGAGTTGCATACCACGCTTTACGAGCTTGATGTAACCCATACAATGCTTTGTCCAACTTGTAGACATGATTAGGAAATTTTGAGTCAACGAACCCAGGAGGTTGATCAACGTAGATTTCTTCCTTCACCTTGCCATACAAGAAAGCGGTCTTGACGTCCATTTGATACACGATAAAGTTCATGTAAGAAGCATATGCTAGGAAGATATGAATGGCCTCCAGGCCAGCTACTGGAGCATAAAATTCAGTGTAATCAAGACCCCCGACTTGTCAAAACCCGCGAACCACCAATCGAGCTTTATTTCGCACAATAACCCCTGAATCGTCCTACTTATTGCGATAAACCCATCATGTGTCAAGAGACTTCTTTCCCTTTGGTAACTCAACTAACTTCCAAACACCTAGTTTTTCAAATTGATGTAGTTCCTCATGCATTGCATCTACCCAGCTGGGCTCATTCAGAGCCTTTTCAACATTCTTGGGGTCGATTTGAGAGATAAAGAAAGAGTAAAGACAAGCATTAACGTCTCCACTCTGACTTTTGGTTTTACCACAGTCTCCCAACTGACCAATGATGTTATCGATCAGATGATTGCGTTGAATCCTTGAAGGTATCTCTTGGCTGATATCATTGAGAGAGACAGGAAGAGTGTGAATGTTGATACCCCCTTCATTTTCTGATTGAGCCGCTCCAGAGGGCTCTGGTACAAAATCATTTGAGATAAGTTCAGGAAAGAGTAGTTCCATAAAAGTTGAAGAGGCAGCGGAAGCATCATTAGGCATGAACTCTCTTTCTATATGAGTAAGTGGCGTACTTTTAGCATCATGAGTATCATTTCAGACTGGAGATTTAGGACTATCATGTTGCACAGATTACTCCCCCTCGGGTATAGCAGAGGAGTCACCGTCAGGTATAGCAGACGACTCCCCCTCAGGTGATGAAGAGGATGCAGATGGAGATCTGTAGACAACTTCTACGTCTGCATCTTCAGAAATATTCTTCAAACCAGAAACAGATCCACATGAGCCACTTGAAGACATATTTATTGATTTGAACAACAATATGTAATCAAACAACCAATCCGGACCCACTCTAGCGTCTGTCTCATTTACTTCCAACCAACGCACGTCATAAGATTCCACAATCTTCTTTGTCTTCTTATTGTAGACCCTATAGGCGGTGCGAGCAACATAGCCCACGAAGTAACAGTCATAGGCCTTGGCATAAAACTTCGGGTTGGTCTCTAAGTGAAGAAGGGTGCAAGGGCAGCCAAATACACGGAAATGACTGACAGATGGCTTGTGACCATATAAAATCTCATACGGGGTCTTCATCTGGGCTTTGTTGATCAACACGCAATTCTGAACGTAGCAGGTAGTGTTTATCGCCTCGGCCCAAAAGAAAACTAACAATTTTGAATCACACAGCATCGTCCTTGCGACGTCTTTTAACGTTCTGTTTCTCCTTTCAGAAACACCATTTTGTTGGGGTGTGTGAGCAGAGCTGTATTGACGCATGATACCCTTTTTTGTGCAAAAGTGATCTAGTACAGAATTCTTGAACTCTGTTACGTTGTCGGTACGAAGCGCCTTCACCCGATTGTTAGTTTGGTTCTCAATTAATAAAATGAATTTCTTAATCAAATCAGCAACTCCAGCTTTGTTGGATAGAAATAAAACCCACGTAAATCGAGAGAAATCATCAATCACAACCAGGCAATAAGAATTTCTGTTGATGCTGAGAACATTTACTGGTCCAAACAAATCCATATGTAGCAATTGAAGCACCTGGCTAATTGAGTTGACCTGTTTTGGCAGGTGTGGTTTTCTATGATGCTTTCCTTGGGCACATGAAACACACTTTTCGAACGTGATGAAGTATTTGACAGGCAATCCACGGACCATCTCATTTTTCGCAAGACGATTCAAGTTCTTGGCATTAGCATGTGTACGTCCCTAATTTGCCCGTGTATCAATCAGATCCGTTTGATGGTGCGGAATCCCAATCAAACGGATGATTTCGGATCAAATAGAAGAGAATGAGAAGAAGAATAATATGAATCTTGTTTGAATTGATTAGAATGAAGTTGCTTTACACAAGATTCACACAGTTACACACATACTCTCCTTTCTCTCTCTCTGGCCGTACACTCCTTTTGTTCATCAATCTATTCCTCACACCCCTCACCCCTATATATATATATATATATATATATATATATATATATATATATATATATATATATATATATATAAATTTTGATTGAAAAAGAATTTAAAAAAAATTTGAATTTTGGGCTGAAAGTGTAAAAAATGCGAAATTAGGAACGAAAGGGAGTGCTTTTGAATTAAAATTGGGAGGGAAGGAACAAAGTCGTTGCTGGTGGAGTTGGTAAAGCGTTGGGTTGATGAATCAAAGGTCATGGGTTTGATTCTCGGCTCCTCCAAATCCGCTTCCCCTTTTTACTGATGCGAGGCTGCTAAGTGCGAGGCTTGCTGAACGAGGCTGCTGAGTGCGAGGCTGTTGAACGTGCGAGATGTGAACCGGAAACAATGCTGAGTTGTAAACCACCAAGGACCGATGATAAACTCGGAGGCCGCAAGCTTAGGCCGGGAACCTCAGGCCGCAAACTCTGGACCATGAGCCGCCGGCCGCAAACTCCGCCACACCCTTGCAGGTTTTGACCAAAAACACCGATTTTTCGACATTAAAGCTCCAAAACAAAATCAAAAACCCTTTTTTATGAAAAACACGAAGAACAAACCCCCCTTGTTTTTCAAAGATCTATCCAATAACGCGAAAATCTTTCGAAAATAAGATCAAATAATTCTCCGAATCTGACAAAATTGATTGATACAACCAACTTTTGATACCAATTGTATGTCCCTAATTTGCCAGTGTATCAATCAGATCCGTTTAATGGTGCGGAATCCCAATCAAAAGGATGATGTCAAATCAAATAGAAGAGAATGAGAAGAAGAATAATATGAATCTTTTTTGAATTGATTAGAATGAAGTTCCTTTACACAAGATTCACACAGTTACACACATACGCTCCTTTCTCTCTATCTGGTCGTACACTCCTTATGTTCATCACTCTCTCACTCACACCCTTACACCAATATTTATACATAATAAACATGGGCTTGGTGGACATGGGTCGTAAATGGGTTTACGGTCGTAAACATGTTTACGGCCGTAAACTCAACCATAAACACGTATACGACCGTAAACGCCAAGTTGTTTATAGTCCAAGACACAAAAATACATTTTCCTAGAAAATCAAAGTATAAACCTTATTTTTGACCCAACAATTACCTTGTGATGGTGTGTATGAAACTGTGTCAGTTGTTGATAACCTAGGAAATAATGTATTTTGTTTCGATTCTTCCACTAGCTTGGATAAAGCATCATTATGGCATTGTTGTCTTAGACATGTAAGCAAGAAACACATAGGCCAACTCCAAAAGGATGGATTCTTGGAGTCATTTGACTTGGGAAAATGACAAAGTCACCCTTCACTGGTTCTTGTGCGAGGGGTGAGGGTTTGTTAGACCTCATACATATTGATGTGTTTGAACCCTTCAGAACCGACACAAGAGATGGTAACCGCTTCTATGTGATTTAACTGATGATTTTAGTAGATATGGATATATCTACTTAATCAAGCATAAGTCAGAAACCTTTGAAAAGTTCAAGAAGTTTAAACAAGAAAGTGGAGAATCAGTTGGGCAGGAACATTAACATACTTCGATTCGATTGAGGTGGTGAGTATCTTAGTACAGAGTTCCTTGACTATCATAAGGAATGTGGCATTGTCTCACAATTGACACCTCCCAGGACACCACAACTTAATGGTGTGGCTGAGAGGTGTAATTGAACCTTGTTGGATATGGTTCGTTCCATGATGAGTTGAGCTTCGCTACCAATGTCATTTTGGGGGTATGCCTTAGAGTCTTCCGCTTATATTCTTAATCTAGTCCCTACCAAAAAGGTTGCCAATGCATCTCACGTGATGTGGACTAGAAAAGTTCCCAATCTGGACCACATCAAGATCTGGGGTTGTAAGGCTTTCATGAGGCGCGAGACTCACGATAAGCTCGAACCTCGAAGTGAGAGGTGTACTTTCATCGGCTACCCACATAGATCCTTTGGTTACCTCTTCTACAAACCCAGTGATTATGTGATCTTTGTAGCAAGGAGAGGAGTCTTTCGCGAGAGAGAGTTCATGAGCCAAGGAAACAGTGGGACGAAAATTGACCTTGAAGAAATTCAAGAGTCAAGTGGTGAAGGAACCTCAAACCCTCGCAATCAACATGAGGAGGAAACTCCTGTTGATCTGAAAGAAGAGTCTGTACCTCTGAGGCGTTCCATGAGAGTTAGTAATGCACCAGAGCATTACTATGGTTTCCATTTTACTGCAGAAGGTGATACACTTATTAGTGATAGCAAACTCGTAAGTCCGGATGAACCTAACAACTACACGGAAGCCATGGCCGGCTCTGAGGTTGCTAAATGGAAAGAGGCTATGGACAGTGAGATACAATCCATGTATAACAGTCAAGTTTGGAACTTGATTGACAATGTACCAGGTCGTAATACAGTCAGGTGCAAATGGATATTCAAGAAGAAGACGGACATGAATGGTAATGTATACACTTATAAGGTGCGACTGGTTGCAAAGGGCTTTTCTCAAACTCCAGGAGTTGATTATGATGAAACCTTTTCACCAGTAGCGAAGATTAAGTCTAATAGAGTTATGTTAGCCATTGCTGCATTTCATGACTATGAAATATGGCAAATGGATTTCAAAACCGCTTTCCTTAATGGAAAGTTGGATGAGGATGTTTACATGAGTCAGCCAGAGTTTACATGAGTCAGCCAGAGGGTTTTGTCAGCACAAAATACCCTAATAGAGTGTGTAAGCTTGAGAAATCCATCTATGGATTGAAACAAGCACCTCACAGATGGAATCTTTGTTTCAATAAGAAAGTCAAAGAGTTTCGCTTTTCGAGGAGTGAAGATGAATCTTGTGTATAAGTCAAGGCTAGTGGGAGTATAGTTAGTTTTTTGGTACTGTATGTGGATGACATACTACTTATAGGAAATGACATCCCAACTATGTAGGAAGCGAAATCCTGGCATGGGAAGTATTTCACCATGAAGGACCTTGGAGAAGCTGCCAATATCTTAGGGATAAGAATTGTGAGAGACATGAGTAAAAGTCTAATTGGTCTTAGTCAGAGTACCTACTTGGATACGATGGTGAATAGGTTCAGCATGCAGAATTCCAAGAAAGGAGAGTTACCGATCCAGAGCAACGCCAGATTGAGTAAAACTCAGCGCCCGAGTACAGAGGCTGAGATAGCAGAGATTAGTCGAGTACCATATGCTTCCGCTGTAGGCTGGATCATGTATCCTATCACTTGTACTCATCTTGTTGTGGCCTTTGCGTTGAGCATGGTCAGCAGATATCAGGGGTACCCTGGCAAGGCTCACTGGACTGCGGTAAAGAACATTCTCAAGTACATGCGGAGGACTAAGGACTGGGTCCTTACCCTCGGTGGGAGTGATGACTTGAGAGTAATAGGGTATAGTGATGCTAGTTTCCAGACTGATAGGGATAATTTCCGCTCTCAGTCAGGCTAGGTCTTTACCTTAAACGAAGGAGCACTTGGAAAAGTTCAAAGCTGGAGACAGTGGCTGATTCAACTTGCGGATTAGAGTATATAGCGGCAAGCGTGGCAGCAAAGGAGGCTATATGGCTGAAGAACTTCATTGGAGACCTTAGAGTTGTACCAGCTATAAAGGAGCCTATAGAGATTTTCTATGATAATTAAAGTGTAGTTGCCTTAGCCAAGGAACCAAGGGATCACTGAAGATCCAGACACATCGACAAAAAATACCATTTCATCATACATCGAATAGAAGAATGAATCCTCGTGGCAAAGAGCGTATCATCAGATGAGAACCCAGGAGATCCCCTCACGAAGGGATTGGGTAGGGTTAAGCATCTCCAGCATGGGAGTCGCATAGGGCTGAACGATGATATTAGTTTTAGTAATTAGATAGATTTGAAATTTGTAAAGTGTAATTGACATTTGATGATAAATAAAAGTTGTTGTTTATTTATAAGTAAAGTGTTGCTATCTTTTGTCAATCGTTTACTATCATTTCAATTTGCAAGTTTTGACTTCCAGAATAATTATGTTATGGTATATCGTATTATTCAAATTCTCCACAGTCGGTCATATGTTGGAAGTAGATATGAATAAAGACTTTCATGAGTTGGCTTGTAGATGTTTAAAATGTTGCACATAGCAAAGTGTTGCTACAACACTCATTAGTGCTCATAAGTTCTGAGTATTGGATTCAACCCACGCTCACTTGTATCACTTCATGGAATTTATCTCGAGTGATCGTGAGACGGTAATATCATATAAGTCTTCAAACCTAGAGATATGAGTTGTTGCCTATGAGTTGGTTATACATTGACGGGTGTTTGGCACTATAGCACAACAAAGTTTGACGAATCTACACATTTAGTCACTCAAGTTATTTTCTAGCGCAATAGACCATTGATGTTAACTTTTACCTATCAATTACCTCATTATATAACCTACTACAGTTAGAGCCGGTAACTTGTATGATGTGGCATTTTTAATTCGATTTCTTTATATTTTTTTATTGACATGGCATTTAATTGGAGCCATCCATTTCAGTTTGGGAAAAAAATGTGTTTCTTCTCAAGACCCACCGACAGCAATGGTATCTTAATTTCTCCACATCAAGACACACCATTTTCTCCGGTGAAGGTTGAAACCTATGCACAACACCTTCAAAGAAGAAAGCTGTGTTGGTAGAGCTCGTCAAGTGTAGTCCTAGTGAAGCATGTGCAGTCTCTGGCCACCGTTGGTTAAATGTATGTTGGGCTGTTACTAACAAGCAAAACACGTATTTATTTGGTCATAGAAATTGTAGCCACCGCCACCATGGATATTGGGAAGAGACGGTTTCCTTCTGATGATTCACCTTCCCAAAATAATCGGAAATATCTCAATCGACACTATCGAAAGATTTAGTGAAACCAATCATTCATCATCGAAAGAAAATTTCAGTTCATCATTCGAACCATGGATTTGAACAACGAACTCGAAAAAATATTCACCTGCTTAAAATTCAAAATCGTACCCGTCTAATGGTTTTTAGATCAAAGACGAGATTCAAAGTATAAAAAAAACCCAAACATACCTTTCAAAAAACAACTTATAACAAGATTCGAAAATCGAACTGCAATTTGGGAAAAGAAGCACAAATTTGAACTGCAATATAACAAGATTCGAGATTCGAAGTTCACGTGGGCATCAATATAAATTTCACATACCGAGATGAAGGGTAAAGTGTTCATTTTACATTCGAACTTCACATTTTTCTATACCTACAAGTGGTGGAGAGTGTTGGAGGTGAGGCGTTGTAGGGAAGTGGTATTGCCAAAGATGAGGTGTCATCGGAGTTGGTGTCGTCAGAAGCGAGGGGTCACATGAGGTGGAGAGCGACAACGGGAACGAACGAACAAATTTTTGTGGCAGAAGGCAGCGAAGTGTTTTTTTTTATATATTATGATTGTGAGTTAAAGAAAAAGGAAAAATTAAAAAAAAAACCATCTAGATTATAATCCAACCTGTAAACCGGATAAAATTTGGTTTGAGCCCTTATTTAGACGGTCATTGTTAACTTTAGTGACTAATTATGCACAAAAAACAATTAAGTGACTAAATGTGTAATGTGGCCAAACTTCGTTGTGCTACAATGCCAAAAACCCTACATTTATTGTACGAAAATGCATTGCTAACTCGATGTTATAAAATGTACCTTTGTGTATGACTCAACAAGTAGTAGAACAAGCATATGAGTCGAAGTTTATTTGTTCCTTCTTGGATTAGAAGTGATATCTGGGCCCCTCGATGATTTTGTGTTGACCTATGTACCGGGACCCGGTAAGAACTAAATTGATGTGTCTGATTAAGTTCTATGTCAAACAAATCAAAAATCGGGAACCAAATTGTTGGACAATAAGTAAGACAATGTTCCATGTATTTGTCCGGCTGATATCCAGAACAAAGGATTACATGATCACTTATCTTAAATAGCATATCAACATCATCTTAGTTCCGCGAGACCATGAAAGAGTTACGATTGTTGATCGGTTCCTGAAAGTCATTCTTGCAGTTATAGTTATTAGACTTATCCAAGTGGGAGACTGTTGGATTATGTGTCTAAGTTCATAACTATTTCTGGAATGTACTTGACCCGGTTGGCATGGTCCATTTGGGTTGCATGGCGTTGCAACACTTGGATAGACTAAATGAGAGAAAGGACACTTAAGGTTTATTAATATATTATAAGTTCTAATACATTAATAATATTATTTAATTGGTATTGATCAAAGAATTAATTTGGAATTAATTAAGTGATCAAAAGGAGACTAATTAAATATATGGGTTTAATTGTGTAAATCATCTATACTTGTATAGTGGGCTAATGATCCATGGTTTATATGAATTGGGTTAAACCCATAAGGTGCTCCATGGATAGTCCATGGAGGTTACAAACCCATGGATCATGGAATATGGAAACCCATGCACATTAGGGTTTAGATGGAGTAACCCTACTTGTGACACAACTATATAAGAACCCCGTGACTAGATAAATCAGACTACTAAGTAGAGAACTAGAGGGCTTGCCGATTTTGAGTGATAAGTGGACTTCTCTCAAGGTTATTCCAAGTGTTGTGGTGTTGTGTGAGACATTTGAGGCATCACACTTGAGGTGCTAGGCTTACAAGGTTCTCAAGTAATCCAAGCAACAAGAAAGCTATGTTTTCTTACTATCTTTATGATTCATGTTCCCCTTGCTATGCTAGATAGGTTAAGAACCTTGGAAAATCAAATTTGCATGTATCTTAGTAAAACATAGATCCAAGGTTTCTAGGATTGCATGTAAACCTTAGGAGTGTTAGAATGCTCAAAACCCTTTAGTTTTTGGATATGCATCTCTCTTATATCGATAACCATTATTAATAAAACAATTATTGTAGTTTTTGCAGAATAAAACTTCTGAAAAACTTAAATTGAAAATGAACAAAATAGTTAATGTGATTCAGTCAGTGTGATCTACATCCACATACGAACGGGAGAAAGATTAATTTTTAAAAACTTTTATGACACTAGTACGAAACTTGGATTTACTACGGCAAAAACCGATGATTAAAGATATTTTGTGCCATTTTTTTTCATTAAACGTGTAATGAAAGGTCGCACCATTGATGATAAGTTATACTATAGGTTAATTTTGGTGAGTATATCCGATGAAAACCTGTTGTTAAATGTCGAACATGTTATTATATGGTAGGGTGTGTTTGGACATGTATCTATCTTATTTTGATAACCGTTATTTATAATACACTTATCGCGATGTGTTTTTTTTCCTATAGAGTAATAAATGTTTACTAATAGTCAGCATTTATAAATATTATCATAGTCATTGTTGAGTATTAGATACACAAATATAATTAAGCTATAGGATAAGTTATATTTACTAACATGTTTAATTCTTTCTCATTACTATTGTTTACATACACAAACAAATAAAAATTAAAGTTGTCATAAAAAATGTTTTATACTCACGTCTTATTTATTTTATTATGATTATTAATAATTTTTAGTGACATGTTTAATATTATGTCATGATTATTGATGTGACAACCCCAAATCTAATTCCGTTAAAAATCCCATTTTCACTAACGGAAAGTGTCACTATACGTTATTTTATGTAAAATTTGAAATCGTCAATGTTCGAATGTCTAAATTTAAACATGGCTTGATATTATTCTAAGGAATATAACTCGTATGTGTTGACCCTGTTTAACCTAATAGAGTTATATTACCATTTCAACCACTTCACCCGGGTAAAAAGTTTTAACCCAGTTAACTTTAAACATCGGGTAGCCGTGTATCGGGTGCGATTCCCGAGACATATGCAATGGGTGTGCCCAACATTTGAACACTCATTCACTACACACCCACTCTCTCTCTCTCTACTTTCTCTCTCTAGACTCGAAATCGGCCCCGATTCCGCTAATTTCCGACCTCCAAACGTAAGTACTCATCCTCTATCTTAATCTAGTCATGCTTCATTGAATTTAGGGGCCAAAAATCATAGAAATCAAGGACCATAAAGGAGTTTACGGCCTAAGAAGCTCCTTAGGCCGTAAACCCCTAAATTCATGCCCAAGGCCATGTTTTTCCTTCCTTTAAGCTAGTACACTAATTAAGGCTTATAGCTAGAAGGGTTTGGACACTAAAACACAAGATTTTGATGCTTAAAAAGGAGTTTACGGCCCAAGCTTGTGCTTAGGCCGTAAACACCTCAAACACCCCACAAATTCATGTTTAAGGCTCCAAAAACTCTTCTAGGGTGTTTAGTAATTTAGACTTGACAACAAGGAAGGCTTAAAGGCATTAAACATCATCATTTGAACATAAAAAGTGGAGTTTACGGCCAAGGCTAAGCTTGGGCCGTAAACACCCAAACTTTTGTGTCAAACAAGCCCCTAAACTACCCTAATGCATGAAAGGAATTTATCTAAGGCCTATGGAAGTGTGTTGTACCATTAAACACTTCATTTTGACACCAAATGAAGAGTTTACGGCCAAGGATGTTCTTGGGCCGTAAACTCCCCATAAATATGTGCCAAATTGTTCCAAACTCACTATAGGGCCTTCTAGGATTTTTCTAAGCCATTTGGGACCATGTTGTACAAGTAAAACCATCATCTTAAAGGACTTATAGGAGTTTACGGCCCAAGAACAAGTCTTGGCCGTAAACTCCCCAAAAATATCACAAAATATGATGTTTAATCCCTCCCTCTTGGTCCAAAACACACACCACTAAATCAAGGAAGTGAGATAAGGCCTTAAACACACATTTTGGAGTGTCACAAGAGTTTACGGCCAAGCCTTGGGGGCTTACGGCCGTAAACTCCCAATGGGTGGCTTTTAGGCCATAAACTCTAAGAGAAGTGAACTCAAGGACCCTCCCATAAATCATCCATGGCCTTGTACCACTCCTGGGGACCCTTTCTAGGCCTTAAAACCCCGAAAACGACACTAGAATGTCCAAATTCTATAATGAAAAGCATAAGATGATTAACTTATTGTAAAATACATATTTCATATGACATTAGGGTCCTAAAAGGTGCTCAAGTGGTTATTTGGTACCAAACGCTCAATCGACACTATTACCCGATTCACCCGATTTCCGCGATTTCAGGTGAGTTCATACCCCTTTAATGAACCTTTCAAGTGTTTTACATGTTTTAGGGGGGAGATACAAGTTGCTTATAAATGTTTATGTAAAGTTTTACAGAACGATTTCCGAGTTACAAGGATTAATCACATGTGATTCACTACTCTTAGTTCAAATCACATGTGATTTGCCCCTATGCCTTAAAAACGGGTTTTACCCTTTTCAAACTATTTTTAAACATTGAACCAGAATTTAAATGTTCATTTGGCAAAATACTTTTATTTAATCAATTTACTTATTAAATGTAACCACTCTGATATATTTATATAAATAAGACTTGGAGGACTTAGGACCGATATCTCGCCTTATTTCCTGTTCTTGTTTGATTGTGGGCTTAGGGTAGTAGTTATCCGTCCGACTGTCGTTGATTTCTTACTTATATAAAATTTGTATATCAGTATGGGATACGAATATTACTGCTTTCACTTAATGCTAAAGTCACTAACGTGCTAAGAAACATCCCCACTAAGATAACCATAATAGGCATGGTTAGGGTCGCTACCGCTACAACTCGTTAAAGTATTTACCATCTACACTATAATACTCACTATCACTAGACGATACACTAGTAAGAGAATACACTATGATCAACACTAAAAGATTACTACACTATAACAACAGAGAAAACACTAAACAAACAATAATACACTAACCCACTACGAGATACTCTATTCGCTATCCACTACGCCCGGAGTTTTCCAGCAGGGAGACGACTCTACATGTATAGATCTATACGGGGCAAATGCTATTACATCCTGACTGTTAACTCAGTCCGCGCCGTATAGGCCCAGGGAAGCCACTACTTCACTACACTATGCATGATCGGGAAGGTCATGGGATTCTCTATTATCCTCACTCTTGGTAATGTACAAGGAATACCCTACAACTACTCTAAAATACTACACTAAATGTTAAACCACATCCCGAAGTAAGTAAGTATCTATCACTAAAGGAAGCTCGCACCTCTATCATTGATCACGGGCTTAACTTATCCTATCACGTTTGTTATTTGGAGATTTGCCAATATATTTTTTTTTACAATATACTGTTTTCAAAGAAATAAAGAATGCATACTTTTCACAGATTGTCACTTACAATGTATTTCTTGGAAAATATGGGATTTTTCTAAGTTTCTACTACTTATGAACCTAAATGATACATTTTTAACACTAATGCTTTGTATACAAAAACTCACACTAAACTCTTATGAACTCACCAGCTTTATGCTGATAATTGTTTTCAAAATAACTTGTATCTTCAGGTCAAAGATAGACAGGTACAGACGCGACATTTTTGGAGAAGGTGGAGCAAACAAGACCCATCTCTTATTTTTGAATTACTTTTGAGTGATTGTTAAACATTACTACACACGCATGTAATTAAATTCACTATGAAATATTATGGTTGTATGTTTCTTGTTTCTACTATTATGCAATTGTGATGATACTGTTCACTACGTCATCCACCCCGAAACGTATTCCGCCGTTATCGGTTTTGGGGTGTGACAGATTGGTATCAGAGCATTGTTTATAGTGAATCAAGTATATCAACCTATAAAAGATATACGAACTATAAACACTTCGGGACTAAAACACTCAGACCAAGAATATATACTGCTAAGTATCTAAAAGATCTAACTAAGTATATATATATACACCCATCACTATGAAACACAGGAATCAGTATCATCCTAGAACAAAACAAAAGTATTAAGATTGTTGAGCAGCACAATTGGGTTTAGAGACATATAGTCACATTCAGGATGATGTAGCCTGATCAACTACGTTTTCCTGAGAGTGACTAGCATGTGCCTAAGTTCGGTTGTGATGTTGCAACAAGTCTAAAACTTACCAACAATACTACAATAACGCTAACATAAGAATACTATAGGAGTATTCTGTATCTCTAGATTATACGTATGTGTTATCACCAAGGGTCGTTACTAGTAGGTTAATAGTTGCTAAGTGGATACACCACGATTACAAGTGATTGGGGCGCTATAGACTCAGAATCTGCAGCCTTTGCTTCATTCCCTGTTCTTGTTTGATTGGGGGTCTGAAGTTAGGGTGGTTTATTCGAAGGACTATCTTGCTTCGGTAACATGTGATCGGTATGCACTATGCAAGTATTGGGTCAACTGGTAATGATTCCTTCTATAAGTATCTTAGAATAGTACGTCTATTAATCTTCTTTCCCCCTTTCTCGCGTAGATAGCATGGCTGGCTTCCACCTACCCGGCGATCCGTACTTTCCGAATCAGGGCAATGGAGGGTGGCTCGAAGAAGAGTCCGACGACGATCACCCTATTCCTTTGGATGATCATCGTGCTGAAGGCTTCTCGGATAGCTCGAGTTCCGAACCAGAAGTCAACAACCAACCTCCTGAAGCCCCGAACCCTAACCCCCGACTGGCATTTCAGGGCCCCACTCCTATGTGGGCAATATCCTTGCGTCGATGGAGCGAGGAGCAGAGTCAGCCCTTGCCTTACAATGGAGACCGAAGTTTCTACAACATAAGCGAAGGAGGATCATCAGATCGGGTTCTGCCCATCATGATCCGAAGGATTGCCAGGAATGTTGAACAAGGTCAAGCAGCTATTGGTCGAGTTGTAGAAGTGGATGCCAACTCAAACCTCAACACTGTTCGCATCCGCCAACTCGAAGAAGCCATGGACAGGACAAGGAGGACCAATGAGGCTTTGCAGCATCAGCTGGCTGCATCCCGAGCTGAAGTTAGGGAACTCCGAGCACACCAAGGGGCTCATGATCGACACCTTCAAGAAGTTATGTGTCAACTAGAGGATCTGAGAGTTCGCCCGACAAGCAGCCGTCGCCAGTAGAAGACATCTAGTTACCTCACTCTTTTGTTTAAAGGACTAGCCTTTTATCTCTATGTTCCGTAGGTCTTTTGTCTGTAAACATTCCTAGTTTAAAAGTACTCTAGCTGAACCTCTAAACTGCCAACATTTCCTCTATGGTATGATGTAAGACCTATTGCTAGGTCAATTTTCATGAACTTCTGTTGCATCATTAATACCAGTATATTGGCAGATGATTTCTCTATTGCTATAGCTCTTACCCTGATCTTGGATTATGTTGATTTAATCCACGAAACACTCTATTCATATTCGCAATAGGCTCTTACTATTGCTATCATTTCTATGATCTTCCAGTGAAGGATGCCTCCACGAAAGCGTCCCAGCAGAGGAAGACCTGAAACTCAAACCCCTCCTCCACCACCTCCTCCTCCGCAGTTCGATCCGGTGTTGTTCCAAGCGCCTGTGACTGCAGCGGTAACAGCAGCCATGGCCCAAATGAACTCGGGAGATGCGAGCGGTGGGAATTCTAGATTTGGTGAAGTCCACCAGCGAGTGTAGGGATGCACTTATAAGGACTTCATGAATTGTAAACCTGCTTTCTTCGATGGTACTGGAGGAATTCTGGCATTGTCCCAATGGTTCGAAAGAACCGAAGCTGTATTCGAAATGTGCTCATGTCCCGAAGAGAGCAAAATCAAGTTCGCTACTGCTACCCTCACTAACAGGGCTTTGTCATGGTGGAACGGCCATGTCAATGCACTCTCCTTGGTCACAACCAATGCCATGGGCTGGGACACCCTGAAAGATCTTATGAGAGGAGAGTACTGCCCTAGGGGCGAAGTTCAGAAGCTTGAGGAAGAACTCTGAAACCTCAAGATGAAGGGGACCGACATAACGGCTTATACGGCCAGGTTTTGCGACTTGGCGGCTATGTGTCCCAACATGATCCCATTTGAAAGCAAGAAGATTGAACGTTACATCTGGGGTTTAGTGCCCCCGTATCGAGGAAATGTTCTGGCTTCACGCCCTACCACTTTTGACAGCGCCAAGGAATTGGCCCAGAGTCTGATCAATCACGAAATCTCCTCCACTCCAGCAACAACAACCACTGCACCATCCGGATCATATGACAGAAAAAGGAAACGATGGGATAAGAAAAAGGGCAAGAAGACTCAAACCGCCTCCAAGGATCAGCAAATTGTGGCGGTTCATGCTGCCACCATCCCAGCCGCACCAGCTGCTCCAGCCCCACCGAAGGCTTACAGTGGGAACTTGCCTAAGTGTCCCAAGTGCCCTTTTCACCACAACGGTCCATGCCGTGAATTGCAGTGTTCCAACTGCGGTCGGAAGGGCCATACTGTCCGATTTTGCAAGGCCCCTCCCAAACCTATCACACAGGTTCCTGGTACGGGAGTGACTCCAACTTGTTATGGCTGCGGTGAAGCGGGCCATTTTAAGAAGAACTGTCCGAAGGCTGCAAATGCTGGGGGAACTGGAAGGTTACTTGCTATCGGTCACAATGAAGCAGTAGCAGATCCCACAGTCGTTACGGGTACGTTTCTTCTCAACAACTCTTATGCCTGTGTCTTATTCGATAGTGGTGCAGAAAGAAGCTTCATAAATCAAAACTTTAAACACTTACTCAAACAAACCGCTCAACCACTAAAAGAAACATTCGTTGTAGAAATGGCTAATGGGAAGACAGAAAGCTCTAATGAAATCTATATAGGTTGTACTCTCACGTTAGATGATCACCCCTTTTTAATCGATCTTATACCAGTCTCAATCAAAAATTTCGATGTCATTGTTGGTATGGATTGGCTAAGCCTTCACTACGCCGACATCCTATGTTCCGAGAAAGCCATTCGCCTGAACTTTCCGAATCGAGAGGCCCTATTGATATACGGAGATAAGCCAAGTACAAACCTTCGTATCATCTCTAGTATTCAGGCTTAGAAATACTTGCGCAAGGAATATCGCACCTTCCTTGCTCACGTCGTCGACACTAACCAGAAATCGAAAGATCCAAAAGACATTCCAGTAGTATGCGATTTTCCTGATGTCTTTCCGGAGGATCTCCCAGGCCTACCTCCTAAACGACAGGTTGAATTCAGAATCGACCTAATTCCAGGAGCTACCCCCGTAGCTAAGTCGCCCTACCGCCTAGCGCCCGCCGAAATGCAAGAACTATCCGGTCAACTCAACGAACTGCTTAGCAAGGGTTTTATAAGACCGAGCTTCTCACCTTGGGGAGCTCCGGTCTTGTTCGTGAAGAAAAAGGATGGGTCATTTCGGATGTGCATCGATTAGAGAGAACTCAATAAACTCACGATCAAAAATCGCTATCCTCTCCCTCGTATTGGCGACCTATTCGACCAACTCCAAGGGGCCAGTTACTTCTCCAAGATTGATCTTAGATCGGGGTACCATCAGTTACGGGTGCTCGAGGAAGATGTTCCAAAGACAGCTTTCCGAACCCGCTACGGGCATTTCGAGTTCGTAGTGATGCCCTTTGGACTGACAAACGCCCCAGCAGTATTCATGGACTTGATGAATAGAGTATGTCGTCCATATCTAGATCAGTTCGTCATCGTCTTTATTGACGACATACTTGTCTACTCTCGGAGCGAGGAAGAGCACAGAAGCCATTTACGATTAGTCCTGGAAACCCTGCGATCCGAGAAGTTGTATGCGAAGTTCTCTAAGTGCGAGTTTTGGATCCGGAGAGTAGAATTCTTAGGGCACGTGGTCAGTGAAGACGGAATCCACGTGGACCCCTCCAAAATCAAGGCTATTGAGAACTGGTCAGCACTAAAGACGCCTACGGAAATTCGTCAATTTCTAGGCCTCGCGGGCTACTACCGTCGATTCATCCAAAACTTCTCTCGGATTGCGAAACCTCTCACCATGCTAACACAGAAGGGTGTATCATTCGACTGGGGAGAGAAACAGGAGAGGGCATTTCAGACCCTGAAGCGAGCCCTATGCACCGCACCAGTATTATCCCTTCCCGAGGGGACAGAAGATTTCGTCGTATACTGTGATGCATCCAATTAGGGGCTCGGTTGTGTCTTGATGCAACGAGGCAAGGTTATCGCCTATGCCTCGAGACAGCTAAAGAACCACGAAGTGAACTACACTACTCACGACCTCGAGTTAGGAGCGGTCGTCTTCGCATTAAAAATCTGGAGGCACTACTTGTATGGGACGAAGAGCATGGTGTATACTGATCATAAAAGCCTCCAACACATACTAAACCAAAAAGAACTCAATATGAGACAGCGCCGATGGGTCGAATTACTCAACGATTACGACTGTGAAATTAGATATCACCTGGGGAAAGCCAACGTAGTAGCAGACGCCCTGAGCAGAAAAGAATATTCCGGACGAAGAACCAAGTCGTTGACAATGACTATACACTCACATCTATCCACGCAGATCAAAGAGGCTCAGCTAGAAGCTTTAAAGCCTGGAAACGTGACGGGAGAATCTCTGCGTGGAACGGATAAAAATCTGGAGGTTAAGGGTGACGGAGCCTATTACTTTATGGGCCGAATTTGGACTCCACGCCATGGAGGTTTCAGAGATTTGGTTATGAGAGAAGCACACAACACTCGTTACTCCATTCACCCGGGTTCAGATAAGATGTATCTGGATCTCAAAAAGCTATACTGGTGGCCGAACATGAAAGCAGAGATCGCTACCTTTGTAAGTAAGTGCCTTACTTGCGCGAAGGTCAAAGTAGAATGTCAAAAGCCATCAGGACTCCTCCAACAACCAGAAATACCAGAATGGAAGTGGGAGCGAATCACAATGGACTTCATCACCAAGCTGCCCAAGACAGCAGGTGGATTAGATACCATTTGGGTCATCGTTGACAGGGTGACCAAGTCCGCCCACTTCCTACCCATCAAAGAGACGGATAAGATGCAAAAGCTCACTAGGACTTATATAAAGGAAATAGTGCGATTGCATGGCGTCCCTATATCTATTATATCAGACAGAGATAGTAGATTCACCTCTAGATTTTGGCAATCATTACAAAAGGCACTAGGGACGAGGCTGGATATGAGTACAGCCTACCATCCGCAGACTGACGGACAAAGTGAGAGGACGATCCAAACCTTAGAAGACATGCTGCGAGCTTGTGTGATCGACTTCGGGAAATCGTGGGATACACACTTACCTCTTGTGGAGTTTTCCTACAACAATAGTTATCACACGAGCATCAAGGCAGCTCCATTCGAAGCTCTCTACGGCCGAAAGTGCAGATCACCGTTGTGCTGGGCCGAGGTGGGAGACACTCAGTTGGCTAAAGGACGAGTTCCTGACAGCACCCTCACTGGTCCAGAGATCATTCGAGAGACGACTGAGAAGATTGTACAGATACGTGAACGACTAAAAGCCGCTAGGGATCGACAGAAGAGCTACGCCGACAAATGAAGGAAACCCTTGGAATTTCAGGTCGGAGACCGGGTACATAGGGCCTTTCGAGATTATTGCTAGAATCGGCCCCGTAGCTTACAAACTAAACTTACCCCGCGAGCTAAGTAACATACATCCCACCTTTCACGTCTCAAACTTGAAGAAATGTCTGTCTGACGAGACTCTCGTGATTCCCCTCGACGAGATCGAGATCAATGAGAGCCTCAACTTCGTGGAAGAACCTGCTGAGGTTTTGGATCGTGAAGTAAAACGGACGAAACAAAGCCGCATCCCAATTGTGAAGGTTCGGTGGAACGCCAAGCGAGGACCGGAATTCACTTGGGAGCGCGAGGATCAAATGAAACTCAAATACCCTCATCTCTTTGCTTAGTAGTATTGTAATATCGTATCTGTTTGTATTCTGAATTTCGGGACGAAATTCCCCTAACGGGGGGATGATGTGACAACCCCAAATCTAATTCCGTTAAAAATCCCATTTTCACTAACGGAAAGTGTCACTATACGTTATTTTATGTAAAATTTGAAATCGTCAATGTTCGAATGTCTAAATTTAAACATGGCTTGATATTATTCTAAGGAATATAACTCGTATGTGTTGACCCTGTTTAACCTAATAGAGTTATATTACCATTTCAACCACTTCACCCGGGTAAAAAGTTTTAACCCAGTTAACTTTAAACATCGGGTAGCCGTGTATCGGGTGCGATTCCCGAGACATATGCAATGGGTGTGCCCAACATTTGAACACTCATTCACTACACACCCACTCTCTCTCTACTTTCTCTCTCTAGACTCGAAATCGGCCCCGATTCCGCTAATTTCCGACCTCCAAACGTAAGTACTCATCCTCTATCTTAATCTAGTCATGCTTCATTGAATTTAGGGGCCAAAAATCATAGAAATCAAGGACCATAAAGGAGTTTACGGCCTATGAAGCTCCTTAGGCCGTAAACCCCCAAATTCATGCCCAAGGCCATGTTTTTCCTTCCTTTAAGCTAGTACACTAATTAAGGCTTATAGCTAGAAGGGTTTGGACACTAAAACACAAGATTTTGATGCTTAAAAAGGAGTTTATGGCCCAAGCTTGTGCTTAGGCCGTAAACACCTCAAACACCCCACAAATTCATGTTTAAGGCTCCAAAAACTCTTCTAGGGTGTTTAGTAATTTAGACTTGACAACAAGGAAGGCTTAAAGGCATTAAACATCATCATTTGAACATAAAAAGTGGAGTTTACGGCCAAGGCTAAGCTTGGGCCGTAAACACCCAAACTTTTGTGTCAAACAAGCCCCTAAACTACCCTAATGCATGAAAGGAATTTATCTAAGGCCTATGGAAGTGTGTTGTACCATTAAACACTTCATTTTGACACCAAATGAAGAGTTTACGGCCAAGGATGTTCTTGGGCCGTAAACTCCCCATAAATATGTGCCAAATTGTTCCAAACTCACTATAGGGCCTTCTAGGATTTTTCTAAGCCATTTGGGACCATGTTGTACAAGTAAAACCATCATCTTAAAGGACTTATAGGAGTTTACGGCCCAAGAACAAGTCTTGGCCGTAAACTCCCCAAAAATATCACAAAATATGATGTTTAATCCCTCCCTCTTGGTCCAAAACACACACCACTAAATCAAGGAAGTGAGATAAGGCCTTAAACACACATTTTGGAGTGTCACAAGAGTTTACGGCCAAGCCTTGGGGGCTTACGGCCGTAAACTCCCAATGGGTGGCTTTTAGGCCATAAACTCTAAGAGAAGTGAACTCAAGGACCCTCCCATAAATCATCCATGGCCTTGTACCACTCCCGGGGACCCTTTCTAGGCCTTAAAACCCCGAAAACGACACTAGAATGTCCAAATTCTATAATGAAAAGCATAAGATGATTAACTTATTGTAAAATACATATTTCATATGACATTAGGGTCCTAAAAGGTGCTCAAGTGGTTATTTGGTACCAAACGCTCAATCGACACTATTACCCGATTCACCCGATTTCCGCGATTTCAGGTGAGTTCATACCCCTTTAATGAACCTTTCAAGTGTTTTACATGTTTTAGGGGGGAGATACAAGTTGCTTATAAATGTTTATGTAAAGTTTTACAGAACGATTTCCGAGTTACAAGGATTAATCACATGTGATTCACTACTCTTAGTTCAAATCACATGTGATTTGCCCCTATGCCTTAAAAACGGGTTTTACCCTTTTCAAACTATTTTTAAACATTGAACCAGAATTTAAATGTTCATTTGGCAAAATACTTTTATTTAATCAATTTACTTATTAAATGTAACCACTCTGATATATTTATATAAATAAGACTTGGAGGACTTAGGACCGATATCTCGCCTTATTTCCTGTTCTTGTTTGATTGTGGGCTTAGGGTAGTAGTTATCCGTCCGACTGTCGTTGATTTCTTACTTATATAAAATCTGTATATCAGTATGGGATACGAATATTACTGCTTTCACTTAATGCTAAAGTCACTAACGTGCTAAGAAACATCCCCACTAAGATAACCATAATAGGCATGGTTAGGGTCGCTACCGCTACAACTCGTTAAAGTATTTACCATCTACACTATAATACTCACTATCACTAGACGATACACTAGTAAGAGAATACACTATGATCAACACTAAAAGATTACTACACTATAGCAACAGAGAAAACACTAAACAAACAATAATACACTAACCCACTACGAGATACTCTATTCGCTATCCACTACGCCCGGAGTTTTCCAGCAGGGAGACGACTCTACATGTATAGATCTATACGGGGCAGACGCTATTACATCCTGACTGTTAACTCAGTCCGCGCCGTATAGGCCTAGGGATGCCACTACTTCACTACACTGTGCATGATCGGGAAGGTCATGGGATTCTCTATTATCCTCACTATTGGTAATGTACAAGGAATACCCTACAACTACTCTAAAATACTACACTAAATGTTAAACCACATCCCGAAGTAAGTAAGTATCTATCACTAAAGGAAGCTCGCACCTCTATCATTGATCACGGGCTTAACTTATCCTATCACGTTTGTTATTTGGAGATTTGCCAATGTATTTTTTTTTTACAATATACTGTTTTCAAAGAAATAAAGAATGCATACTTTTCACAGATTGTCACTTACAATGTATTTCCTGGAAAATATGGGATTTTTCTAAGTTTCTACTACTTATGAACCTAAATGATACATTTTTAACACTAATGCTTTGTATACAAAAACTCACACTAAACTCTTATGAACTCACCAGCTTTATGCTGATAATTATTTTCAAAATAACTTGTATCTTCAGGTCAAAGATAGACAGGTACAGACGCGGCATTTTTGGAGAAGGTGGAGCACACAAGACCCATCTCTTATTTTTGAATTACTTTTGAGTGATTGTTAAACATTACTACACACGCATGTAATTAAATTCACTATGAAATATTATGGTTGTATGTTTCTTGTTTCTACTATTATGCAATTGTGATGATACTGTTCACTACGTCATCCACCCCGAAATGTATTCCGCCGTTCTCGGTTTTGGGGTGTCACAATTGTGTATATTTACTTACTAACAAATAATTAAACGATGACCATAAAATACATATAGTCATGTTTAAATATTATATCATGAATAATTTTGTAAATGGCGGGTTAGGTGGTCGTATATGTGCTAGGGGACAATAACTGCCTATGATTTTTGCTTGACAGTCGAATTAGGCGAAGCTAATCAATGACGGTTAGCATCAGTCTAGACAGGCCTCGACAGCCAAAATTTTAAATTTTTATAAATTTCAAATATTACATCAAAAAATTTAAAATTCCAAATTTTAAATAACAAACGTTTTAAATTTGAAATAACACTCCTATATTTTCAAATTTTCAATTTTGAAATTTTAATATTTAAGATTGTCAAATATATATTTCTTAAAATATAATAATTTTTGAATAAATTCTATACATTGTATCAAAATAGGTAAATAATCATAAAAATTATCATATTTATTAATTGTTAAGGATATAAATAATATTTATTTTTTAAAAAACAAATTCTAATACAATCAAGAGTCCCGCCTTGGCGCCAATTAATATCCAACTAGACCTATTAGGTGCTTACCCTTTGTCAATTGTCCAACTCCCATCTATCTACTTTTACAACCTTAGGAGTGATAAATGGTTTCATATAATCATCTTTATAAACATTTCTGTATCCATTGTTGGCTTTTGGAGATACAAATGTAATTAAACTATCAATATAAGTTATATTTAATAAATGTTTAATATTTTCTCATTACTAATTTTTATCGACATCAACTAATAAAAATTGAAGTTCTCAACAATAATGATATGCACTCATGTCTTATTTATTTTATTATGATTATTGATAATTTTTTGTGACATGTTTAATATTATATCATGAATATTGTGTACGCTTACTCACTCAAAACCAATTAAACGTTGACCATTAAATACATATAGAGATGTGTTTTTTTCAAATAGAGTGATAAATATAGTCACCGTTTATAAATATTATTGCGATCATTGTTGACTTTTAGAGGCATAAATGTAGTTAAACTATCAACATAAGTTATCTTTAGTAACATGTTTAATGTTTTCTCATTACTATTGTTAACGTACACCAATGAGTTTATCCCAAAACTAATACGGGTTTTATTATTAATATTGTAGAATAGTTTATTTTATTTTATATACACATATTGGCCACCTTTCATCACTATGATGCGTAAAAATAGAAATATAAAATATACTGTAATTAGTTCAATTCAATTGATATTACAACCATTAATATTATAATATATAAATCTTAGTAATCATCGTACAACGAATGAGAAGGTAAACAGACAACAAGTTGCGCCGCTAAACCTTTTTGTATAGTAAAGTCAATTCTTTTGAAGACTACATCCATAGATCTACGAGATATAATATTGATATGCACGATTCTTTGTACTCTATTAAGAAGCTTCACCGTATCTGGCACAAGGAAACCAAACGTATCAAATGCAAATGGTATGAACTTATGTTGATTTTCCAGGCACGATTTCTCATGTTTGGTGACCTTGCATGTAGCAGCTTTTAATCCAGTTTTTCCTGTTGTGAAACCCCTGACCCACAAACCTATGGGAGGGGATACCCCCGTAAGGCCCACACATGTGTGTTTCCCTACAGCCCATCCAAAAATCAAAACATCAGTCGATATAAGGGTTGACCTTCCTTCTGTCGGGTTAGTTAAGAAATTCAGAGGAGCTTGTTTCTTGGCGGAAACCTCGAAACGCTTAAATATTTCGACCAAAACGTCCCTAACCATATCGTTCCTATATTTGAACCCCGAGAGTTCTTTGCCATGAACTACATGCTCTCTAAAAGAGTCCAAATGTGCCTTATGGCACACCAGACATATCTTGTCAGCTGGGAATATTGGAATCAGGAGTCAATATTTGAGTATGGTACGATACTCCACAGGGCACATATGTTAGCCAAGCCTATCTATAGGGATAGCTAGAAGAAAATCTTGAGCATGTGGTATACGTAAACATTAGTAAACCACTTTATGCCGAGCCATCATGTTGAAATACACTTCCATATCTTGGACAATTCTACTAAAAAAAGCACTCGCTAGTGTATTGTGGGATTTAGGGGGGAGATGTCCTTAGTAATAAAACTGCTATGGTCAATGTCCGAAAATTTGTTATGAAGAGAAGCTAAGGAACAAGCATAATCAAAATCAATACCATATATGCCGCTATCCCGTAAGATATGGTCTTGCAATACCCAAGATTGGTTCCTTAGGGCAACAAAAGCATATGAGGTAGCCTCTACTGCCGAGTATAAACCGAAGACACCAAGCCTAATGTGTAGGGAAGCAATTCGCCACTGCATGTCGCTAAATAAAGGGCCACTATAAACCACAATTTCCTCAATCGTCCCGCGCAACCCGTTGTTAAAGAACAACGCCACCGTATCCATGTGAATGGGTTGATACGTCCTCATCCTAAAAACAAATTTAGCAATACCCATACAAGACTAAAGTAGAAGGATCTCACTCTGTAGGTCAGACAATTGTGGGAGAAGGTGCATCAAATTCACATCATTTTTAGCTCTCTTTATGGCTAAGCTGCTAATGAAACTAGCATCTCTACTAACAACTCCCGCGATAAGTTTCAACCCAAATAGCGGCCTCCCGATGCCAACTGGGAATAGCCCCTCACACAGCTTCCTACTATCACACGAAGGCCAAAAGATCTTAGTTTTCTTGATATTCATCTGAAGGCCTAGTTTTGGCCCAATAACCTTTATCATGTCTAACGCTTTGGCCACCTCCTCCGAGTCTCCAATAAGTGTGCCATCATCAAGGTACCATGCACGGAGAAGAAGCTTGAAATTGTCTCTACTATTATGCAAGAGCAGGTGCAACACAAGGGCAACTAGAAGTGGTCCTAATGGGTGTCCTTGCTGAACTCCAGTAGTTAACCAGATATGTGTGTTTCCTAGATACAACCTTGCTTCTTGACCATCTAGAAATTCTACCCACAAGGATATAGAAGGCCACCTCAGTCTGACCTCATGAAGTAATGCGGTTCTCTCAACAAGGTTAAAGGAATTGTAGAAGTCTATGGTAAACATGGAAAGCGACCCGTCATTATGACGCTCATTCAACACCCTGTTGGTTCTATGTAATACGGATTCAGCGCTGCCTGACACGCTGACCCCGAACTAAAAATCATTTAGATATTTGGTCATTTCTTTACCAACACCTTTCATGTCCACCTTGGAAACCAAACTTCTCCGTATAGTTCCTACTGAAATATGTCATATTCCCTTGTCAGGTTTTAAGAGCAGTGTAAGAGGAGGAGAGGAAACAAATTCTGCCAAACTCAAAGGGCATCTTCCCCATAACTATAACTTACTCACACATGTAATAGCACATAGGATTTCATTGCTTATAGTTGAACCTTCTCCATAAAAAGAATCTAAAATGTGTTGAGCTCTCGACCCATATCTCCCACACAAGGTTCCTTTAGGGAATGACTTAATTCCCCCAAGGACATTGTCAATATCCACTACCAGGGTAAGTACTTAACATATGGTACTCGACTTGGATGGTGGTGGCTTGTGTGGATGCTTATCCTCCGATGCCTTCGTGGTATCATCTTCGTATGGAGCAACCCCCAAGAAACATAATACTTTCACTATTGTAGTGAATTGCCCATGCGCAACCTTATGAAGAAATGATCTGATGTTGGTGTCGCCCTATGTTCTATCCTCCTGAATGTAGTCTTCTATTTTGCCTTGTTGATCCATCCTTGCATTGTCAACCAAGTTTTTAACAAGCTTGGCTATATCATCTTCTATACCCCAAGTAGATAATGCGCTTAGGATATTACGATGTTGCAAGGACTTCCTGTTCCTAAAACTACTTTCTTGCCTATTCTTGGGCCTGAACACCGAAAGAGTATACCTAGGAAGAGTTAACAATGTAACCCATGCTTCAATGGATCTGCGATGAACAAGCACCTTGAAAAGGGCTGCTTTCAAATCTTGAGAGAAACCCATATGACAGTTATAAGGGATGCTTTTGATTGTGGTGATAGGTAGCTTAAACACACGATAAAGGAGTTGAGCATCCAAGACCAACCCCACATTAATGGTGGCATCCGGTTTATTGGGTGGTGGCTTTTTAATACTAACAATATGTCTGCTCATGTCATCAAACTCGCCATTAAATTTAACAGGACCATCTGAGTGGCGTCACGAGCGACTTATGGCATGTAGGTTCAGACAATCGCCACATATATATTGACAGGACCATCTGTGCTCTAAAGAGGTAGCCTTTCGCAACACATCTCTACGCTCATCCATAGGGAGATGCATTCTCTTGATATGAGAAATCATACAAGAAATCCCCTTACCACCTACTTCACCGTTCGGGCAGCAATGAAACCCCTGAAAAGAACACGGCCAAGTTCCACTCGCACATATATGAGTGGACGCCATAAACACACAAACAAATCTTATAAAGCCTAAAGGGGAGGCTAGGAATGAGAAGCAAAAAACCAAAGTAAAATGTGTCAATGCAACAAAAGGTTGGAGTGCACGAGGAAAAACAACACCCGAAAGAGACTCTACATCTTCTTGAGTCCTAAAATGGCTGCAACACTTGAAAAACTCTTTTAGATATTTTATAGAACACCTGGATGGTAGAAAAAAAGTGTTTGATTTGCACCAATGAAGTTTGAGAATTAAACCCATGTATAATCTTCAAGCTTGATGATTACATAGGAGGAATTTCGATTTTAAGAGAAGATGATTTTGATTTTTTTACTCAAAATGAAGGAGTGAAAAAAGGACTCCCATGGTTTACATGTTTAACTTGGAAACAGATTGTAGAAAAAATTAATGGTGGCGATGGGTTAATTGAGAAGTCAAACTTGATTTTGGAAGTGGTGTTTGTTGTTTGCTTATTTTTCGCTCATTGAAGGAATCCCTTTTGTGGGAAAATTGGATAAACTATTCTTGATTATCATCTAAAAGGGGAAACGTACAACAACAATAAATATACAATCATTGGTCGACAACAATCAAAATCCAAAACAGAAATCCCCAAATTCTGAAGGGTCCGACCAAGTAATAATAATTGTGAATTTATTACATCAAAAACATACATACAATGATACAAACCAAGTAAACTAAATTCTATTTCCTTTATTAGGTGTACTGTTGTTTTTAGTTGTTACATTCCTTATCTTGGTTGCTAGACAATAACTATTGGGTTTTTTTTCCTTAGACTTTTGAACTTCATTATTTACTTCAAGTAAATGTACAGTCGGATTCTATAAACATAACATAAATTATAATAGGTGTTAAACATGCATTAAAGCAAACATACACAATTAATGTATGTAACTAATTAATAGAATCATTTTTAAAAAATTATAAGGTTTAATTCATGAATATAAATATTAATATCACTGATGAAACTAAAGTACCTTAGGATCACAGTATACAATTACAATAACAATCACACATAAAGGTTACACCTCGCTTGAGCTCTGAAAACAAAAGACACCCTCTTGCTTACTAACTGCTCCAAAGGATGGGCACTCAACCTCACAATGATTTCTCACTTGAAATTAATGTGTACACACACTCGCAAAGAATAATGAATGGGGGTTATGAGCCTATTTATAGGAATGCATGGGTACCCCTAATGCTGATTGGTCAGACTAATCCATAATTAGCCCATAAAGGGGATGCCCTAATTTGCAGCGAATCATAAAATGTCAGGCGTGCACTTTTAGAATATATAACCTCATGAGCATCCTTCGTATGCATCATATATGAGCATTGTCCATGAGCATCTTCCATGAGCGTCATCAATGAGCATTCTTGATGAGCATCTTCCCTGAGCATCGTCGGTCAGCATCAACAAGTCATGAGTATCCTCCATGAGCAATGTTAATGAGAATCTTCCATGAGAATTATTGATGAGCATCTTCAACTAATGAGCATCATCCTTAATTATCTTCAACAGTGAGTATCCATGATGCTCACTTATGATTTTTTATGCTTACTTGTAATTCCCGATACTCACTTGTGATTGATCAACTCTTCACACCCCAATAATATCCTAATTGAAGGCTTAAGCAACTTCATAGGCCATTCGAATCCTTCATAATTCCTCAATCTTACACTCTGAAGCTATGCCTATCTTCTACTTTTTAGTTGTAAACACCTTAGTTCATTCATTTGCACCATACTAAGGATGTTCTTTAACTTAGCAGCCCCTTGTTTCATTACATTAAACGCTACGGTCAACCACATCTTATTCTCATCGGTCTTCTGCATGTTGGAACCACCAATCAACACGACATCAATATTCAACACAAGGATGATATAGGAGGAACTTAACTTCTTTCAGTAACAACCATGATCAACCTCATATCTTATGAAATCACTGCACTTCATGAAGTTATCAAACATTAAGTACCATTACTTAGAACTTTATTTCATGCCATACAAATTTTCCTCTTTCTTGAACACCATATTTTTCTTACTAGTTGTAAAAGCACTTTTTTCTTGGGCATTCCAAATGTCTCCTTCCAGGTTATCATAAAGGAGACCAATTCAATTCACATCTAGTTACTATATATGAAGATTATTAGAGGCCACTACATTGAAGATGGAAGTGATTGTAGTCATCTTCATAACTGGAGAATCATCGTCTAATAATCTTCCCTTGCAAGTTTTACATCCATTTATCTCATCCTTAACTTGAGATATCTAACTATTATGAAGTCCGCTCAACCCGTCATCCATAGCCCTCTCCCACTATGTGGAGTTCATCCACAAGGCCACTAGTTTTGACCAATTCTCACATATCAAAAAGTCATTAGCTAATGGACAACACCTCACTGAAGTAATTTGCTTAGTGGATCTTTAGATAATAAGAGGTTTGATCTTTGAAACACTTACAACTCCATCCTCATAACTATTATCACCTATCTTTTGACCAATGAAATTGAGTTAGGACTATCAACAACAGAATGAACTGAGACTGACTTCCCAAACTTAATCGGATTGCCTAAATTCCCAAAAGTGACTTTCTTCTATCTGCCAATAGGACATGGATTGATGCATCTACCACAATCTTTGGATCTTGAATTCTCCTTTTGGATAGAAGCTTCCTCATTCACGCGTCACTCATATGAGAAAATATTTAGTGGCATAGAGTGGATGTCTGAACTCCTTCACCACCGCTTGCATCATTTTCATAAACCTCCACCATATTTAGTATACCATGTTTCTCAACCTTAGTAACGATTAAGTTTACTTTCTTCATTTTCTGCTTGTGATCACCAAATATAACACGGTTACCTTCTTTATCAAGTTACCCAACTGATATCAACATCCTCTTTAAAGCTAGAATAAACTTGACATTCTTCAAAGTTGAATATGTACCGAGAATCATCTTGAGAACCGCATCTCCGGCACACATGATATTGATATACTTCTTATCTGCTAGTCTGACCTTCCCTTGGTAATGCCTGAAGTTCTACATGCATTCTCTAGAATGATTAGCATGAAATGACGCAACAAAATCCAAGACCCAAGATTCTATTAACTTCTCAACAAAACAAATGAGTGTGTCACCTTTAAAATCTTCTGCCATATTCATCTCCTTTTGGATTTTATCTGCAATGAGCTTTGGGCACTGATTTTTGAAATGACCATTATCATTACAATTCTAACATGTAACATCCATATTGTTGTTCTCTCCACCTCTCCTTCTCGACTTTGATCTTCCACTACCCAAACACTCACCATTGGACTCCCTTCATATGCCTTCGATACTCATAATAATATTGGAAGCTTCTCTAGCACTTTGTCTGCGTACATCCTAACCAAGGATTAAATCACGATTTCCTTTGAATGACAGCTTTGCACACCAAACTCAGTTACTAACCATTTTCATTATACCATACCAACTATCAGGCAAGGATGATAATAGTAGCAATGTGGTGAATTCGTTTTCAAATTTAATCTCAACTAACATCGTCCTTGATAGAATTGATTTAAATTCATTAACGTGATCAGTGGCCGAGCCACCCTCCTTCATCTTCAGATTTACCAATTATCAAATCAAGTGAACCTTAATTGTTTCAGAAGGTTTTTTTTTTCACATACTAGATAGCTCCATAATCAACTCATGAGTAGTATTCACATTGACAGTGTTGTAAGCTACATTATTTACCAAGGATAATATCAACACACCAAGTGCCTTCCGATTTAACAAATCCCAACCCTCGTACTTCATTTCATCAAGTTTACTTTAGGACAATGGTTCATGTAAATTATTCTGGTAGAGGTACACTTCAATATTCATTTTCCATAAACCGATATCTTTTCCATTGACTTGTCGATCTTAACTCAATCATTTTCATCCATAAGTTTGATACCGTTTTGTTGGGAGACAACAAAACACGTTAAGCATTCCGAAATATGTCAAACAAACTTTAGTGAAACTGTAAAATAAAACTTTTGAGCTACATCCACATGCGAACAAGTGTGAAATGAATTTATCAAAGTTCAAAGAAAAATTACAATCACATACAAAGGTTACGCCTCATTTGAGCTCTTAAAACAAATGAAACTCTCTTGCTTACTAACTGCTCAGAAGGATGTGCACTAAACCTGACCATGATTGCTCTATTGAAATTACTGTGTACATCCACTCACAAAGAATAATGAATGGGGATATGATCCTATTTATAAGAAAGCATGGAAATCCCTAATTCTGATGGGCTAGATACATCTATAATTAGCCCATAAACATGATTCCCTAATTTTCAACCAATCACAAAATGTCATGTGGTCGCTTTTGGAATCTTCGACCTCACGAGCATCAACGGTGAGCATCAACCATGACCATCATCAACTAATGAGCATCCTCAACGAGCATCTTCATTGAGCATCATCATTGAACATCTTCCATAAGCATCCTCCTTGAGCATCTTCAAAAATGAGCATCCACGATGCTCACCTTTAATCCCTAATGCTCACTCATGATTTTTGATGCTCACTTGTGATCCTTGATGGTCACTTGTGGTTACTAATGCTCGCTTTTTTTTTCCTGATGCTAGCTTGTGATTCCTGATGCCTGCTTGTGATGGATCAAGTCTTCACACCCAAAAAAGTGTATTTACATGCGAAAACATGTATGTGACATTTTGTTATTTGTTTGCACATCGTTATGTATAGATATTCACCTAATATACATAAAATCAATGGCCATAAATATTTTATTAAAAAGAGGTAATTTTTTTATTACATATTAAACTAATAATAATATCTAATAATTATTTCACCATTAAAAACCTATTCATCAAAAGTGTTATTTATCGTCGCCGCCTTGCGCGGGCACACATACACACACACACACACACACACACATATATATATATATATATATATATATATATATATATATATATATATATATATATATATATATATATATATATAACATTCGTAAAATTCTTGAAAATTTTAAAATTTTAAAATAAACCCCAAACCGTCATTGTTTACAAATTGTTTTCAAAATAAGTTTCACATCAGAGAAATCCCAAAATTGTAAAACAAAATATGAGGTGGTGCATGATCACGCCTTCACCTTCCCGCGGTCGTCTGAAGTGCCTGAAAGATAATCCAAAAACTGTAAGCCCAAAGCTTAGTGATTTCCCCCAAAATATTGATACATACCAAATATAATAACAACATGCAATGGGTCCAAAGCTTAACAGACTAGATTACCCCTGAGCCCACAACATAAGCCTAGCTTGCCCTCGGCCCATAGCTTATGTCTGGCTTGCTCCCCACCCTAATCAGTTCTTGGACTGAACATCATTATGCCCTCAGTACGAGTCTGGCACGCGCTTCCCAAATCTCAACTCATATCTGGAATGCTCATGAGTCCTCTATATGAGTCTAGCATGCGCTCCCTGGCCCTCAGCTTATATATGGCATACTCCAGGGTTTATTGGCTACAACACAGAGTAGTACAACCTCAACCCAACCCACACAATATGTCGACCTATAAAAAATAATATCATATACAGATAAACAGATAGTATCACATGTAGTCCTATTGATCTACCAAACTAGCATATCAAGACTAGCATGCATATCTATACTACACTCAGCATATCAACAATGTCAGGTTATCAAACCAATGGGCTGACCTTGGTGCCTTTGACTCGAAAGTACAGTTAGGAAAACTCACCTCACAAGTAGCAGAACTGATAAGACCTAACTCCAAATCTCAGCTCCCGACCCAAAGCCTACAAACATCATGACCAACCCATCAAAATCTCAAAATACCCAAAATGCCCACAAAAGTCTAACTTGGTCAACCATGGTCAAAGTCAAATTCAACGTTCATGGTCAACAGTCTATGTTGACCCAACTCGTCGAGTGCACCTCTTGAACTCGTCAAGTTCTACAGTAAGCATATAGTCGAGACAAACCCCAACCAACTCGCCGAGTTTCCTAGACAACTCGCCAACCTTTCCCCGGTTTAACACATACAACTGATTCTTCAATTCTAGGGACTCTAAGGCTCAGATCTAAACTCCAAATGCATCTAAAAGGATAAAGTTTCCAACTTTATCCATTAGGCTACTCCAAATGCTAAAAAACCCTTCCACATAGCTTCAAAACTCAAAGGCTTAACCATTAAGCACAAAATCCTTGAGATTTGGAACCTAACTTTTGCAGAAGAGATTCTAGCCTCAAAAATTTCCCAAAGGTGGGTGCCTTATAGACATGCATGTCCAATGCATGTCTTAAACCAATATTGGGTCAAAAAGGGGAAACATGACCTAAACTCCATGCATGGCATCAAAGCTTGACTAAAGACCAGATCTAACCCACTATAAGGTCATCTTGACTTGGAGATTCATAAAGTTGCAAAACTTTATGAAGTCCATCCATTGCAACATCCAAGTATAAGTAGAAAAGGGGACAAAACTCAAGATCTAGCAACAATGATAGATAAAAATCAGATTTGAATACTCAAGAGAGTGCCAAACATAATATAAGGGCTTAACTTGCTAGATCATTGCCTCCTTCTCTCAATCTTCTCCTTCTTTTGCTCCAAAATGTCACACTAACTTACAATATGAGATCTAATGAAGATTAGGTTTCACAATGGCAATATTAGGGTTTGGAGGCTGATAAAAGATCAGCCTCAAGGAATTAAGGGGGATATAGAGGGTGAAAACCCTAAAATTTAGGATTTCTCAACCAGATGACAACTCATCGAGTTTTCCTAACAAACTCATCAAGTTGGTCCAAAAGGATGTGCAACCCAAAAGCCTTCAATACGTCGAGTTGAGGCCATCAGCTCGACGAGTTCAAAGGAAAACTTGCCTTTAAGGAATAAATCTCATACCTGGAAATCGAGATGTTATGAATCTCCCCCACTTGGAATATGCTTCGTCCTCGAAGCTTGCTGTGGTGAACAAATCTAGATAGTGCTCCCACATCTCAGCCTCCGGCTCCCAGGTCCACTCAGATCCCCTCTGATGCTGCCAGTGTACCTTTACCAAAGGTATATCCTTGCTAAGCAGAACCTTTACCTTCCTTTCCAAAATAGCTTCCGACCTCTCGACATAGTTCAGGCGCTCATCAAACTTAATATCACCCAATGATACCACTGCATCCTCATCCAATACGCACTTCCGCAACTACGAAAAGTGGAAAGTGCTATGAGTTTGACTGAGCTCCTCCGGAAGATCTAATCTATAAGCATCCTTGCCAACCCTGGAAACAATCCAGAATGGTGCAATAAATTGGGGGCCCAACTTCTCCTTCTTCCTGAAGTGAATCACACCTTTCCAAGGTAAGACCTTCAGCAACAACATGTCACCGACCTGAAACTCCAACTCAGATTGATGTCGGTCGGCATAGCTCTTCTACCGACTCTGAGTGGTCTGAAATCTCTACCTGATCTGCCGGATCATATCTATAATCTGCAAAACCACCTCGGCCCGATCCATGAACCGGAGACCAACATCACCCCAAAATACTAAGGTGCGACATCTCCGCTCATACAAAAGCTCAAAAGGCAGAGCACCAATGTTGGAGTGGAAGTTGTTGTCATAGGAGAACTCTGCAAGAGGTAGGTAGGAGTCCCAGCTCCCACCAAAATCAATAACGCAATGTCACAACATATCCTCGAAAGTCTGAATGTTCTGCTCACTTTGGTCGTCGGTCTGCATTTGATAAGTTGTGCTAAAGTGTAGCCTCGTGCTCAGTTCCTCATGGAACTTCTGCAAAAATCGGGAGGTGAACCGAACATCACAGTCTGAAACAATAGAGGCTGGAACACCATTGTGAGCGAAGATCTCATGAATACATACATATGCCAACTTCTCGGCCGACGAGCTCTCTCGAATTGCTAGAAAGTGGGCACTCTTGGTACGTAGGATATTTCATCTCATGCAGCTTTAGTTGTCACGAAGCATAAGCTATCACCCATCCTCTTTGCATGAGGACTGCTCCCAAGCTGGTGATGGATCCATCATAGAAAACCACAAAATCCTCAACTACCTCTGGGAGGGTCAAAACTAGGGCCTCATAAAGTCTCTGCTGAAGGGTCTCAAATGTTGACTGTTACTTATGGCCCCACCGGAAATCCACCCTCTGCCTCTTCAGACGAGTGAGGGGTACTACAATCTTGTATAAATCCTGAATAAATCTCTAGCAGTACCTTGCCAAACCCAGTAAAATCCTGGTATCCGATGGAGATTTCGGAACCTCCCACTGCATCCCTGCCTTGAGTTTTGTCGGATCAACCAAAATCCCATCCTGGTTAACGAGGTGTCTAAGAAACTGAACCTCTCACAACCAAAACTCGCATTTTGAGAACTTAGCATAAAGTCGTACTCACCTCAAAACCCCCAGAAGCTCACGAAGATGGTCCTCCTGTTGCTCTCTAGACTTGGAATACACCAAGATATCATTAACAAACATGATAACCAAACGATCTAGCATTGACCTGCATAGTCGATTCATCAAGTCCATAAATATTTCAGGCGTATTGGTGAGCCCAAATAGCATCACCACGAACTCGTAATGTCCATAACGATTCCGGAACACGGTATTCTCCATGTCCTCCTCTTTCACCATGACCTGATGGTACCCAGACTCCAGGTCTGTGTTGGACAACCAAGATGCTACCCGGAGCGTATCAAAGAGGTCTTCAATCCGTGGAAGGGGATAATGGTTCTTCACCATTAACTTGTTCAGCTCCTTATAATCGATGCACATCCGGTGCAAACCATCGTTCTTCCTGACAAATAGAATTGATGCTCCCCATGGAGAACTGCACGAACAGATGAACTGCTTGCCTAGCAGCTCTTGCAGCTGAGATAACAGCTTCTACATCTCAGGCGGTGCCAATCGGTATGGTGCCTTGGCAATAGGGATTGCACCTGGCACACCAGGTAACTCTTTTAGGAATACATTAGCGAATTTTCAGACAACTGGAACATCAACAACCGAAAACTGATAACCAACCTGCGTATCCATCACATAAGTCAAATAAATTACACACCCGTGTTGAATATACTACCGAGCCCTGGCTGCCAAACAAAACCTTAAACCCAACCTGGTTCTCTTTCTACATAAATAACCAGTTCTCCCCCACTTGGGGTTCGAACTACCACGTGTTGAGCCTCGCTATCGATCATGGCACCAAAAAGGCTCAACCAATCCATACACACAATTATGCAGACATCCCCCATAGGAATAGGAATTAAATCGACTGGGAGGGATACTCTCAAGATCTCCAGAATGCAACCCTAATAAACCGAAGGAGCAAAACCCCGTGTTGGTTGGTGAAAGAAAATCGCAACGGACACTCCAACTCCCCTATGGACAAAGCAAACTCCCTACTAAAAGACCGAGAGACAAAAGACTGATTCACACTCGATTCAAACAAAACAAGAGCAAGAAAGGATTTCACTTACAACGTACCTAACAAATGTACAAACGTATGAGCATAAAACAAACAAAATCAATAAGATAAGGGATAGAAACATACCAGTCACAACATTTGGTGCTGCCCTGGCCTCCTTGGGAGTATGTTGGAAAGAGAGACCTCGAGCCCCCGGGGGCTCCGCCCTGCCCGGACTCCCGTCAGTGATCCTCAAAGTAAACAGTACTGGAGCTTGCGTCGGCCTAATAGCGAGCGATGGACAGTTGGCCTTCTCATGGCCAACCTGGTCGCAATGATAGAAAATATTGGAACGGAGTGTTGGAACCTATTGGCTGCAATCCCTCGCCATATGAACATGTCGACCACAATTGTGGGACCCAGACGATGATCGACAAGCACCCTCGTGCGCCTTGATGCACCTCTAGAAAGTGAAACCCTTTCGACCCCCATATTTGACATCAGCGGTCTTAAACCGCTACGGCGCAGACTGCGGCTGCATCGGTTCCGACCTCTGCTCTCTCTTCTGCAGATCAATCTAAACTCATGCCTGGCGGCCCCTTGCATCTCCAATAATGTACTGTAGTTCTGAGTAGAAACAAACTACCTTATGTCCTTCTTGAGCATGCTCAAGTAACGGGTCATCTGAGCCTGCTTAGATGTAGCAAGCTTAGGGCAAAACATAGCTCTCCCCATAAACATCTTGGTGATCTCCGTCACCGTCGTAGAACCCTGTCTTAAATCCAGATACTCATGCGCTAACCTCTCCCGCTCCACCAGTGGAACAGATCAGGAGTGAAATATCTCAGAAAACTGCTTCACAGTAGCCCTCTGCTCAATGGAATAAGAATAAGTAGCGAGCCTCCACCAAATCTTCGCTCCGGACCTCAGATAGGTTTAGAGCGCACCTGACCTTCTGGTCAACAGGGCCTGAACAAGTGAAGAAACATCCCTCAACATCAGATAGCCACCTCATGGCTATGATCGGTTCCTAGACTCCATCGAAAGTCAGGGACTTCGAATTATTGAAGACCCAATATTGAATGACCTGCCCTGTCCCAACACTTGCACCAGCCAAAGTTGCGGAGGCTGTAACAGTAGCCGTCTCTATAATGGCTGCATAGAGATCATCAAAGAATTCCATCATCGCAGTCTTGATAGATCCGAACATCTCCAGAATCTATCCCCGGACAATAGCAACCACCTCCTCACGGATGATCTCCCTAACGCAGTCCTTTGACAATGATGGCCCATGCTGACAGCCAGCTCCTAATCCTGACCCGGATCCGATCTCAACTTGTATCGTAGTCACCATACTGAATAAACACCAGAAGAAATTAGATAAACCACATATCATAAAGGGGAACCAACTCCCAACGAAACCCAATGGGTTGTGCCTTCCATGCTACGTGTACGGGTCATGTGCTTTCAGTCGTACGGGCCCATACTACCTTGCACGCCCACTCATATTTGTCTCAAGGATTATTACAACGCCCTAACAACACTCATAAACAAATACAAACAATCAATACTCACTCCCTAATGGAAAGGCTAAACATCTCACGTATGGCCGACTGACCCCACGCGACTCATCCACAAAACTTCCACCAACCGTGGAGCACTCGTGTACGCTAGCCATACATAACACTTGACCCTATAAACATTCGAAAAGTTGATCCTACCCTAAGCCCTTCATCAAACAAGAACAGGAAATAAGGCCAAACCAGAAATTCTCAGGCTATAGGATATTTGTTATATATAACCATGATGCATTTAAACTTGAAATATGAGACATAGAGTTACATGCCCACAAACATAAACAAATGTTCATAAAAGCTATATATCACTTACAATGCCATATGCTTTCTCTCTCTCTCTCTCTCTCTCTCTCTCTCTCTCCACATATTAAGTTGTAACTTGAGAATAAAGCATTAGGTAAGTTTACATATACCAAGACTTAATCAGAAAGGTTAATGTCTAATACTGTAATTAACTTAGGAACACTAGGAGTACAAAGTCTACCTCATCTTGCATATTTCATCTGGATAATCGATTTGTCTTGTAGCAAGATAGGGAATGCAATGAGGAATAATAACTGGAGTATCCTATTGAGATATAATATAAACCCAAAACTCACATCCTTTTGACTTCGCTAAATTGATAGTCTTGAGATACTACTCGATGCTGTCTACCCTCTTATAATATAATATTTTGTATATCATGTCCAAGGCAAATTCATAATTAATACATATTGTCAGAAACAAGAATATGAACCAAATAAACATAACATATTGCTACATGTGGTGTGGTTCGTGAGACTACTAGCTTCTAGGTCAGCAAAACTAACCTAAATATTGAACTATAAGAGAAACCTACATTTCCATGTTAATCAAGTGAAATCATGTAATCCTCATACAATAAGAAAATTCAAAAAACTTAATTTCACAAAAATCTTGCAAAATTTCCAAAATATTTTCCTCAAATTCACCAAAAAAAAACTGCATTATTTTGAACCCCGAAACTCACCAAGTTGTTATGAATACATAAAAAATGGAATCAAATCCATGAAATGATACATGTATATTGAGTTAAACCCCAAAATTGAGTGATTAATAGGAAATAAGTTGGGATTATTTTTATGAATCGTAAAGCATAGGTTGCACTCAAAACTACAAAACACACACACACACACACAAATGGTAGTTCACGTTAGTTTTAGTCGTTATTAGCAAACAACATATTGCTTCTACTTTTTTCTTCTCATCCCCTATTTATCATAATGACTTGAACTCTAGTAGGCTATGCAATCTTCATTTCATGAATCTAAAATTAAACTCAACTCAATTAACAAATTAAATTTGAAACTTGTGCATTACTAAAATTTACTCGTGATCTGAGAAATTGGCATGGATCAGGGTTATGATTTGGTTTACAGTTACTAAAATAGAAAAAACATACCTAGAAAATGACCATGATATTGATTGTTTGGAATTCATAGAGAATCCTAGGGCAAGGAGTGTTTTTGGTATTTTTTATTGAAAGTATCAAATATTTTGAATTTTCAATTGGTTTACTACTAGCTATAGCTCATGCCTTTGCTGAAAATTTCAAATTCTTGCTTAGATAGGTGTCAATTAGGGCTGTAAACGAACCAAACGTTTGTCAAACTGTTTGTAACCGTTCGGTAAAATGTTTGTTTATGTTCGTTTATTTAAAAAACAAACAAACTCGAACATGATATATTGTTCGTTTAGTTAAACAAACAAACATGAACAACGGTATCGTTCGTTTATTTATGTTCGTGAACGTGCGGTTATGTTTGTTTGTTAATGTTCGTTTATGTATGTTTGAGTATATATATATATATATATATATATATATATATATATATATATATATATATATATATATATATATATATATATATATATATATATATATATATATATATATATATATATAGTAATTCATTAAATTCGTATGTATATGTATGGTAATTCATTAAATATGTATAACAAATTCTTTTAGTAATTATTCATTAGATAAATAAGGAAAACTAGGAAAATTAGGAGAAGTGATATGTAAATCGTCAAACGCATAGAGAAAATCAATGAAACTTCTAAGCAACTGTTCGTCGACTATCACAATAAAGAAATCACTCCGCGCAATCGACTGTTAATAATTGATAACATACAGATTCTACAGGGTAAAATTCTCATTCTCCATTCATTTTCACTCTGTTTTACGATCCAATTTTTTGGGGTTTCGTTTTTTTTATTCACATATTAACTTGAAAATTAATAAAATACCTTGAGTATTTAAGTTAATTCTACGATTCAATTGTTTTTATTAAAAGTCTTCAAAGATCAAATTGGTGCTTTCTATCAATGTTGATTGTGGCCATGTGCTTCCTAGCCCCATCGTTTCATTCCCTTTGCCCAATTGGCATATTGTTGCTGTAAGCCTATAATTCTATTTATTGTCCTTATCTTTGGTTTTTTTTATTAAGAAGCACCAAATATTTTAAAGGCATAAAAGCTTATTTACGTGGATGCGCCATAATTGTAAAAACAATAAAGTTTTTAAAGTTTCCTAAGAACTCATGTATATAACGATGAGAAACATGAACTTTCTCATAATAATTTGCATAGTTATTCAATCTTGGTTCTAAGATAATCTATCAGTTTATTGTAGATGTCTGATATTAATGGGAGTGGGCAACCTCTAGTTTATGATGAACCATATTTAAACTCAACAAAATTTGATTCAAATGCAGATTCTCCGAGAATGGAAAATGCTCCTGATGTTATTGTTATTGACAATAACGTAGAAGAAGAGGTTGAAGTGTGGGAACAACGAAGAACATCCTCCATATGCTAGAAGGAAAAGAAAGAAGACGTCAGAAGTGTGGGAACATTTTCGTGTAATAAAGTTGGCTGATGGACCTGAAAAGTGTGAATGCATCCACTGTGATGAAAAAATAAAGAAGTTTAAGGAGGGAACCACAACACAACTGCTTAGGCATGTTGCCGACTGCCCAAAACTAGCAGTAGCGAAGAAAGGCCAGTTAAATTTGAAGGTTTTACCTGGAAAATTAGATAACTCGATTTCAGTCCAAAATTGGAAGTTCGATAATTCTAAGATGAGGGAGGTTATTTCTCACATGATCATGGTTCATGAGCTACCGTTTAATTTTGTTGAGTATGATCTATTTAATGTTGTGATGAAGGAAGCTAATCCAGCATTTAACAAGATCTCGCCTGCAACAGTTAGACAAGATTGTGTATCTAGTTATGAAATTCGAAAGAAAAGAATTCAGAAGTTATTAAATACTGTTGATCGTGTGAGTATCACAACTGATATGTGGACATCGTGTCAGAATATTCATTATATGGTAGTCACATGCCACTTTGTAGATCCCGAATTTAAGCTTCACAAGTTTTTATTGAGTTTTGTTGATGTGCCCCTACCATATTCTGGAGTTTATATCTATGACCGTCTCTTTAAATGTCTCAAAGATTGGAACATTGAGACAAAGGTTGCTACTTTGACGGTTGACAATGCCAAAATGAATGATGTGGTAGCTAAGAAGCTAATTGTAAATTTGAATCTTCAAAAGAAGCTTGTTGTTGGTGGTAAGTTGTTTCATGTGCGGTGTTGCGCACATATTTTAAATTTGTTAGTTCAAGATGGATTGTCAGAAATTGGGGACATAATTTACAATGTCCGTGAGAGTGTGAAACACGTGAATGCCTCACCGGGCCGACTGCATGTATTTAGTGAACTTTCAAAGCAATTATCCATGTCAAAGAAGCATTTGATCTTAGATGTAAGTACCCGTTCGAATGCAACATATGCTATGTTTGCTAAGTTGAGTAACTCCATCTTGTATCATGTATTTTGTGAATTATGCCGACAAAGAATGTACTTACACCACTTTGCCGACCGATGAAGATTGGAAAAAGGTCGAAGATGTTTGCTCGTTTTTTGGCACTTTTCAACGAGGCTACAAAATTAATTTCAGGTATTAATTTATGTTTCATCCTTATGTATTTAGATTTAGCTTTCCTTATGTATATATTTATCTCATCATATTAATTTATGGCATGATAAGTTAAAATTGAAAAAAAAAAAAAGAACCAAGCATGTTATTTAATTTTTTAATATAACTACTTGTTTAAGACTTTATCTGTTGAAGATGCATTATTAAAATACAATGTTTCATCCTTACTTCTTTTGGTTACTTTCACAATAAAATCATTTAATCTTTACTAATATGGATTTCTTTTACACACAGGCTCGGAGTATCCTACATCAAATTGATTTCTTCTTGAATTATTTGGGATAAAAGAATTTTTGGATGATTTAGTTTTAGATGGGACAGAGTACATGAAGCAAATGGCAAAGAAGATGAAAATGAAATTTGACAAGTATTGGGGTACTAGTAATTTGTTGATTTCCATTGCTGCTGTTTTGGATCCTAGATACAACATGGAGTTACTCAACTTCTCTTTTAAGGCCATCTATTCTGCTAACGAGGCTCCTACACAAACAAAACTTGTTCTTGATACTTTTAAAGAATTATTTGCAGAGTATGTTGAAGCTCACAGGGTTGCAAATGTTGTATCATCTTCAAGTACAGCTAGTGGTACTGAAAGCAAAGCTCATAAGAATGGTCCAAGCTTTCCAACATCTAGAATTGGTAAAAATATCAAAAGCGGCACTGCTAAATACAATCAACATATTAGAAATGTTGACTCTGTTGCTAGTGTGAAGTCGGAGTTAGACACTTATTTAGAAGAAGGAGTGTACATGGTTGAGCCTGGTGTGGATTTTGATGCCCTAGGGTGGTGGAAAGAGAAAACTCTCAAATTCAAAATTTTATCGAAAATGGCTGCTGATATCTTGGCAATTCCGGTCACTACTGTTGCTTCTGAATCTGCTTTCAGTGCAGGTGGACGGGTTATTGATCCACATCGTTCCTCGTTAGGAACTAAGATGGTAGATATGCTTATATGCGGAGCTGATTGGTATCGTCAATATTATGGGCTACAAAAAAAGAAAAACAAGGTAAATTTCTAACTTTTTTTTTTCAAATTCTGATATTTGTTCTGTATAATGATTTTTACTTATTTTCTTTGTTGGCTATAGGAAAATGATGACATTATACATCTTGATCTTCCATGATGTTTGAGGATTGATGATTCGTAATGATCTAAAAGGTAAAACCTTGCAATTAGTTGATATTTATCATTGTTTTAATTGCTTATATGATATTGGTGTTTATAACTTGTCTAATAATAGATGGTGATTTTGCATGATGTTATTAAAGATGGAAGTTAAGTCTAAAATTTGGAGAACATATATGGATACAAGGAGACCAGAGTGTTTGTATGCTCAAGTTTGACTTTTCAGGAAGAAATTTGGGTTAAGATGATATTTAAGTTTTCTTTTTGAGTTTTTTTTTTTTTAATTTTTATTTTTGGATAGTTTATATTGTAGGATTTACGTATATATTTTTTAATTATTTACGGTTACTCGGTTTTATTCATCGTGATCATTTGTTTATATTCATTTATCCTCCATGGTACTCGTTCAATTATTTTCGCTTATGTTTGTTTGTTTATGTTCATTTAACATCTTAATGAACAAACATAAACAAACACAAACAATGTAATTTTCTAAGCAAACAAACACAAACAATAAAATGTGTTCGGTTGTATGTTTGTGTTCGTTTGTAGTTCGGTTAAGCTAAAACAAACAAACATGAACAAGCCATGTTTGTGTTCGTTTTGTTCGTTTACAGCCCTAGTGTCAATAACGTGTTTTATTCTTTATAGGAGCATGGATAAGAAGAATATAAGGAAAAGATCATGTGTGAGGACACGATGTTATTAGGGAAAATGGAGAAAGCCTACTAGATAATGCACGCCATTACAAGGATAAGCTTTGAAAATGAAAATACCATTCTTATAAACAAAAATAGAATCATTTTCATTATCAAATGATGTAATGCACGTGTTCTAAGTACTTTTCATTTATGGTCTCAAGTATAATTTTTTTTAGCAAAACCACCCTTACACAAAGTGTACCTTCTGGGTATGCCATGCATAGCCCTTTAATGAATGGCGGGGACTCGTATGCATATGTTGGGCATACGCAAGAGTACACTAGGCGTACTCACACAGATCAGAAACCCTACTTTTTATGTTTTGGAACCTAGTTAAAGAACATTATGACCTTAAGACCTCCCCTACCTTCAATCTCCATCTTCTAAATGGCCATCCTTGTTAACCCTAACCTCCCTTGGTGAGATTTTGAGCTTTTTGAGTGTTGTTTGTTCATTATTGACGGAAGGAAATATTTAGAGTGATCTTGGAAGCTCTAAACAATTATAGATGTGGGATTAGCACACCTCAAACAACCTCCAAAATGTATAAAGCTCTAGTCTTCATGCATATTTCTTTAGATCTAGTTATATAGTAAGATTTGTTCATTATTGGTCCCATGGCCTTGGATCTTGGAGTTTGAGTAACTCCACACCAAATGAGTAGTGTTTCCTTTCATTTAAGAGCTTTGTAGCTCATAAAAATGGGATCTTCGTCCTTCCCAATCATGTAGGGTTGATTTATTAATCTTTTTGGTCATGAATAAGACTTAGGGTTGGATTTTGGACTACTTGTAGCCATGCAAAGGCATAAAGGTTGCAAATTTATGATTCTAGACGTTCATTAGGGTTAGATTTGATGTTTGAACATTAAGTGTTAAAGCTTTAAGACCTAAAAAAAAAAGTTTAGGCATCTGAAGTGTACATTGGGCAGAGCCCTAGGTACATCGGGCGTACTGGGTTGCTGCCCCATAAACCTTCCAAGCCCAAAGTCGTGTACTAGGCGTAACGTAGAGTACGCAAGGTGTTCTCCCAGAAAACCTATTGGTCCATTTTTGTGCCTTGGGTCATTAGGGGTTTTGGTCCTTACTTTTTGGGTCATGCATGGGATGGGAAATGGTAATTTTCCCATGGTAAGATTAAATAGGTTTTGGACCATCGATATTGGTTTTAAACCCTGGTTATTAATTACAACTGGCTTGGGTTTTGATTAGTGTGAGTAGCGCATGATAGAAGTAGCTCGAGTGTGAGGGTCGAAGGCACCAAGTTCGGCAAAATAATTCTTTATGTGTAGCATGTATGCAATGTGACTATTACTGATGTGATTATATAATATATGCATGGAGCAAATCTTTTCTTGGAGTCATTATGGACTCAGGGACGATATAGACCCGAGGGTTTATACAGATCGGTCATAGCAATTTGTTGTTACTTGGGGTTGATACAGACCTAACCCAACCACGTGTTTTTATATTTATATGTATGATGTATGTGGTATTTTGGGGAATCTCACTAGGCTTTATCCTTACGCATATGTTTTCGGTTTCAGGTACTTCCGGTACTAAGGGGAAGGGCCATACGTGATGGCACAACACTCTCCCCTTCATGATTTACGTATCTATGATCTCTTTTGCTCTAATATTTTATCATAGTTTGTATTTTGGATAATTTTGAGACATGTGATGTTTGGGATTGATGAACTTAAAAATGAAAAATTTTCTTATGAATTTTGGGATATTACAAATGAGTAAGGATATACTTGTCTAAATAAAGCATGAAATGAAATTATGTTTCTAGTAATATCACAAGAACAATAGCAGCTAACTAAACTAATCACAATTGTACTACCAGCTTTCAACTTCAATTCTTAAATCATCACAACGGTCAACCTTTATTTTCTTTCGATGATTATATTGATTTCTCCAAGCTTGAGCATCTATTTTTTCATTTGATCCAATATCGAGCATATGTTAATACCACATCCAATATCAAGAATCTATGAATTGATTAATATAGTGAAGTTAAAAGACTACCGATATCAGATTTAGTTACATGACCCATCTCTTTCTTTAGGTATCTTACACAGTTTCTTTTCCAGTGGCCTTTCTCTTGACACTAATACCACTCAGCTTCACTTGAATTATGGTGTGGAGCGATCTAAAATTTTGCTTTTCTCTTTCGTCTTTCATTAACCAATTCAATTTCTACTTTCTCATTTTCCTTGAGAAGAGAAAGTGCCCTTTGCTCGAAGTCATTTCCATTTTCGATGACTTTGGTATAAGATTGGTTTTACTTTTCAATATTTTCAGCTTCAATAGCTCCTAACATTTTTGAAACCCCCATTAGGGTCACATCAAGGTTTCTCATGTGAAAAGTTCTTAGAAATGACTTGTAAGAATCTCAAAGCGACTATAGAAACAAATGAATGGCCTATTCCATTGGAAACCCGATACCCATGTTTCTCAATTTGTTAGTGTACGTCTTCACCTTGGTGACATATACACCCACTTAAGTGTTGGATTAAGTGTCTAAGCCCATTACTATAATTGATATATACTTGAATTAATAGTAGCATAGTCCTTTTAGGTTGCCTTCATAATAGCAACTAGACATGATTACCTATTGAGAAACATGAAGAATTTGTTGTTTGATTAATAAATTCAAATGAATGATTTATTAATATATTATGGAAATAATATATTAATTGGAAATAATATCATTTAATTAAAAGTTAATCATAAATTAATTGGAATTAGTTTTAGGATTAATTGAATTAATTAAATATGTAGGCGTTATTTGGCAATTTGTTGTTAGTTAAAGAATGAAGCTCTAGAACCTCCCTAATGAGTCTTAGATGAAAAATTATAGAAAAGCCCTAGAATTTTCGTCCAAGGGCTATTGGATGGAAGGTTTAGGGTTGCTTTTTCCTTAAACAAAGCAATTAGGGTTTCTTACTTCTAACCCTAGCTTTGGCACTAAGTCACCTCACTACATAAGGAGCCTTACACTTGGTATTTTCCGCCACATGACACCCTAAAGAATAGTGGCCGAAAATGGATGCTTCCTCCTCCCTCTGAAATCTCATTCTCTCCCTAAGTGTGTTTGTGATTCATTAGAGATGTTACACTTGTGACACTTGCTCTTAAGCTTTAGCATCTTTAAAGCTGTGGATTGTTATTTCTATATAACAATCAAAGGTATGTGTCATAACCCTTATTATCTGATTTTCAATTATTTACTATAGATATAGGGTTCACACATTGTTGTTCATATTGTATGTTCAATTAGAGAAGACGTAGATCTTATTAGAGTTGCATGCACACATATGATTGTATGTTATGTTAAAAACCCATCAGTGGTATCAGAGGTTAGTTTTTTCTATTGAATTCATACACATATGAACTTGAACAAAATCGTCATTCTGTTCTTTCAACACATCGTGCTGTTCTTCGGACACGGCATGTTGACATGCGAAATCAACTCAACATGGTGTGGTGATAGTTCACCATAGCGCGTTGAGCTGTCAGATCCATAAATTTCGGTTTTTGATATGTTTTAAAATTTATTAGGATAATTACGTTTTATTATGTTGCTTAATTGTATAAATCTAAATATTTTAAAATGTAATTTGATATCCTTATCTAAAACTAATAAATGGTTTTATTTTTCAATTTAATTAATTGGACATTAATTTTCAAATTTTACGATATAACCTTAGTATTTCTGAAATTATATATATATATATATATATATATATATATATATATATATATATATATATGTATATATATATATATATATATATATATATATATATAGAGAGAGAGAGAGAGAGAGAGAACTAGGTTCAAGTATTCTAACTAATTCTTATGTGGATACCGTATGTTATAAGAATTACTAAGAAATTAAGATGTTTATTAGTGCGAATACTTTCAACCTTACAAAGATAGCATCATTTTCATGTATTCTCGCTAATTATTATTTATTTTTGTTCTCACACATCGTTTTTCACTCATTTTCATTCTGACAGAATACGACCCAATAAGCATTCTGACAGAAATGAGAATAATAACATCGAGAGTACCAAGCTAATTTGCATGGTTATTTACATCTTCTTTGTGATCCTCGATATCTCAGTCACAAATGGAAGAACATAACTAAGATTAAAAATGTCATTGAATAGATCAATGAATCTCATAAAATCTAGGAATTTCATTTAAAACCTAATTTGTTTAAAGTTTCATTTTCATGGTGAAATTGGTAAATCATCATTTACCTACCTTTATTTATTTCATGAGTAGATTACGACATCCGTTTTCTATGTTGTGAAATAGTTAGTTGGATTCTAGCCATAATATTTCATGTGGCAGTTATATTGAGGAATCTTCTTATCTAGCTAAACCTTGTCCTTGTTCTTTTTTTTTTTAGATGTCAACTCCTAATGATGCTTTTGGTTCCTCTTCCAACAACAACTCCTCTAACAACTTCTCACTTTTGAACATCTGCTCGAGGGTTACTTTTTGATGACACTAATTATAATGATTGGATACGAAATATCAATATGACTCTATGTTTCGAGGACAAAGCGTATGTGCTTGAAAAGGAACTGCTCGAGATTAATGAAAAAAAAACTCCTCCTGAAGAACAAGTTGAGAATAGGAGACACTATAATGATGCTACCAAAGTGGCATGCATCATGGTGGCTACTATGACTCCTGAGTTGCAAAGGTTCTACAAGGATTATTGGCCATACAAGACGAACAAGCACTTGGTGGAAAAGTACCACCAACGAGCTCGTCAGGAAAAGTATGAGATGGTAAAGTCCTTCATCACCAGCAAAATGAAAGACGGAGACTCTGCCAGCAGCCACTTGCAACGCATGCAAAGATATGTAGAACGCCTGGTGAAGCTTAATGTGAAGTTTGATGAGGAATTAGCTATTGATATAGTCTTGCACTCATTGGGTAGTTGTTATGATCAGTTTATCATGACTTATAATTTGAACAACCAAGAGACCACATTGGCTCAACTTCAGAACCTGCTGCGAACTGCTGAAAGTGGAACGAAGGGAAAAGGTGTTGCCTCCACTGCTACTGCTACTAATCTTGTATTGGCCATTGGGCAATGAAAGGGGAAAAAGAGAAAAGTTCCTCCTAAATATAATTGGAAAGGAAAGTATCAAGTTAGATCCTCAATCAATGAATCCAAGGAAAAGCCAGTTCTGAAGCTTCCCCACCTCTAATCCTAAGGAGGATACTTGCTTTTACTGCCATGAGAAAGGGCATTGGAAACAAAGCTTCCCTAAATACTTGCAAGATATAAAGGATGACAAAGTAAAGCCAACCTCGGCAAGTATTTACACCATCTTATCCAAAAACTCATCATATTTTCATTCTTTGTTCCTTGATACAGGATGCGGATTTCACATATGTTCTGATTTGCAGGTGTAAAGCCTGATATTCTAAGGTATATATTTAAATTTGGTTATTTAATTTTTTAGAGTTTGGGCATTGAAGTCATTGTAACTTTTTCATTTTGGGCTTAGGGTGTGTCCTATGCGGGGCATACCACCCTATGTACTCTGTTTGTACTAGAGTAAAAGGGACGCGAATGCCATGTAGGTACGCACTGCGTACAAGGAATTATGTGTAATGTATGTGTCTACACCCCAAAACCCTGATATTTAGGCATTGGGAACTATTTAAATAACATTATGTCCCAAGGATCTTTTCTATCAGCCTCCCTTTTGTCCCTGATCAGCTCCCATGAAACCCTAACCCCATTGTTGAGTGTTCTTGAGCTTGGAAGGGTTTTTGAGTGCATTTTGGAGTGTTTTGTCCCATTTTCAAGAAAGAGAAGGTTGGATCAAGGTGGTGGTTCAAGGAGAAGCTTTTTGATCTAGATTAAGTGCTCTATTTCAAGCTTGTGCAAGGTATAAAGTCTTGATCTTGATCTTTAGAAGCTCACATCTCCTTGTTTTAGCTTTTGAAGCCTTTTTTATCCTATAAATGAGATCTTGTGGTTCATATCATTTCAGAAGCTTAGGGTTGCCACTCTCAGTTTTCCTTTGGTCCTAGATTGATAAAGTTGCAACCTTTGAAGCTTAGACCCAACCATGCATGAGAAATGGGCATTTTTATGGAAGTATAAGGTTATATTTCGGGTTGGGGCTTTTTTCGAGCATGAAAAGTCACAAAGTCAGTGACTTTATGGTTCTAGATACTCTTTGGGACTCAGGTCTTTGTTTTTTACCATTAGACTTAAGCGTTAAGAGCATAATGGGAGAAATGGATTAATGAAGGAGTATGTTGAGCGTACAAGCCAGTACATGCAACATACAACCCATGTAGAGTGTGCACTCAGCGTACAACTGAGTATGCCCCACATACCCTGTCAAATTGGGATTCACATCGTTGAGCCTCGGTTGGGCCATTTCTTTGGACTTGGTTGTTTTGGGCCTTATTGGGCCATCTAAAATCAAGCTTTTGAGCTAAGGAAAGTTACCGGGCATTAGGGTAAGGTCCATACGAGGGGTTGGGCCCAATTAGGAAAATTAGGCCATAAGTAGGCCTTGGATGACTTTTTTGTTTTGGGCCTTTAAGATTGTGGATTTGGGACTTAGTTTTGGATTAAGCTAGGCCAGGGGTAAAATGGTCATGTTACCCCAAGTATGGATTATTGGTTATAGTTTGGAATCCAAGTGTTGATTGAAGAGGTGGCAATAGGTCGACCTGGGTTGGGTTCGGGTTGAACCCATTTAATAAATGAGTTTAAAATTTCAACCCAACCCAACCTGCTTATTTAAATAGGTTGATATTTTCAACCCATCCCAATGATTTAATGAATGGGTTATCAGGGGGTTGACATGTTTATATAGTTCCTAACCCGAACTATTAAATAAATGGGTTAAACTTGGGTTAACCCATTTAAAATCAATTGAATAAATTATATAATTAAACATTATACCACTTAATTTATAAAACATAAATAAAACTTCGTAATTATGACAAAATCACAATCATAATTCATAAATGCAAATAAATTGCTCAAATAACATTAAAAATGTTTAGTTTCACAATGATTTTGGAGAATGACTAGTATTATTGACACTAAAACCAGGATGAAAATTAGGATTGAACTTTACTAAACATAGATAATAATAATGCAACATTATAATTTACAAATTAATACTTTGATTAATACATGATTATATTAAAATAATATTTAATTATATATATGTATATATATATATATATATATATATATATATATATATATATATATATATATATATATATATTAAAGTTAAATGGGTTGACGGGTTGATAATTTTTACCCAACTCAACCTGCTTAATTTAATGGATTAGACTGGTTGGCCCATTTAAGTTAAATGGGTTGAAAATCTCAACCGTAAACCCTAATTTTGGGTTGGGTTCGGGTTGGGTTGGCGGGTTGGCTCAATTTTTTCCAACTCTAGTTGATTGGGTGTTAGTTTGTACTGATAGCTCGGGAAGTTGTCAGGGCAGTAGCTATGGATTTCTCTCAGTGAGATTCAACATTCAAGGTGAGTTTCCTCACTGGGTTTAGAGGGTGTAAGGCACTAATGCCGGCCCTTATTGATTATGTGACAACCCGATATTTCGAGTCAATGTAATGTAAAACCGACCAAATTTAGGTCAAAATGTAACCTTCCTAAAATCTTGTTCGGATTAAATAAAGTAGTAGGAATCATATCAAGGTTTGCGTACATAAAAAGAACGTCCAAATCTGACTTCGGATGAGGAAGTTATGAGTTTTTGAAGAAATTCCTTAAATCACGTCATTTTAATAAATAAATAATAAAAATAATTTCGGAATTTGCCAACGGAATCTAAAGGAAAGTTGTAGATCATGGTCTCACCTTCGCGTGGATATAAAGAACGTCAAAAACGGAGTTCGTATGAGGGAGATATGAATTTTTGAAGTTTATTTATAATAAATATAAATTTAATTAAAAATTCCCGGTAATATCCGAAGGGGAGTCATCGGATTGCACCGAAGTACGCCCTGCGTACCTTCGTACGCCCCGCGTACTGAGATCGAGGGTCTCGGATCGTCCACGTCGCACTATCCGAAGAATTCTAAACCGTCCGACCCGTCCGAAGCTCCGACCCGTCCGACCCGCTGTCCCGTCCGACCCGCCGTCCCATCCGACCCGCGTACCCAGCAACCCGTCCCATCCGAACCGAGGCAGTCGAGGCTTCGGTCATGCATGACGTACGCGTACGCGCTGCGTACGAGCGTACGCCCCGCGTTCGGAGGCGGTTCAGCCTTCCTATAAATAGGATGCGAGGCTTTCCGAAAATGTTGCTCATTTCTTTCCTTTCTCTCACAACCTTGTCCCGTTTTCCGTGCCCGTTATAACCCGAAGCTCTGGTCTTTTTGCTCAAGTCCCGAGGGTCGATTTTACTCCCGAGATTTCCGAGAATCCCGAGAAAAATCCGTTTTCCGAGACGAAACTCTGCCCGGTTTTCCATCTCGCTTTCTTCAATCAATCAAGTGAGTTTCATACCCCTTAATCAACCTTTTAAATATTCTAAATGCTTTTATATGCTTTCAAAGGGGGGGGGGGGAATACAAGTTAAATACTTATAGTTATTGTTTCAATCACATGTGATTGCATTAATCACATGTGATTAATAACTAGGGAAACCATGATTTTATCACTATTCAAACTACCTATCAAACTGTTTTACTTCTAAATGTTTTCCAAATCCATTTACTTTTCGAATTTACACTGCAACTGTGATTTAAACAAATGTTCCTTATACTTAATCTGTTTTAATCAAATCTACGCCTTCAAATTGTTCTATAGATTGACATCAAGTCAATCTTTCTTTAAAAATAATACCTATGTTTCAAATGTCTTATAAATACTTATTTATGCTTTTATATTATAATTTGCATGCCCATATATGTATAGATGTATAAATAATGTTTAAAGGGCTTAGGAAGGCCATCCACCCTATTTCCTTTTCCTCGATTTGGATGTGGTCTGGTGGGATTTTGGGTGACCATCCGAAGGTCGTTTCCATGTTAATTACATATCAAATATACATATATAGACATAAAAGTACTTCCATAATCATACGTACTAGACGCACCGTTAACAAGTTACCATCGGGGTAACACAGAATCATACTATTACAACTGCTAGATCAATGAGTCAGTTCATTCATGAGTCTATACTAGGAAGAGAATATATACAACTATACTATGAGAATATATACAAATATACTAGAACGATAAACATTTCATCACTTATGCAAGAACACGATAACAAATGTGATCCACTGTATCGGAGCATGCCTTAAATGTCATGGCCCGAGTTGTAGCCAGAATTCTCTTGGAGGGAGAGCGTTGAGTTTGCGTATAGATCTATACTGGATTGACTATCCTACACCTTGCTGCTAGCTACAGCCGGACCTGCAGGTCTGCGGGTGCCAAACGTCATTCCGTTATTACGACCGTTCTTTATGTCGTTGTTATCAGTCGATAGTATGGTGCAATTATCACATTATACCTTAATATAAATCCGGTTTAAGGTAGTAGTAATTAGTACTACAGTAGTTCTTATTATACAAAGCTACAGTACTACAATGATTTACCCATTACATATTGTGGTGATAATCTCACTTAAGCATTAATGTACAAACTATATTTTATCAAATGATAGTTATACTTGGGTAATTACACACTTTTACAACAGACGAGTTTACAAAACAGTTTAGCCTTGTTAGAAGGTTACTTGTATAGAAAATATAGGATTTTCTGAGAGATTCAAACTTTTACAAACTTATACATTGAGACAGGTTCAAACGTTTTTGACAACGAACATTGACACTAAAATACTTATGAACTCACCAGCTTAATGCTGATCTACTCTTTCAAAATAACTTGTATTCTCAGGTCATCAGTAGACAGGTACCGATGCCAGCTTTTGAGATGATGGAACGTACTCAAGACTCATCATTTTATTATTTTGATTTACGTTATATTTTTGGTGTCTAAAACTGTACAGAACACGCATGTATTAAAAATATATATTTAATGCAATGGATGATGTTGTTTGCCTATTTACATTTACTGTGTTATGATTACCTTACATGACGTCCTCCGCCCCAGAACATTTCCGCCGTTCTTGGTTTTGGGGTGTGACAGATTGGTATCAGAGCATTGTTTATAGTGAATTGAGTATATCAACCCATAAAAGATATACTAAACTATAAACCCATCAGGGATTAAACTCTGACCAAGAGTCTATACTTTAAATAATAAAATATTTAACTAAGTATACTAGTCTGCATTCATACTAAAATAAGTGTCACAATGACAAGAACAAAAGTATCACGATTGTTAAATATCATAAGTGAGCTCGGGGATGTATGGTCAGTCCTGGGAATGGCATAGCCTGATCAACTATGCTGATCCTAGGAGTGATTAGCACATGCCTTAGAATGGTTGTGATTGGTTAACAAGTCTAAAAACTTACCAACAATACCACAAGAAGATCAATAGAACTTAAACTTAAAATACTATAGGAGTATTTTGCGCTACTAGTTACACGTATACTATATTCTTATACCTCTATTCTCGCGTAGATCTTGATGGCTAGATATCCATCATGGCGACCCGTACTTTCCCAATAAAGGCAAGGCCGGGTGGATCGATGAAGAGCCCGAAGTTGAGCATCTAATCCCTTTGGATGATCACTCGCAGAAGGCTTTTCGGAAGGATCTGACTCCAAGCCTGAAGTCAACAACCTGAACCGCTGGAGTGATGATCAGGGTCAACCCTTACCATACTTTGGGGACCGAACCTTTTACAACGTCAGCGATGGTGGCTCTACTGACCGAGCTCTGCCTGTCTTTATCCGCAGAATAGCTCGTATTGTCGAGCAAGGTGGAGCAGCCGTCGACCGGGTCATAGAGATTGATGCCGACTCAGGTATCAACACAGACAGCATCCACCGTCTTGAAAAAGACATGGAACGGACCCGGAGGACAAATAAAACCCTACAGTAACAGTTGGCTGCCTCACGAGCTGAAATCTTGGAGCTTCGAGCTCGTCAGAGGACTCAGGATCGACCCATTCAAGAGGTGTTTCGTCAAATATCCGACCGCAGTTCTCGCCCGGGATTTTCCCATCGCCGTTGGTTGATGTCTAGTACATCTCCGTCTTTTAATTAAAAGGATAGCCTTTAACATCTGTGCTCCAAGTAGCACTTGTGTGTAAAATGTTTCTAACTTTCCTTACTCAAAATTTGAAATCTAAGGACTATCAAACTTTTCTATATGGTAGGATGTATGACCTACTATTAGGTCAATTTTCCCTGAACTTATTACATCAGTAATACCAGTATTTTTGAGATCTATCTCTCTGGGAGAAATCTATACACTTGTGTTTTCCTACTAATATTTCTTATTATGGTTTCAAACACTCTTTCAACTGTTGGACTATGGTTAGTTAGTCCATGTGTCACTCTCACGTTGCTTACAGATTGATTCTTACCATCTTTCTTATCTTTATAAACTTATAGCTGAAGGATGCCTCCTCGCAAGTCTCCCAGGAATAGGAATAATCCTGCACCTCCACCACCTCCTCCGCCTCCGGTCATCGATACTATAGCCCTGAAGGCTGTCGTAGCTGCAGCAGTGGCAACTGCCATGGCTCAGTATCACTCTTTTGATGCCAGCAGAGGTGGAACCCCTGTGGAATCTATCCCAATCGAAATCCCTGTGCGCTCAAGGGAGTGCTCTTACAAGGATTTTACAAACTGCAAGCCGAAGCCTTTTTATGGCACCGGCGGAGTCATTGCTCTCTCACAATGGTTCGAGAAGACTGAATCAGTCTTCGAAATCTGTTCATGCCCTGCTGCGTGCAAAGTGAAATATGCTGCATGCACCTTTGAGGGTAAAGCCCTAACGTGGTGGAACGGGCAGGTCAAAGCCCTAACTCTCGTCGTGGCTAACGACATGGGCTGGGAAACAATAAAAGACCTCATGACTGAGGAATACTGCCCGAGGGGCGAGATCCAGAAACTGGAGCAGGAACTCTGGAACCTGTCGATGAAGGGCACCAATGTGGTCGCTTATACTGCCCGATTCAGCGAGCTGGTGGCCCTCTGCCCCAATATGGTTCCCACTGAGGGGAAGAAGATCGAGAGGTACATATGGGGGCTAGTGCCTCCGTATCAGGGGAATGTGCTAGCGTCAAACCCCGCTACCTTCGACAGTGCCAAATGATTGGCACAACGACTCATTGACCATGGAGTCAAAACCCCTGCAACCACAACCACAACCACCCTAGCCATCCCGGAACCCTCCAAACCCGCCGATGCTAAGCGGAAATTTTGGGATGAAAGGAAGAAGCATCAGGCTGCCAAAAAGCAGCAATTGGTGGCAATTCATGCCGCAGTAACCCCTACTGCTGCTACTACTGCTCCGGTGAGTCGGTATGCTGGAAGTTCGCCCAAGTGCAACAAGTGCAGCTACCACCACAACGGCCCCTGCCGTGAATTGCAGTGCTCTAACTGCAACAAGAAAGGACACACCGTCCGATTCTGTAAGTTCCCGGCACAACCTATCAACCAAGTCCCTGGCTCTGGTGCGAGCCCAACCTGCTATGGATGTGGTGAAGCAGGCCACTTTAAGAGGGACTGCCCCAAAGCGAGGAATGCGGGAGGAGCAGGGAGGGTACTGGCTATAGGCCACGGGGAAGCAGTTGCTGACCCGATAGTAGTAACTGGTACGTTCCTCCTCGATAACTCCTATGCATGCATTCTGTTCGATAGTGGAGCGGAGCGAAGCTTCGTAAACCATAAATTTGCTCGCATGCTTAATCAACCACCGCATGCACTCAAAGAACTATTCACAGTAGAAATGGCTAATGGAAAAACTGAAAATACGAGTAGCATATACTCAGGTTGTACCCTAACTCTAGATAACCATTCATTTCCAATCGACCTCATGCCAGTCTCAATAAAAAGTTTCGACGTCATCATTGGCATGGACTGGTTAAGCCTTCATCGTGCCGACATCATGTGCTTCGAGAAAGCAGTCCATCTAAACCTTCCGTCTAACGAAACTCTTATAGTCTATGGCGACAAACCCGGTGCAAGCCTTCGCATCATATCAAGTATTCAAGCACAGAAATACCTGCGTAAGGAATACCACGCATTCCTTGCTCACGTCGTCGACACAAACCTAGAAACGAAAGAACTAAATAACCTCCCAGTAGTGAGCGACTTCCCCGACATTTTCCCAGAAGAACTACCCGGATTGCCTCCGCAACGACAAGTCGAGTTCAGAATCGACTTAGTCCCAGGAGCTACCCCAGTAGCCAAGTCGCCCTACCGTTTAGCACCAGCCGAGATGCAAGAACTCTCTGGTCAACTTAACGAACTGCTCAGCAAGGGCTTTATAAGGCCAAGTTTCTCACCTTGGGGAGCACCGGTCTTGTTCGTTAAGAAGAAGGACGGATCCTTCCGTATGTGTATTGACTACAGAGAACTCAACAAACTGACGGTCAAGAATCGTTATCCTCTACCACGCATAGATGATCTATTCGACCAACTGCAAGGGGCGAACTATTTTTCTAAGATTGATCTGAGATCCGGATATCACCAGTTACGAGTGCTAGAGGAGGATGTACCGAAGACAGCCTTCCGAACTCGTTACGGACACTACGAGTTCGTGGTGATGCCATTCAGATTGACCAATGCGCCCGCAGTCTTCATGGATCTGATGAATAGAGTATGCCGACCTTACTTGGATCAGTTCGTCATCATTTTCATTGACGACATCCTGATCTACTCCCGAAGTAAGAAAGAACATGGCGATCATCTGCGACAAGTTCTAGGGACATTACGAAAGGAGAAACTTTATGCGAAGTTCTCGAAATGTGAATTTTGGATCTGAAGAGTCGAATTCTTAGGACACGTGGTAAGCGAAGAGGGAATCCACGTGGACCCATCCAAAATAGAAGCCATTGAGAACTGGTCAGCACCAAAGACGCCTACATAAATTCGAAAATTTCTAGGTCTCGCTGGCTACTACCGCAGGTTCATTCAGAACTTCTCACGAATAGCGAAGCCTCTTACAACCCTAACCCAGAAAGGCGTGGCCTTTGACTGGGAAGAGAAACAAGAAAGAGCGTTCCAAACGCTCAAACGAGCCTTGTGCACCGCACCAATACTATCCCTTCCTGAAGGAATAGAAGACTTCGTAGTTTATTGCGATGCATCGAATCAAGGGCTCGGATGTGTTCTGATGCAGCGAGGTAAGGTCATCGCCTACGCCTCGAGACAATTGAAGACACACGAGGTTAACTACACGACCCACGATCTTCAACTAGGAGCAGTAGTGTTTGCTCTGAAGATCTGGAGACATTACTTGTATGGAACGAAGAGCACTATCTTTACCGACCACAAAAGTTTACAACACATTTTCGATCAGAAGGAGCTCAACATGAGACAACGACGGTGGGTCGAGCTACTCAGTGATTACGAATGCGATATTCGTTATCATCCGGGTAAAGCCAACGTAGTAGCAGACGCCCTAAGTTGGAAGGAATATTTTGGTCGCAAAGTCAAGTCATTATCGATAACCATCCATTCACACCTGACTAAGCAAATTCAGGCGGCTCAACTTGAGGCCATGAAACCTGAAAATGTGTCAAGTGAATCCCTTAGAGGAATGGACAAGAATTTAGAAGCCAAGGGTGACGGAGCTTTATATTTCATGAACCGGATCTGGACACCGAATCATGGTGGTTTCCGAGACTTGGTCATGACCGAGGCGCACAACACTCGGTATTCCGTCCACCCAGGTTCAGATAAGATGTATCTGGATCTTAAGAAGCTATACTGGTGGCCTAATATGAAAGCAGAAATTGCTACCTTCGTAAGTAAATGCCTTACTTGCGCAAAGGTTAAGGTCGAGTACCAGAAGCCCTCTGGTTTATTGCAGCGACCAGAGATCCCTAAATGGAAGTGGGAGCGGATCACTATGGATTTCATAACCAAGTTGCCCAAGACAACAGGTGGACTTGACACCATATGGGTCATCGTTGATAGATTAACCAAGTCTGCACACTTCCTGCCTATCAAAGAAACCGACAAGATGGAGAAGCTTACGAGAACATACATTAGGGAGATCGTACGGCTACATGGTGTACCTATGTCCATTTTCTCCGATAGAGATAGTAGGTTCACCTCAAGATTCTGGCAATCACTACAACATTCCCTAGGAACAAGACTGGACATGAGCACAGCCTACCATCCACAGACCGACGGACAGAGTGAGAGGACCATCCAAACACTGGAAGATATGTTGCGAGCCTGTGTGATTGACTTTGGAAAGGCATGGGATACTCATTTACCCCTTGTCGAATTTTCCTATAATAACAGTTATCACACGAGCATCAAGGCTGCTCCATTTGAAGCTCTCTACGGCCGTAAGTGCAGATCCCCTCTGTGCTGGGCTGAGGTGGGTGATACCCAATTAGCCAGGGGGCAAACTTCCGACAGTACTCTCACCGGTCCGGAGATCATTCGGGAAACAACAGAGAAAATCGTTCAGATCCGTGAACGATTGAAAGCCTCTAGAGACCGACAGAAGAGCTACGCTGATAAACGAAGGAAACCTTTGGAATTTCAGGTGGGAGACCGAGTCCTTCTCAAAGTCTCACCCTGGAAGGGCTTGATACGCTTCGGCAAGCGTGGAAAGCTTAATCCGAGATACATAGGGACTTTCGAGATTCTTGCAAGAGTCGGCCCCGTAGCTTACAAACTTGAACTACCAGACGCACTTCGTAACGTACATTCTACATTCCACGTATCTAACTTGAAAAAGTGTCTATCCGACGAGACTCTTGTAATCCCACTCGACGAGATCGAAATCAACGAGAGCCTCAACTTCGTGGAAGAACCTGTAGAGATCATGGACCGTGAGGTCAAGCAGACAAAGCAAAGCCGTATCCCTATCGTGAAGGTTCGCTGGAATGCCAAGCGAGGACCGGAATTCACTTGGGAACGTGAGGATCAGATGAAACTGAAATACCCTCACCTTTTTGCTTAGTTATTTGTAATTTCTAACTTGCTTAAAATTCTAATTTCGGGACGAAATTCCTTCTAACGGGGGGATGATGTGACAACCCGATATTTCGAGTCAATGTAATGTAAAACCGACCAAATTTAGGTCAAAATGTAACCTTCCTAAAATCTTGTTCGGATTAAATAAAGTAGTAGGAATCATATCAAGGTTTGCGTACATAAAAAGAACGTCCAAATCTGACTTCGGATGAGGAAGTTATGAGTTTTTGAAGAAATTCCTTAAATCACATCATTTTAATAAATAAATAATAAAAATAATTTCGGAATTTGCCAACGGAATCTAAACGAAAGTTGTAGATCATGGTCTCACCTTCGCGTGGATATAAAGAACGTCAAAAACGGAGTTCGTATGAGGGAGATATGAATTTTTGAAGTTTATTTATAATAAATATAAATTTAATTATAAATTCCCGGTAATATCCGAAGGGGAGTCATCGGATTGCACCGAAGTACGCCCTGCGTACCTTCGTACGCCCCGCGTACTGAGATCGAGGGTCTCGGATCGTCCACGTCGCACTATCCGAAGAATTCTAAACCGTCCGACCCGTCCGAAGCTCCGACCCGTCCGACCCGCTGTCCCGTCCGACCCGCCGTCCCATCCGACCCGCGTACCCAGCAACCCGTCCCATCCGAACCGAGGCAGTCGAGGCTTCGGTCATGCATGACGTACACGTACGCGCTGCGTACGAGCGTACGCCCCGCGTTCGGAGGCGGTTCAGCCTTCCTATAAATAGGATGCGAGGCTTTCCGAAAATGTTGCTCATTTCTCTCCTTTCTCTCACAACCTTGTCCCGTTTTCCGTGCCCGTTATAACCCGAAGCTCTGGTCTTTTTGCTCAAGTCCCGAGGGTCGATTTTACTCCCGAGATTTCCGAGAATCCCGAGAAAAATCCGTTTTCCGAGACGAAACTCTGCCCGGTTTTCCATCTCGCTTTCTTCAATCAATCAAGTGAGTTTCATACCCCTTAATCAACCTTTTAAATATTCTAAATGCTTTTATATGCTTTCAAAGGGGGGGGGGAATACAAGTTAAATACTTATAGTTATTGTTTCAATCACATGTGATTGCATTAAGCACATGTGATTAATAACTAGGGAAACCATGATTTTATCACTATTCAAACTACCTATCAAACTGTTTTACTTCTAAATGTTTTCCAAATCCATTTACTTTTCGAATTTACACTGCAACTGTGATTTAAACAAATGTTCCTTATACTTAATCTGTTTTAATCAAATCTACGCCTTCAAATTGTTCTATAGATTGACATCAAGTCAATCTTTCTTTAAAAATAATACCTATGTTTCAAATGTCTTATAAATACTTATTTACGCTTTTATATTATAATTTGCATGCCCATATATGTATAGATGTATAAAGAATGTTTAAAGGGCTTAGGAAGGCCATCCACCCTATTTCCTTTTCCTCGATTTGGATGTGGTCTGGTGGGATTTTGGGTGACCATCCGAAGGTCGTTTCCATGTTAATTACATATCAAATATACATATATAGACATAAAAGTACTTCCATAATCATACGTACTAGACGCACCGTTAACAAGTTACCATCGGGGTAACACAGAATCATACTATTACAACTGCTAGATCAATGAGTCAGTTCATTCATGAGTCTATACTAGGAAGAGAATATATACAACTATACTATGAGAATATATACAAATATACTAGAACGAGAAACATTTCATCACTTATGCAAGAACACGATAACAAATGTGATCCACTGTATCGGAGCATGCCTTAAATGTCATGGCCCGAGTTGTAGCCAGAATTCTCTTGGAGGGAGAGCGTTGAGTTTGCGTATAGATCTATACTGGATTGACTATCCTACACCTTGCTGCTAGCTACAGCCGGACCTGCAGGTCTGCGGGTGCCAAACGTCATTCCGTTATTACGACCGTTCTTTATGTCGTTGTTATCAGTCGATAGTATGGTGCAATTATCACATTATACCTTAATATAAATCCGGTTTAAGGTAGTAGTAATTAGTACTACAGTAGTTCTTATTATACAAAGCTACAGTACTACAATGATTTACCCATTACATATTGTGGTGATAATCTCACTTAAGCATTAATGTACAAACTATATTTTATCAAATGATAGTTATACTTGGGTAATTACACACTTTTACAACAGACGAGTTTACAAAACAGTTTAGCCTTGGTAGAAGGTTACTTGTATAGAAAATATAGGATTTTCTGAGAGATTCAAACTTTTACAAACTTATACATTGAGACAGGTTCAAACGTTTTTGACAACGAACATTGACACTAAAATACTTATGAACTCACCAGCTTAATGCTGATCTACTCTTTCAAAATAACTTGTATTCTCAGGTCATCAGTAGACAGGTACCGATGCCAGCTTTTGAGATGATGGAACGTACTCAAGACTCATCATTTTATTATTTTGATTTACGTTATATTTTTGGTGTCTAAAACTGTACAGAACACGCATGTATTAAAAATATATATTTAATGCAATGGATGATGTTGTTTGCCTATTTACATTTACTGTGTTATGATTACCTTACATGACGTCCTCCACCCCAGAACGTTTCCGCCGTTCTTGGTTTTGGGGTGTGACAGATTATGTTAGGATGCTAGGAGTCTGTATGACCCTTGCATGTGTTAGGTGCTGCTATGTATACCAGACGAGGCTTGATGCCAGGCAAGGCCTGAGGACTGGAACATATGATAGTGTTAGTGATCATTATATGTCTTAGCGTGATTATGTGATATAGATTGTATGTGTATAGCGGGCGCAACCCAATGATAGATGAAGCTAGAGATTAACATATATGTATATCGAGCGGGACCGATGTCGGGCGAGGCCCAATGTCGGGAGGGGCCCAGTATATGATTTATTATGTACGGTATGGGGTAGTTTGGGGAACTCACTAAGATTTGTGCTCATGGTTTCAATTTATGTTTCAGGTACTTCTAATGGCAAGGGAATAACTCGGGGTGACTACATCGCACACACCATATGGATTATGTTTATGGTACACACTCTGATTTTTATGATGTTTGACATACTTATTTTATGTGCGTTGTATGAAAAATGATTTGGAATACCGTTTATACTTCAATGAAAAATGAAATTTTTTGGTCATGTTTTTAGGATGTTACAACAAAGGCTAAAAAGAAGTGAGGATGTGGAGCATATGAGAATAAACCTGATCGTGGGCAATAGGAGATCGTCACCTGTTACCAAGATTGATGTTTATAACATAGGGCTTAGCGGGTTATGTTTGGATTTACACAATTATTGCTATTCATCATAAATGATGCGAAACATCACTTCATTTCATGCTTTATATAGACAAGGTTTTAGATATTCATTTGATAATGAGAATGGATCTATTTATGCTTATAAAAAAGGTGTATTTTATTTTGAAGCGTTACCTTCTGATGGTGTGTATGAAACTGCGATGGTTGTAGATAATTTAGGTAATAGTGTTCTTCAAATTGATTCGTCTAATGGTTTTGACAAGGCATCCTTGTGGCATTGTCGTCTTGGACATGCCAATAAGAAACGCATTGCCCAACTCCAAATGGATAGAGTGTTGGAATCATTTTACTTAAGGTCAGAATACACGTGCGAGTCTTGTTTACTTGGGAAGATGACTAAAACATCATTCACTAGTTCTTGTGAAAGAGATGAAGGATTGTTGGATCTCATACACACAGATGTGTGTGGGCCAATCAGATCCACCACAAGGGACACAAATCCATTCTATGTGAATTTTACTGATGACTATAGCAGATATAGATATATCTTTTTAATCAAGCATAAGTCAGAAACCTTTGAAAATTTCAAAGAGTTCAAACAAGAAGTCAAGAATCAATTAGGCAGGAAGATCAAGATTCTCAGATATGATAGAGGTCGTGAGTATCTTAGCATCGAATTCCACGAGCACCTCAAGGAATGTGGAATAGTTTCACAGTTAACACCTCCTAGGACACCACAACTTAATCGTGTGGCTGATAGGTGTAATTGAACCTTGGTGGACAAGAGACTCACGGCAACCTTGAACCTCGAAGTGAGAGATGTATTTTCGTCGGCTACCCACAAAAGTTCATTCGATATTTGTTATACAGACCTACTGAGAATGTGGTCTTCGTAGCACGAAGGGGAGTCTTTCGTGAGAGAGTGCTCATATCCATGGAGGACAGTAGGAGTATAACTGATCTTGAAGAAACTCATGAGTCAAATGATGAACGAACCTCTTAACCTGATATGGCTCAATTTGAGGAAGAAATTCTAGTTGAACCAATTGACGAGTCATACCGTCTTAGACGTTCCAATAGAGTTAGAATACCACCTGAGTTTTATGGTTTCTATATTAATACAGTGGGGGATACGTTTATCAATGATAATACATTGGTAAATTTGGATGAGCCTTCTAACTATAAGGAAGCTATGGTGGGCCTAGAGTCTGTCAAATGGAAAGAGGAAATGGACAACGAGATCAAGTCCATGTATGACAACCAAGTTTGGAATTTGGCTGACAATGTACCAGGTCGTAAGATATTTGGGTGCAAATGGATCTTCAAGAAGAAGACCGACATCGAAGGAAAGGTTTACACTTTCAAGGCTCGACCGGTTGCGAAGGGGTTTACTCAAACCCTAGGTGTTCACTATGATGAGACCATCTCACCAGCATCTAAGATTAAATCTATTAGGGTAATGTTAGCTATAGTTGCATTTCAAGACTCTGAAATTTGTCAGATGGATGTCAAAACCGCTTTCCTTAATGGGAAGTTGGTTGAGGATGTTTACATGAATCGTCAGAGGGTTTTGTGGATGCTAAGTACCCCAATAGAGTGTGTAAGCTTGAGAAATCAATCTATGGATTGAAACATGCTTCTCGCAGATGAAATCTTTGCTGTGATGAGAAAGTTAAAGAGTTTGGCTTCTCTAGAAGTGAGGATGATGTTGGATTAGGTGTCTAAGTTCATAACCATTTCTAGAATGTACTTGACCTGATTAGCATGGTCCATTTGGGTTGCATGGCATCATGCACTTGGATAGACTAAAATGATAGAAATAACAGTTAAGGTTTATTAATATATTATAAGTTCTAATATATTAATAATATTATTTAATTAGTATTGATCAAGATTTAATTTGGAATTAATTAAGTGATCAAAAGAAGACTAATTAAATATATGGGTTGATTGTGTAAATCACCCATACTTGTATAGTGTGCTAATGCTCCATGGATTATCAAGTTAGGCTAAAACCAAAAGGATGCTCCATGGTGTTTTTGAACCCATGGATCATTGAAATGAAGAGTGGTGTCAAGTTTGGGTTTATAGGGTGTAACCCTACATATGACAAACTATAAAAGGAATATGTGAGCAACAAAAATCGGCCACTAGTGTGAACAAGAGGGAATAGCCAAATTTAGAAGTGTTCTATTTCTCTCAAGGTTATTCTAAGTGTATTTGCAGTTGTGTGAGACATTTGAGGCATCGCACTTGAGGTGCTAGGCTCACAAGGTTCTCAAGGAATCCAAGCAACTAAAGGTATGTATTTCTTACTCACTTTTAATGTTTAAAAGTTCCCCATGTATGCTAGATAGGTTATGAACCATGGAAAAACAATTTTGCATGTATCATAGATAAACCATAGATCCAAGGTTTCTAGGGCTTGCCAAATTGCGGTTTATTGACTTTTGCTGCTGGAAATGGACTAGAAACATTACTGTAAACTGTTTTGGTGTTTTAAAACTTCTTTTAGATGGTTTAATTGTTATGCTAATCCGTTTACAATGGGTAATATCAAAATTCCATGTTTTATATGTGTTCATATGATTCTTGAAATTTTGATATGATATTCATGTTCTTCTGAGTTATTGTTGGAACATAGGAATTACTTGTTAAATTGTTTAATGATTAATTCTTGATCAATTATGTGTTTTAATGGAATCCATAATTTGTCCTCAAGTTATGGATTACCAAAGTCACACTTTTAAAGACCATTAAAGAAACACATTGGTTACATAGAATGAAAAGTCACTCATTTTATTAAACCATTAACTCATAAGTTATGAAATGAAAAGTTTTGTAAAGTTACAAAACTTGCCCTCAAGTTTTGGAACGTGTAAAGTCACTCTAAAAACTTTAGTTCCAACCCCTAGAATTTTAAAAGTTAAAATTCAACCCTTATGCTTTATAATATTATAAGTTTAATACTAATTATATATGTATAAGAAAAAGTCATTTTACCGTTAGTAGGCCTCATTCACGAAGCCGATCTATAAGGGGGTATAAGGTTCCTGCCTATAAAATGGCAGCTTAATGCGTGTCCACTCTCACCCACCGCTCCCTTGATCGGTGGAGGGTCGTTAGCCAAACGGGTAACACAAGGACAAAGAACATGTGAATAAGGTGCTAACCCATGAATTTACACTTTGCACTTTGATTAAGTCGTTAGTGGAGCGTGTGTGGTTAACAGACATACTAACCTGGACTTAACAAGGTAGGAAAAGGGTAACTTAATGTTTATCGTATTATCGGCGGAGTGCATATGCATAACCGGCACATCGATTTAGGGGTAAATATTAAAGGTACCAAGTAATATGCATGGTTACTTCACACCTTGTTTTGTGATCCTCGACATCCCAGTCACAAAAATAGAAGGGCACACTCGAGATTGAAACATGCCATTGAAAAGTTCAATGAATCTCAAAGAATCTAGGAGTCTCAAAACCAATTAAAACCTAATAATTTATTTCATTTTTCATGGTGGAAATTGGTGAATCGACATTCACCTACCTTCAAATATTTTATAGCTTGGATTACGCCATCCCTCTTCTAAGTTATAAAATATTGTGTTGGGTCCTAGCCTTAATATTACATTTGGGTGTTTTATTAAGTACTATCTTTATATCTAATCTAAACTTGTCTTCCAACAATGTTGCTTCTTGCTCAGAACCTACCGGTCCCTTCTCTCACATGAACCTTTGTGGGAGAGTCATATTTGATGGATCCAACTTTATGGATTGGATCAGAAACATCAGGATGGTCACCGGTATGAGGACAAAGAATATGTCCTCGACAAGGATCTTATGGAACTTGAGCCGTCTGCTACTCCTGAGGAGATCGTTGAATATCGGTCACATGAAAGAGACGCTACCAATGTGGCATGTATCATGTTGACTTGTAACGCCCGGTTTTCAGGGCTAAGCATTTTTAACGATGTAATAGTCTAGGTCAACTATTGTACCTCTTTTTGAATTAATAAAGATGAGATATTTGACTATTTTGTGAATTCTGTGCATTTATGTGCTTATTATTTATTTATAAATGTATAATTAATAAAGAATAAAAATAAGCGTCAAAATTAAAGTGTGAGATAAGTCCAATATCTTTACATAAAGTTGTATTGGTCAAAACAAGGATTCCAGGGATATAAAGAACGCCAAAATCCAAGTTATAACGAAGAAGTTATGGCCCGCCGAAGTTTTACGGCAAAACCGGCACGACGCCGGGAGATGTGAATAGTGAACTTACGATGCAGAACTTTTTAGCCTTAGTGATCTAAATAAAAGTCGTAGAATATGTTAAACCAAGAAAATCCATAAAAAGAACGCCCAAATCTGACTTCGTATGAAGAAGTTATGATTTTTCTAAGATTCGGCTTAGCAGTGCACGGCCCGAAACTCGAATTTTAGTTCAAGCGGTTTTTGGCTTACGCGACCTAAATGAGAGTTGAAGATCTCATTAATAGTAACTCAACGGTAAAAAGATGGACGAAAACGGAGTTCATATGAAGGAGTTACGAATTCTTCGCGGTCATTTAACAGTCTAAACGCCTCCTACTGTTAAATCTGAGATCGGTCGAGAATTAGCCGACGGAGTCTAAATGAAAGTTGTAGATCTTGGTTTTACCTACGCGTGGAAGAAAGAACTTCAAAAAAAGAGCTTGTATGCGAAAGTTACGGGGTTTAGAAGTCGGCAGGGTGCCGCTGCAAAAGGGGTGACGTGGCTGAATATGGGCCAAGGCTTTCTCCCCAAGGAAAGCCATCAGGTGATGACACGTGGCACTGACTCGACGAGTCAGTGAACCGACTCAGCGAGTCAGTGGACCGACTCAGCGAGTCCGTCAGGATTTCACCCTATAAATAGAAGTGTCGGGTTCTCTGATTTCTCACATCTTTCCCTACTTCTTTCTCTCTCTATACTCTCTCTCTCTAGCCTATCCTAACCCCCCTAAGGTCTAGGTAAACCCCCTAGCACCTGAAGGAAGCCCCAAGGCTCCCGGAGTCCCGAGAAAAGAGCGTTTCGGCTCAGGAATGCTGCTCCAGCGAAGCCCGGTTTTGCGAAAAACCCGCTGTAAGTGAGATGTACCTATCCTATCTTTAGTATAGCTTATGTTACAATATAGTAATGTTATTAGGACCTTATAATAAGTACTTGGGCTATTATTATGGGTTATATAAGTGTCGTTTAACGCTTATATAATAGTAATAATAGCCAGACTATTAATTAGTCGTGGTGAATATTAGACTAAACCCTAGTGGCAATGATATTAGGTTTTGCCGAAGGAAAAGTGTGTTAAGAGTAACGAAGTGCTGTCCAAGCGCCGAATCACCACCTACTCAGGTGAGTGCATAGTTACTTTCAGCTTACACATAGATATGAAATTTTTTATATAAACTACATGCTATGTGTGCATATTATCTGTATACTTGCTATCTATGCTGGATGAACATTGTTATACATGTTTTCAATGAATTGAACTGTATATGTATTTTATATCTACAAAAATGCTGGGGTAAAACATGGATAGATGTAATAGGTGATGTGTGATAAAATGATGAGAGGCCTCGATGTTGATGTTGTTGATTCTGTCATCTAGCGGAGTATGGATGACGACCACGGACTCTTCTAGACGGTCCACTGGAACACTAGCAGGCTCGCAACCTGTAGGTGTTTGTAAACGATGTGTTCACCAGTGTACTCCATCCCCCACATGGTTTCCTTTAGGACATTTATTGCTAAGGAATCCTCTTAGCAGTAGTGTCCGTCCCGATGATGATCCTTAGGCTAGGTCCCTTATGATAGGTGTTTAGGGACGTAAAGTGAGGATAACGGGAATGGGTAATCGGGTTATCGTTGATTGATGAAAATAATTAACTTATTTATTGTGGGTTGAAAACCCTATGTGCTCACCACACTCCCCAGTTTGACCCAGTCAGTTTTATGTATTACAGGTAGTGGCGCTTGAGCATAGATATGATGTTTGGACGAGGGATTACGGATATAGGCCTGTAGATATGAAAAAATGTAGTATGGCTTATATTGTACTTTTTATGCTTTTGATCTGTACGAACATGACATCCCAAGTGTTTTAATGAAATACATTTCTATGGAAATGCTTTTGATAAATCTTTAACATATTTTGTTTTGGGAAAAATTCTGCCACACTTTTATTTAAAATGTTACTCTGATTTTCAAACAAAGCATAAAAAAAATCGGTCTTTTCTGGCCGTGATTTTGGGGATGTCACATGACTACTTTGATAGTTGGGCTCCAAAAGTCCTATGAGGACTACTATCCTTTTGAGATGCACCAGGATTTGATGGACCGCTACCATCAGAGTGCTCGTCAAGAGCAATATGAAATCATCTCCTCCATGATAACAACCTGAATGAAGGATGGCGAACCCATTATGGGCCACATTATGTGGAGCATGGGAAGATAAACTTGATCATGGGGAATATGAAAGCTTCACCTGTCACCAAGATTGGAGTTTATTTCCTTTCATGGTTTGTACAAACAATGTTTTACCTTTTCATTTGATAATGATAGTGGTGGTATTAATGCTTTCTTTAATAATTTTTTTTATTTTAAAGCATTACGTTGTGATGGTGTATATGAAACTATGTCGGCTGTTGATAACCTAGGAAATAATGTATTGTGTATTGATTCTTCCACTAGCTTGGATAAAGCATATTTATGGCATTGTCATCTTGGATATGTAAGCAAGAAACGCATAGGACAACTCCAAAAGGATGGACTCTTGGAGTCGTTTGACCTAAAGTCAGATGATAATTGTGAATCTAGTTTGCTTCGTAAAATGACAAAGTCACCCTTCACTAGTACTTGTGCTAGGGGTGAGGGTTTGTTGGACCTCATACACACTGATGTGTGTGGGCGGTTCAGAACCGCGACAAGAGATGCTAACCGCTTCTATGTGACTTTTACTGATGCTTTTAGTAGATATGGATATGTCTACTTAATCAAACAAGTCAGAGACCTTTGAAAGATTCAAAGAGTTCAAGCAGGATGTGGAGAATCAGTTGCACAGGAACATTAAGATGCTACGATCCGATCAAGGTAGTGAGTATCGTAGTATAGAGTTCCTTGAATATCTTATTGAATGTGGGATTATCTCACTATTAACACCTCGCAGAACACCACAACTTAATGGTGTGGCTGAGAGGCGCAATCGAACCTTGTTGGATATGGTTCGTTCCATGATGAGTCGAGCTTCGCTACCAGTATCATTTTGGGGGTATGCCTTAGAGACTGCCGCCCATATCCTTAATATAGTCCCTACAAAGAAGGTTGCCAAAACACCTCATGAGATATGGACCGGAAAAGTTCCCAATCTTCACCACATCAAGATTTGGGGTTGCAAGGATTTTGTGAGGTTCGGGTCTCACGATAAGCTCGAACCTCGAAGTGAGAGGTGTATTTTCATCGGCTACCGACAAAGATCCTTTGGTTACCTCTTCTACAGACCTAGTGATAATGTGGTCTTTGTAGCAAGGAGAGGAGTCTTTCGCGAGAGAAAATTCATGAGCCAAGGAAACAGTGGGAGGCAAATTGACCTTGACGAATTTCAAGAGTCAAGTGGTGAAAGAACCTCAAACCCTAGCAATCAACCTGAGGAGGAAACTCTTGTTGACCCGACAGCAGAGTCTGTACCTCTGAGGCATTCCACGAGAGTTAGGAATGCACTTGAGCATTACTATGGTTTCCATATTACTACGGAAGGTGATACACCTATTAGTGATAGCACGCTGGTGAGTCTAGATGAACCTAACAGCTACACGGAAGCCATGGCAGGCCCTGAGGTTGCTAAATGGAAAGAGACTATGGACAGCGAGATACAATTTATGTATGACAATAACGTTTGGAACTTGGTTGACAATGTACTAGGTCACAAGATAGTCGGGTGCAAATGGATCTTTAAGAGGATCTTCAAGAAGAAGACCAAAAGGGATGGTAATGTACACACTTATAAGGCGCAACTGGTTGCAAAGGGCTTTTTTCAAATTCCGGGAGTTGATTATGATGAGATCTTTTCACTAGTAGTGAAGATTAAGTCTATTAGGGTTATGTTAGCCATTGCTGCATTTCATGATTATGCAATATGGTAAATGGGTATCAAAACTGCTTTCCTTAATGGAAAGTTGATTGAGGATGTTTACATGAGTTAGCCAGAGGATGTTATCTTTACAGGGTACCCTAATAGAGTGTGTAAGCTTGATAAATCCATCTATGGATTAAAGCAAGCACCTCACAGATGGAATCTTTGCTTCGATGAGAAAGTCAAAGAGTTTGGCTTTTCGAGGAGTGAAGATGAATCTTGTGTATATGTCAAGGCTAGTGGGAGTATAGTTCTCTTTTTGGTATTGTATGTGAAAGACATACTACTCATAGGAAATGACATCCCAACTCTGCAGGTAGTGAAGTCCTGGCTTGGGAAGTGTTTCGCTATGAAGGACCTTAGAGAAGTTGCCTATATCCTAGGGATAAGGATTTTGAGAGACAGGAGTAAAAGACTAATTGGACTTAGTCGGAGTACCTACTTAGAGAAGGTGCTGAATAAACTCAGCATCCAGAATTCCAAAAAAGGAGAGTTACCGATCCAGAGTAACGCCAGACTGATTAAAACTCATAATCCGAGTATAGAGGTTGAGATAGCAGAAATGAGTCGAGTATCGTATGCTTCCGCTGTAAGATCGATCATGTATGCTATGACTTGTACTCGTCCTGATGTGGCCTTTGCATTAAGAATGGTCAGCAGGTATTAAGGGAACCCTAGCAAGGCTCACTGGACTGTGGTAAAGAATATTCTCAAGTACCTATGGAGGACTAAGGACTGGGCCCTTACCCTCGGTGGGAGTGATGACTTGAGAGTATTGGGTTATGTTGATGCTAGCTTTCAGACTGATAAGGATAATTTTCGCTCTCATTCAGGTTGGGTCTTTACCTTAAATGGAGGAGCAATTTCTTGGAAAAGTTCCAACCACGCGACAGTGGCTGATTCAACATGCAAATCAGAGTATATAGCAGCAAGCGAGGCATCAAAGGAGGTTATATGGCTAAAGAACTTCATTGGAGACCTTGGAGTTATACCAGCTATAAAGGAGCCGATAGAGATTTTCTATGATAGTGAAAGTGTAGATGCCTTAGCAAAGGAACCAAGGGATCATGGGAGATCCAGACACATCGATAGAAAATACCATTTCATCAGACATCGAATAAAAGAAGGACTCCTCGTGGCAAAGAGGGTATCATCGGATGAGAACCCGGCAGATCCCCTCACGAAGGGACTGGATAGGGTAAAGCAGCTCTAGCATGCAAGGCGCATAGGGCTAAAAGATGATATTAGTTTTAGTAGTTAGATAGCTTTAAAATGTGTAAAGTGTAACTGACAGTTGATGATGAATAAAAGTTGTATTTATTTATGAATAAAGTGTTGATATCCTTTGCCAATCGTTTACTCTCATTTCATTTTGCATGTTTTGACTTCCAGAATAATTTTGTTATGTTATTTCATATTAATCAAATTCTCCACAATCGGTCATATGTTGGAAGTAGATATAAATTAAGACCGTCATGGGTTGGCTTGTAGAGGTCTAAGATGTTGCACATAGCAAAGTGGTGCTACAACACTCATGAGTGCTCATTAATTCTGAGTATTGGATTCAACCCACGCTTACTGGTATCACTTCATGGAATTTATCTCGAGTGATCATGAGTCGATAATATCATATAAATCTTCAAACCTAGAGATATGACTTGTTGCCTATGAGTTGGTTGTACATTGATTGTACGAAAATGCATTGGTAACTCGATGTTATAAAACATGCCTTTGTGTATGATTCAACAAGTATTAGAAAAAGCAAATGAGTCGGAGTTTATCTGTTCATTCTTAGATTAGAAGAAATATCTAGGCCCCATGATGATTTTATGTTGACCCATGTACCGAGCCCGGTCAGAACTAAGTTGATGTTATCAATTAAGTTCTATGTCAAACAAATCGGAAATAGAGAAAGAAACTAATGGACAATAAGTAAAACCTTGTTCCATGTATTTCTCCGGCTGATATCTAGAACAGAGGATTATATGATCACTTATCTTAAATGGCTTATGATCATCATCTCAGTTCCGCAACACCTTGAAAGAGCTATGATTGCTGATCGGTTCCTGAAGTTATTCTTGTAGTTATAGTTATTAGATTTATCCAAGTGGGAGACTGTTGGATTAGGTGTCTAAGTTTATAACTATTTCTGGAATGTACTTGACTCGATTAGGATGGTCCATTTGGGTTGCATGGCATCATGCATTTGGATAGACTAAAATGAGAGAAATAACACTTAAGGTTATTAATATATTGAAAGTTATAATATATTAATAATATTATTTAATTAGTATCGATTAAGAATTAATTTGGAAATAATTTAGTGATCAAAAGAAGACTAATTAAAGATATAGGTTGATTTTGTAAATCACCCATACCGTAGCAAGCCTGGCCCACACCAGCGTCGGGGACTTGGTTGATTGGCTTTGTCGGGGATCTGCAAAAGCAGACAGTGTGTCCCTTTTTGTTGCAGTTGGAGCACTGTAATTCCCGGAAGGGTCCATTATGGTGGAAGTTGCATTTATTGCACTTTGGCGAGCTTCCAGAGTATGGCTTTATCGGAGCAGCAACGACAGGTGCTATCGCGGGATGAACCGCCACAACCTGCTGCTTTTTGGCAGCTTTCTGCTTCTTTTTGTCATCCCAGAACTTCCTCTTGTTGTCAGCGGCTTTGGAAGGTTCGATGATGGCTAGGGTTGTTGTTGATGACGGGGTACGGACCCCATGGTCAATGAGCCGTTGTGCCAATCGCTTGGCACTATCGAAGGTAGAGGGATTTGAAGATAAGACATTTCCCTGAAATGGAGGCACCAGTCCCCAGATGTACCTCTCAATTTTCTTTCCCTCCGTGGGAACCATGTTGGGAGAGAGGTCCACCAGCTCACTGAATCTGGCAGTATAGGAAACTATGCCGGAGCCCTTCATGGTTAGGCTCCATAGTTCTTGTTCTAACTTCTGGATCTCGCCCTGCGGGCAATATTCCTCAATCATGAGGTCTTTTAGAGTTTCCCAGCCCATATCATTTTCCACTATCAGGGTTAGTGACTTGACATGGCTATTCCACCATGCCAGGGCTTTTTTCTCAAAGGTGCAAGCAGCAAACTTGACCTTAATCCCTGCTGGGCAGGAGCAGATCTCGAAGATCGACTTCGTCTTTTTGAACCAGTGCGAGAGGGAAATGACTCCGCTAGTCCCTTTAAAGGACTTTGGCTTGCAGTTGGTGAAGTCCTTGTAGGAGCACTTTCTTGAGCGCACTAGGAGTTCACCTTAAGTAGAATTAACAAGGGTCCCACCTCCGCTGCCACCCGTAGAGTGATATTGAGCCATGGCTGTTGCCACAGCTGCAGCTACTACTGCATTTAGAGCTTCCGCATCGAATTGTGGAGGAGGTGGTGGTATTGGAGTTGGAATAATCGGAGGGTTACACCTTGCCGACTTTCAAGGAGGCATCTTTCAACTATAAGTTTACAAAAATGAACATGATAGTAAGAATCAATTGTAAGCATAGTGAGAGTGATCCATGGGCTAAATCGCCATAGTCCAATAGTTGAATAAGTATATGTTTTGAAATAGAAGTACAGTAGAAAACTAGAGAAACACAAGAGTACATATTTTTCCAACAGATTAGATAGCTGTCAATATTACTGGTATTATTGATGTAACAAGTTCGGGGAAAAATGACCTAACAGTAGGTCTTACATCATACCATAAGGGAAAACGGTTGACAGTTTTTAGAATTCTAGTTAAAGTGCTTGGAAAGTAGGAATATTTTACAGAAAAATGTTTCATATAGCATAGTTAAGAAGGCTATTCCTTAAGTCAAAAGAAAAGTTGTACTAAAAATTTTCTACCGGCGATGGGAATTCCTCAGGCGAACCCTCAGATCTACTAGTTGATGATCCACTTCTTGAAGGTGTCGCTCATGAGCCCACTGGAGAACTCGAAGTTCTATGACTTCAGCTCGAGAGGCAACTAGTTGTTGCTGCAGAGTCTCATTGGTTCTCCGGGTCCTTTCCATAGCCTTTTAGAGATGGCGAATGCGGATCATGTTGACACCAGAGTTGGCATCAATTTCCATGACTCGGTCGATGGCTGCACTACTTTGCTCGACGTTCCGAGTAATCCTACGGACTATGATGGGCAGGACTCGGTCAGCTGAGCCACCCTCGCTTAGGTTGTAAAAGCTTTAGTCCCCATTGTAGGGTATGAGCTGACCCTGCTGTCACACCCCGAAAACCGGAGGCGGAAACATTTTCGGGGCGGACTCCACGTTGAGTATCAAATCCAATGTACATAGTAAGTAAGTAAACAACCATTACATTACATATTAGAATTTACATATGTTCAAAAGTAAAGTGTTACAAGTGTTATACATATATATATATATATATATATATATATATATATATATATATATATATATATATATATGAACAAAAGTAGAGACGGTTCTTCTGAAAGCTCCGTCTTCTCCAAAAAGGATCGCTAGGTACCTGTCTAATACGGACCTGAGAATACAAGCAGTTTGAAAATCAGCATAAAGCTGGTGAGTTCATAAGATGTTTGTTTTCTGACAATGTACAAGTTCCCTTTGGTTTTTCAAAAAGTTTGTTATCCAAGAAAATCCCATATTTTCTTATATGTAAAGTTTGATTAACTGCTTTATTACACGAATCTGGTTATGTACAATTGTTATCCCAGGAAAATCCTATATTTTCCTAGAAGTAAGTTTAGTTATTGAATCCCAATTGTAATGCTTGATTGTCTATCATACTTGTTATATTAGCTAGATATTCTGATATCCTAATTGTGTTACGCTTGAATGTACCTAGATTCGTGCCTTCATATTTGTATTCTTATTCTTAATCATATTCATATTTGTATTTTATATTTGTGTTCGTATTTATATTTGTAGTACTATTCGTATTCGTATCCGCATTCGTATTCGCGTTCGTATTCGTATTCCTAGTCCTATTCTTAATCCTATTTGTATTTGTATTCGTATTCATATTCGCATTCGTATTCGCATTCGTATTCGTATTCTAGTCCTATTCCTAATCCGATTCGTATTCGTATTCGTATTCGTATTCCTACTCCTAATCCTAATCCTATTCGTATTCGTATTCGTATTCGTATTCGTATTCGTATTTGTATTCACATTCGTATTCGCATTCATATTATTACCTTCGCATTATTACTTTAGTATTCCTATTCGTTCTATTCCTAGTTATACTTTCGTATTCATTCTGTTCCTAATTGTATTTTCGTATTCGTTCTGTTCCTAGTTGTACTTTCGTATTCGTTCTGTTCCTAGTTGTACTTTCGTATTCGTTCTGTTCCTAGTTGTACTTTTGTATTCATTCTGTTCCTAATTGTATTTTTAGTATGAATTATTCGTAGATTATGAAATATAATTCAGATTGTAACACTTTATCGAGAAATCTATGATTAGTCTGAAAGCTAACTTCGTAATTCGAACTATTTGATTGACACAATTTTCGATATTAAAAACATACAGAATATAGATATTTGAACTGAAAATAATAAGTTTGAGTACAAGATTTCCTTGTACTTTTGCTTGTATCCCCCCTGAAAATATTTGAAAAACATTTGAAAAAGGGTAGAGGTATGAACTCACCGGTCGAGAAACGTGTCAGATTGGATGCTAAGTCTCGGTTCTGGGCTTGATAACACGCGAGGTTCCTATGTAATATGAAATGATATACAAATGTATCTAATTATACTTTAAATCACTAATTAGATACGATTATACACTCCAAGACGCAAAAACACTTCAAATCAAGTGTTTGGAGTGACCCGGGTGACATCTACAGACGTATATGGCTTGGATAAAGTGTTTACTCTTCGAGAGTAAACTCCTTATGGAGTTTTCGGCCCTAAGACAACTCCACATGAGTTCACGGCCGTGAACTCATGGGTGAGGGTTTTATGGTGCTAAATGGCCTTATATGACTTGGGAAAATTAGCTAGGATCAATTCTAGGGCATAGGAGTTGATTAGACTTACACATGGACCATTTAATGGAGTTTACGGCAGTAAACTAGGAGTTTACGGCTGTAAACTCCCCCATACCCATTCCTTATGTGTTTTGGTGGTGCTAGGACAATCACATGTGATTTAAACTCATTTTACAAGCCTTGGATGGTGTTTTGGGCATCATTTGACTATGTTACAGGAGTTTACGGCCTAGGAACCCATCCTTGGAGGGTTTACGGCCGTGAACTCCTTAGGGAGGGGTTTTCATTGAGTTTAAGGCTTCTAATTCATAAACATGTCCAAAACTCCCTTTTTAAAGTAGAAATTCCCATAAATTATATGTGTCATTATCTCCCTATGTGAGTCGCTATAACCATATTATGGCAGAGTAGACCTGTTGCGACATTCTTCAGGCATCGGAACTGTTATGACATTTGTCACCCCCGACCGGCCGGTCGGGCTGTTGAAAGCAGCTTGAGTGTGAGTTGTCAATCCCATTATATATCTATATACAATTATCACGCTCTCCCTACAAGAGACTCTGGTTGTAACCTTCAGGAATTTTAACCCGTACTCTAAGAGCACAATGAAGTAGTGTCTCACAATTTACGTTAACGAGTTTACGTGTAGAGTCAATGAAAAACTTTTTCTATAGTGTAATTGAAGCCCTTTTGTAGTGTATTTGTAGTGTATGGAACCATAAACTATACCTATTATAGTTTATTATACATGTTTGTAGTGAACGAAAACCCTTTTTGTAGTGTAAACATAATAGTTTTCATAGTGAGTTTGTAATGTGTAAGTACCATAAGCTATACCTATTGTAGTTTATTACATATGTTCGTAGTAATTGGAAATCTTATCATGAATGACTATTTCTGTTTGTGATATTAAATTAACAAGAAATACATTCAACACGTAGAAATTTTATTGTTATACACTTTGCTCAACATGTTACAAAGTGTTAATAAATTGAAAGTTGTTTAACTAATTTTACTTTTTTGTACTGTTTTTAGAAAATCACAGAAAATCATACGAAGTCGAAATCTGATTCTGAAAACTCTGAGAGTCCAGGAAATGTGTGTAGTTGATTCATAATTTTTATTACGATTTTTAGTGGTCTCTAACTAGTGTGAAAATGCTCAAATTCACAGACTGCTCCGAGTTCATTTTCGAAATGATTGGTAGTTTTGTAAAATTCACCATAAATTGTAGAAAACTCGTATGAAGCTGTGCGAGTAGTCATTTGAAAGGTACTAACCTGACATATTTTCACCTTGTAGAGTTTTCAAAAATAAAAATTTTAAGATGTTCAAAACTGTCTGTGAATGAGGCCCAAGTTTTCTATTGAAGGTTTTTGGTTGAGTTATAATGTATTTTAGTGTTGTAACTTATATTCTCCCCCTTAAAAGTTGAGTAAAGCATGAAAATATATGGTTATGTACTCGCCTTGAGTGATTCCCTAAGATGGATGTTGAAGAGAGGGGGGTTTCCAAGTCAAAAACATTTGGAGAATGCTTGAGGGTTTGAAGATCTAAGAACAAATATGACAATATTTGCATAAGAAATCCATGGTTTGAGTGTAAGATTGTGCAATATTCAAGAGTAGGAAGGAAGAACTTACCAACAATAGAGGAAGAGCTCGTGACTTCCTGGAGTTCTGGGTTCCAGGGAGGACAAATTGAGAATGAAAGAGTGCGAGTATTTGTTTTACAAATGCGGTGAATGATTATTTTGGGGAGTAAGTGAGATAAAGATCTTTTAGGTGGATTTAGTTTAAGTCAATTTAGTGTTGGAAAGTGCATAAAAAGGACTGTGATTTGATATAGTAAGGAGTGAATAGTGACATAAAGTGGGTATGGTGTCATAACTTCTTGGAAAACTCAACCAACCCTTAGATAATGTCTTGTACAAAAGATATTATTTATGGTAAAGATTTCCCCAAAATATGATTAAAATATGAATCTATGGGGTCTTATATGCATAAATATGAGTTTGGGTGAAAATCCCCTGTAAAAATAATCAAAAATGGGCTTAAAATGCGAAAGTGGTCAAAAACAAGGAAGAAAGGAGTGAACCTGCGAACTGTAGGGATCAGAAGCGAAGTTCGGTTAGGAGGGTTGAGGACTGAAGGTTGGATGAGTCCGAACCGAAAGCTGATGGGCCGAAATTGGTGGGACCCAACCGAAGGCGAGTTAGGAACCGAAGGTAGACCAGAACCGAACCGAAGGTGAGTAGGTATGAACCGAAGGTGAGTTCGGTCCATAGGTGGCTTCGGTCCTAAGGTGACTTTGGTTCTAAGAGAGGCTTCGGTTCTTAAGACGGTTCGGCCCTATAAGGCTGTTTTTCACATAATCTTCCTGTTTTGAGTGGTTTTTGACTAAGATAACAGTCGGGATGCCCCGAGTGTTTATGAAAAGTTGAAAGAGCTTTTGAGAGAGATTTGGTATAGATTTGGGAGAGATGGAGATATAGCAAGAGAAATTGAAAGAGACTTTGATTGTGCCCTTTGTTAGTGTTTAGCCTCGTAATGCAAGGTTTGTAAACCCCGTTATGCCTTATATGAGTGTTTTATACCCCCGAAAGGTATTTAGTAGTGTGTTATAGAGTTGTTACCTCACTTAACCTGCCTAGGGTTTTAGAGTTTCCTAAGTATATGAAACCTCTAAATGATACTTTCTATTAGGATAGAGAATTGTTCCCTAGTATTTTTAGAGTAAGCCCTAACATATTAGAGCTAGTTGAGTGTACCGGTTTGACTTGTTGACTTTATTTGACTTTGACTTGATAGAATTTGACGGTTGTCACATCATCCCGGCATCCCCCATTAGAAGGAATTTCGTCCCGAATTATTGTTTTGACTAGGATTTCAAGGGTTGGGGAAAAGATGCGGGCATTTTTGTTTCATCTGGTCTTTGCGTTCCCAAGTGAACTCGGGTCCCCGTTTAGCGTTCCATCGGACCTTCACAATGGGAATACAAATTTGTTTTGCTCTTTTGATCTCTCAATCCATGATTTCCACCGGTTCTTCTACGAAGTGAAGACTCTCGTCGATTTCGATTTCATCGAGTGGTATCACAAGTGTCTCGTCTGAGAAACATTTCTTTAAATTTGACATGTGGAAGGTAGGATGTACGGTTTTTGAGTTCTTGAGGTAGTTGGAGTTTGTATGCTACCAGGCCAATCCTGGCGAGGATTTCGAATGGCCCAATGTACCTTAGATTTAATTTCCCACGTCTACTAAAATGTATCATTCCTTTCCATGGTGAGACTTTCAATAGTACTCGGTTATCAACATGGAATTCCAAGGGCTTGCGTCATTTATCCGCATAGCTCTTTTATCGATCTCGAGATGTTTTCAGCCTTTCCCGGATTTGGATGATCTTTTCCATTGTCTTCTTTATGATTTCAGGGCCAATGAGAGTGCTGTTAGGGACTTGTCCCTTTGCTAGCTGAGTTTCACCCACTTCAGCCCAGTATAAAGGTGGTCCGCACTTGCGGCCATATAGGACTTCAAATGGGGCAACCTTGATGCTAGTGTGATAACAATCATTGTAGGAGAATTCAATAAGTGGTAAATGGGTATCTCACGCTTTGCCAAGGTTGTTCACACAAGCCCTTAGCATATCTTCCATGTTTTGAATAGTCCTCTCACTCTGCCTGTCGGTTTGTGGGTGGTAGGCAGTACTCTTGTTTAGCCTCGTTCCTAAGGATTTTTGTAGCGACTGCCAAAACCTTGAGGTGAACCTGCTATCTCTATCGGAGATAATAGATATCGCTACCCCATGTAGTCGTACGATTTCCTTAATGTATGTTCAAGTCTATTTCTTCATCTTGTTGGTCTCCTTTATTGGCAGGAAGTGAGCGGATTTGGTCAACCTATCCACGATCACCCAAATGGTATCGAGACCACCCGTTGTCTTGAGTAACTTGGTTATAAATTCCATTATGATCTGCACCTGCTTCCAATCGGGTATTTCTAGTTGCTGTAATAAACCCGAGGGCTTCTGGTATTCTACTTTGACCTTGGCACAAGTCAGACCCTTGCCCACGTAGGTAGCAATTTTTGGCTTTCATGTTCGGCCACCAATAGAGTTTCTTGAGATCTAGATGCATATTATTCGAATTGGGGTGCACGGTGCTTCAGGTCTTGTGAGCCTCGCTCAGGACAACATCGCTAAATCCACCAAACCTCAGTATCCAGATTCGATTTATGCAATAACGTAATCTGTCGGTCTTTATTTCTAAGTTCTTATCCATCCCTCTGAAAGCTTAATCGGTCATGTTCTCTGGTTTCAAACCTTCAAAATGGGCTTCCCTGATTTGTAAGGACAGGTATGAATGGATCGTCATGACTAATGACTGTACTCGACGGACTGAGTATTCCTTCCTACTTAGTGCATCTGCTACTATGTTTGCCTTGTCTTGGTGATAACGGATTTCACACTCGTAATCATTCAACAGTTCTAGTCTTTGCCTCATGTTGAGTTCCTTTAGGTTGAGGATGTATTGAAAGCTCTTATTGTTGGGTATTGAGCATTCTAACACTCCTAAGTGTGCATGCAACCCTAAATACCTTGGATCTATGTTTTCTCTATTATACATGCAAATATGAACATCCAAGGTATTATCCTAATCTAGCATACAAAACAATGAATATAACAAGATAGAATACATACCTCTTTGATGTAGAAAGTCTTCATGAAGCTTGAGTGCCTAGTGCCTCAAGTGTGACACCTCAAATGGTTCACACAACACCAAATACACTTAGAATAACTTGAGAGAATTCTACACTTCATGAAAATCGGCTAGCCCTTTCTTACTCTCTCTAGTGGTCGATTTTGGTGAATAATATGATGCTTATATAGTTAGGGTTACCCATGTAAACCCTAATTGACATGGCCTTTCATTTCCGTGATCCATGGGTACAAAACACCATGGAGCATCCATGGAGAATCATATGGGTTTTAGCCCAACTAGATAATCCATGGAGCATTAGCCCACTATATAAGTGTGGATGATTTACACAATCAACCCATATATTTAATTAGTCTGCTTTTGATCACTTAATTAATCCTAGATTAATTCTTGATCAATACTAATTAAATAATCTTATTATTCTTATTATTAATATACTAGAACTTATAATATATTAATAACCATAAGTATCTTATTTCTCTCATTTTAGTCTATCCAAGTGCATGATGCCATGCAACCCAAATGGACCATCCCGGGTCGGGTCAAGTCTTACCAATTATAGTTATGGACTTAGACATTAATCCAACAGTCTCCCACTTGGATAAGTCTAAAACTATTATTGTGTATGACGTCAGGAACCGATCAGCAATTGTAGCTCTCAAAAGCTTCTGTTGAACTCTGACCTTGTAGATGAACTCTGACCTTTGTCAATGACTTGTCCATTAGATAATGGATCATATATTCCTCCATTCTAGATATCATATGGACTAAGACATGGATTATAATCATTCTCTCTGTCCATTTGTTGTTTCCCGATTTCCGATTTATGACGACTGACTAATTGAACAAATCAAATCAGTCCTGGCCCGGCCAAGCACTTCCGTTTGTCATCATCAAATCATCGAGGGGCCCACAGATATCACTTTTATCTCGTAGGTAAAAGGAATGGATAAACTTCGAATCATATGGCTTCTTCTACTACTTGTTGAATCATACACAAAGGCACGTTTTATAGCACCGAGTTACCAAATGCGTTTTCGTGCAATTAATGTACAACCAAATCATAGTAACAACTCATATCTCTAGGTTTGTAGAATATAAGATACTATCGTCTCATGATCACTCATGATAAAATCCATGAACTGATTCCAATGAGCGCGGGTTGAATCCAATACTCAGAACTTATGAGCACTCATGAGTGTTGTAGCCCTTTGTCCAACACCTTATACCTCTACAAGCCAACCCATGACAGTCTTAATTCATATCTACTTCCAACATATGACCGACTGTGGATGGTTTGAATAACTTAGTCATTCCGGAAGAATAACCCAGTTTATTCAGGAAGTCAAAACATGCAAAGTGAAACACAATAATAATTGAATCCAATATGGTATCAAAACCAATGAACATAAATAAAACACCTTTTATTTATCACCGTATGATTACACATTATTCATTGTACTATTTCAGCTATCAACTTTACTCTTGAATTTAAAACAATAGTAGTCCCATGCTTCAAGCATGTACACTATGTTTTCTAAACACTAGTCATGCCACACACCAAGTATGCATACTATGTTTGTCTATGATCTTTACTTTGTGAAATAAATCAATTGAACATAACTCCAATGATTCTCTTTTCACACTCCTAAATCCTTACTGCAAATGCAAGAATTCCAAATTCATGCCATTCACTGAAATCTGTTAGATTCTAAACATATATGCATTGATCCTCTTGTAAGGATTATGCACAAAGTCAGAAAGACTTGACAACAAACACATTCCAAAGGAGATCAGCTCCTTGGAAACATCCTTCTTGCATTAAGTTTCCTAATCTTACACAGATTGAATAATTTCTAACCTTGAAACATTTCCATATTCCATTTTGACTATCACTTCTGAACAAGTGTTGCCTCCTTACAGATTATGTCAATATGGTCCTTCCAGAATTATCACTATACTTCCAATTGTCCTTGAGCAACCAATCTTTGGTAAACCATAGATTGTCCTCGACAATTGTTTAATCCTTTTAGTCATATCCAGTTCTAGACTGTTTCCCTTCTTAATGCCCCAGGCATTTGGAAAATCTAGAAAGGATGAATATAGCACATGTAATCGATCCTATATTCCAAGAATATGGGACACGATTCATGATGTCTCACATAAAGACTAAATCAGTCTTTTGCTATAACATTTCCATTTCTATTTGCCAAGTTCTCAAAATTCAGATTATGAAAAGGGGTGCCGTAATCATAATCGAATTCTAGAACGCAATTAATGGACCCATATACAGAATTTCCTTATGTTGAGCCATTCCAACATGAAATTCATATATATATATATATATATATATATATATATATATATATATATATATATATATATATATATATATTCTTGACTAAATGATTAAAACCTCGCGATCTAAGCTTATAGATTTGAGATGAAGTATAATTTCCTCTCCCTTAATTATAGCAAAACAAGTTTTTCCCAATTGAAACCTTTTGTTTTCTATAATTAACATTGCTAACTTGCAACCTTTATCATAATTATCATGCTCCCACTAACATGATGATTATTAGCATAACACTTATGCTCCCACTAGCTTTGACATGTACTCAGAAATCAGCTGACTTTCTTACCAAAGTTCACATTTCTGATACTAGATTGTTTTGATAAAACTTTATCAAAATCATACACCTTCCCTTAGATAGCAGACTTGTGTGTCTAAACAATTATGAAGAGGGATGCCGTAATCATAATGGTTAGACCTTTTTGCCACTTCTCACAAGTCCAGGTTAGTGTGCCGGTAAACCACACACGCTCCACTAACGACTTTGAGAATGCAAATATTACAATTGCTATCTAGCTAAAATCTACTTAGTGAAAGTGTTTCCTCATCATCATCTTCATGAATCAGAGAAAAACATTATGACACTTAGATTTACTGGTGTATGTGTTTTTATCCATGTGAATGTCAAAACCATAGTCACAAGACAAGGATAATGACAAATCCAAACTCATATGGACTGAACTCAATCTTAATTTCTTGCCACCTGACAGCTCAAGGGCCTGCCATTGCTTCCAAGTTGCTGTGCAACAAATTGAGAACTCTAAGAACTCATATGCAAAGCCAACTTTAACTAGAATGGGCACAAAATATGTCAACACGGTAGGTTATAAAGCTCAAGTCGTGTGCTAGTGAGGAACTTCAGGTTTTATTGTTTATTAGTTCTTGAGACTTTCAAGACCTTTAAGACTCCCACTGTCCTCTTGACATATAAGACTTTCTTGTCAGATATTCAAGAGATAGTGTGGATTCTAATCAAGAAAAACACTTCACACAATTGGCCTAAGTTAGTCTTTGTTTTATCCAAAACATCACAACTTACCAATTTCAAATGTACAAGAGTTGAAAACTTTTACTCTTACATTCGACAAGTGTTTTAAACCTTCTTTAAGACATGTCACTCAAGTTACAATCTTGGAGTATGACTCTAAGACTTGTATTGGAACGAAGTATGACTCATCTTCTTGATTTAACCATTTAAACAATTCAAGATCCCTCTTCTTAGTCATAAGAATGCACTAAGATTTCCTTAGAGAACTAATTGTGCTATGGTTTCTTAATCATTAAGATGATCACAAATCTGATACTAAAGTACTCTCCCAACTTTTCAGATTTGAGAAACTTTTATCCTTCTGCCTAATTTGATTCTTCTTATTTGCTCTGTCATACATTGGAACCTTTTTCCAATGTCTCAGAGTTACACTTAAGCTTGTAAGTATAATCATATTTACTGAGCTTTTGTAAACTATGACGAATAGTTTTATCAATCTTTTGTGGTGGACTTGACCAGTGCACAAGAATGTGTACTAGATCCCTTAGTCCTTCACTTGACTCACACATCCATGTGAACAAGTAATTAGTCTTAATTTTCCAATACTTGAAAGTTCTCATTCATCATGCTATACAACTTGCATGATTCCATGTTCTGGTCCAAATGAAACTTGGGTGATGAAAATCTTCCCTTATTTGGTAAATTTAGACATTACCACAAATGAAAGAATCAATTTCATATTTCCACTCTTGCTATTAATGGAATCTTATAAGCAACAAAAATTTCCACAAATGCCATTGTAAGGATATATTTTTAAAATAAATAAAATCAAAATTTTCCTTTTATTTTAAAACTTTGCGGAAAAACTATCTTTACAGTGCAAAAGCACATGAAAACTTTATTGCTATCCATTCCTAAGCAATATATCATAACTCCTAAGAAGTAGCTCAAGAATCCGATCTTCAAACCATGCGATAGAAATCCATCTACGCGATCAGATTCAACATATTCTTTCTTCAAGTTTCTTCACTTTTCTTTGATTCTTAAAACATCAACATGTGACCTAGACACATCATGTATCAAGAATCTCATAATAGAAACTTAGCAGAGTTAGATAGTGGACTTTACCTAAAGTAGAGTCAAACTTATTGACTTTAACATCCTTAGGTAAATTTGGCAGCTTCGCAACCAATGCCCCTTTCTTTGGCAATATAAACATATGGAACCTTTGATAATGGTACACGAGACTATCACAGACTTAGCTTTTTCTCTTTACCATTTGGTCAACCGAGTTGACTATGGCCGATCCCTTTCCATTGGGAAGAGAATGCTTTCTTGGATTTCCTGTGTCACTATTGTCAATGTCCATCAAGTTTTAAGGAAGTTGATCTTAACAAATAGATAAGATCATTAAGGGTCTTGTCATAGTCTGTTTCATAGGTGTCCCAAAGGAACTCACTATGTGATTTAGAAAGTGATTGAACCACCAACTTTCTCAAGACTTTGACACCCAACTCTCCCGGCTTGTCAATATGTGACTACATCTCCAAGACATGACCACACCTAGACCTTGCCTTGCTAATTGGGCTTGAGTGACCTTAAACTTTTCAAGAACTTATGGGTTAGGGAGAATAATTGGAGGAGGTGAATGAAGTATGATTTCCAAGGGACGTCATCTACATTTAGGAAAGCTTGTTTCAAGAGATTTGGGAAGATCATAAATGTCTAAACCAGACATCTTTTGGGTGATATTCAAGATAGTTAATCTAAAGTCCTTAATATAACACCCAATATGAAATATTAAGGCTAGGACCCAACAAACTATTTTATAACTTAGAAGAGGTATGCCGTAATCCAAGCTATAAAATATTTGAAGGTAGGTGAATGACGATTCACCAATTTCCACCAAGATAAACGAAATGTATTATTAGGTTTTAATTGGTTTTTGAAACTCCTAGATCTTTTGAGATTCATTGAACTGTTCAATTGCATGTTTAAATCTCGAGTGTGCCCTTCAAGTTTTGTGACTGGGATGCCGAGGATCACAAAACAAGGTGTGAAGTAACCATGAAAATTACTTGGTACCCTTAAGTATTTACCCCTCAATCGATGTGTCGGTTAACCACACACGCTCCATCGATACTATGATAAACATTAAGTTACCCTTTGCCTACCTTGTTAAATACGAGTTAGTGTGCCGGTTAACCACACACGCTCCACTAACCGACTTAAACAAAGTGCAAAGTGTAATTTCATGGATTAGCACCTTATTCACATTTTCCTAAGTAACTAAGATTGGGTATTATTAAGAGTTTAGTTACTTAGTATTTATCATTACTACTTTTAATGAAGGGAGAATTATAGTCCTGTCAAACCCGTTCGGCTAACGACCCTCCACCAGTCAAGCAAGCGGTGGGTGAGAGTGGACACCCATTAAGTTGTCATTTTATAAGCAACAACCTTATACCCACCTTATAGACCGGCTTCGTGAATGAGGCGTACTAGCGGTAAGACTGACTTTACTCTTATACATATATATATATATATATATATATATATATATATATATATATATATATATTATCAACTTATAATATTATAAAGTATAAGGGTTGAATTTTAACTTTTAAAATTCTAAGGGCTAACTTGGAATTAAAGTATTCATAAGTGAAAACTTTTCAAATTCTAAAACTTGAGGTCAAGTTTTGAAACTATTCAAACCTAATTAATTACATAACTTATGTGTTTAAAGTAGTTTTAATCCGAAAACTTTTCAAGTTCCATAACTTGAGGACAAGTTATGGAAGACTTTAAACTAATAAAAGAATTAACTTTTTCCTTTATTTTATAACTTATGGAATTAATTAAGGTTACACTTTTTTTCTTTTGTTATTTAATGAAGCGACACTTGGTCCTCCATAACTTGAGGACAAGTTATGAAGTCATAAACCCATTTAATTAGAACTAGACTCTTCTTTTTTGTAACCTTTTCCAACTATTATGAGTTTTATGAAACCTAAATGTGACTTTTCATATAACTTGAGGACAAGTTACAAAAACACATTTTAGAATCAACTCTTAGATTAATTTGGATTGAAAACAACTATTTCACTCAACTTTTCCTATTAATCTAAGCAACTCATAAGAACAAGATAATTCAAATCAAACTTTTTCATGTAATTAGTCAAAACCTTAAACTAATACAAAAAATGAATCTGTTGACAATTATCTTTGAAATTGGATTAGCATGAACATGACCACATCAAAAACGGGTTTATAAGTCCAAAAACATCTTAGGGTAATGTTCCAAGTCCAATTCCAGCCAAAAAAGTCGAATTTATGCTGTCTGGGGGTCCAACTCGTCGAGTGCACGAACCAACTCGGCGAGTTGGATGCATTTTGTCTTGGACTCGGCAAGTCTGCTGGACAGACAGCATCAAAACTCGATTTTCAGCTCCTTTTGCAAGTATAACAAGAAAACAAGCCTAGGCTTTGATACCACTGTTGGGTTTTGAGCATTCTAACACTCCTAAGTGTGCATGCAACCCTAAATACCTTGGATCTATGTTTTCTCTATTATACATCCAAATATGAACATCCAAGGTATTATCCTAATCTAGCATACAAAACAATGAATATAACAAGATAGAATACATACCTCTTTGATGTAGAAAGTCTTCATGAAGCTTGAGTGCCTAGTGCCCCAAGTGTGACACCTCAAATGGTTCACACAACACCAAATACACTTAGAATAACTTGAGAGAATTCTACACTTCATGAAAATCGGCTAGCCCTTTCTTACTCTCTCTAGTGGCCAATTTTGGTGAATAATATGATGCTTATATAGTTAGGGTTACCCATGTAAACCCTAATTGACATGGCCTTTCATTTCCATGATCCATGGGTACAAAACACCATGGAGCATCCATGGAGAATTAATCCTAGATTAATTCTTGATCAATACTAATTAAATAATCTTATTATTCTTATTATTAATATACTAGAACTTATAATATATTAACAACCATAAGTATCTTATTTCTCTCATTTTAGTCTATCCAAGTGCATGATGCCATGCAACCCAAATGGACCATGCCGGGTCGGGTCAAGTCTTACCAATTATAGTTATGGACTTAGACATTAATCCAACACTTATGATCGGTGAAGATTGTGCATTTTGTGCCGTAGAGATAGTGTCTCTAGATCTTTTGTGGCAAACACCACCACTCCTAGCTCGAGGCCTTGAGTGGTGTAATTGACTTCGTGCGTCTTTAGCTATCTCGAGGCATAGACAGTGACCTTTCCTCATTGTATTAACATGTATCCCAAGCCCTGGTTTGATGTGTCTCTATTGGCTACAAAGTCTTCGGTTTCTCCTGGTAGGGATAAAATCGGAGCTCTACACAGGGTATGTGTTAGCTTTTGAAACTTGGTTTCTTGCTTCACTCCTTAAGTGAATCTTGGTCCCAGCTTGTCGTTCCAATAGGTCTTCACCATTGTGTCTTCTGTTTAGATAGGTAGGTAGTGTATGGGTTCGGTTTACTTGATTAGATTCTTTTGAAGGGTAGAACATTCACTCCCAGTCCTGGGTAGCTTTTGTCCCAGAGTTCAAGGTAAAACTCATTCCTGGTCCATCTATCATCACCTCGTGCATACAGGCCGTATATAATTAAGATTAGTAAGACATTTAGATGGGTGACTCTGCCTCAAGTCCACAACCAGACAAGGAATAGGAAATATGACGGGAACACACATCCAATGCCCATAGAATCTTAATTATATATTTGTTGCATTAGTGTCTAAGCTTGTAACTATATTTGGTAAGTACTTGACCTGGTTATGCATAGTCCTTTTGGGTTGCCTTCACTAAAGCAACATGATAGGATGATATATGAATACAGAGGTTATTATGATTTGTTAATATGTTATATGAATAATATATTAATAGAGAAATCATATAATTAAATTAATATTAGACAAGGATTAATTAAGAAATTAATTTTGTGGCTAAAAGAGATTAATTTAATAACAGGAACTTAAACCGTCAAATGTGTGATAGTTAAGTATTGGGCTGAGGAGCCTCTTGGACTAGGCATGGACAAAATGAGGATGTGTCCATCCTTAATTTCCGCCATAAGGCCATATTCCAGAAGTTTCCTTGGATAGCTTAAGGCCTAAGTTGTCCATTAGGGTTTTGACTGAAACCCTAGCAGCTCCAGCATAAATAGGACCCTTAGGCTCCAGAAATCGGCTACCCTATTCCTAAGAGTGCAAGAGCGGAATTCAAGAGCTTCCAACCTCTCTCCAAGATCATTCTTTTGTTTTTGGTGTTTGTAATCCATTAGAGGAGTGACACTTGTGACTCTAAGCTTAAAAGATAAGAAGATTCAACCAAACAACAAGAGGTAATCATTTAGATATGATTTGTCTCATTAATTTCGAATTATTCTCATTAGATCTAGGGTTTGAAAGTCTTGGATGAATGCATGTACAATTAGAGAAACCTAGATCCAAGCATTAGGGTTTGCATAAGCACATACGATGTTCTTTTGGCTCAAACCCATCAATGGTATCAGAGATTTGTTTGGTTTCTATTGTATTTGATGCCTTGAATGTTGATCAAGCTTTAAAATCGATTTTTGGGCTAACTTTCTGATGAACTCGATGAGTTCCAATGTGAACTCGACGAGTTTAGCTGTCAGACAGAGAGATTTTTGAGATTTCTTGCTGTTTTCCTTAATGATACTTACCTAAATCATTTTAGACTTCTAAAGTCCAAATTTTATTACTGTTTTGTGAATATCTGTGACAACCTGAAATTTTCTATCCAGTACAGTCAAACACTTCATTAAAAGTCAAACTCATTTCTGCTATCTTCTCGCACAATTAGGAGTTTATTTGAGCGTGTTGAGCCTTGTACACTTAAGGGATAAGTGTCGAGTTAATCTGCTTAAGCTATAGCACAAAGTTCGAGCCTTAAACACATTGATCAGAAGTTCACGGCCACCACATGGGAGTATACGACCGTAAACTCCATCTTATATGATGATATGTGGGCAATTATCTCATTCTTTCATTTCCCTTGGTTGATTTCTTCCCAAATCCTCACAAGTATCATCCCGATCTTCGACCCCAATCTTCAAAACTCTTAAGCTTATTGTCTTAACTAGTTGATATCTTGCATGAACTAGTAATCTTACATGATTTCATACATGAAATCATTCCATTTTGTAGATTTTCAGTTTCACCAAGAACACACACTCGTGTTCTTGGCCAAAACCGACCATTCAAGCTCCTAGATCATAAGTACTCTTGATCCAACTCATTGTACACTAGGTTTATCATTTTTAGGGCTAGGAAAACATAAGAAATCAATAGAATCAAGGATTTTACAGCAAAGACATGTTCTTGGTCTGTAAACCCCTTTAAAGAGTGCAAATGACACCCTAACACCGTAGTAAGCCTTGATTTTTAGCATAGAACATTACACCATGGACCTAAGGATCAAGATTCACGAAATGGTACTCCTTACCATGAGTTTACGGCCGTAAACTCATGGGGAAGTGGTCCCAGGGCCTTGAACACCATGGAAGGTCATTTTAGGACCTTAAACCCACCCAAACACTTGGTTAAAGCATTGGAACACTTAACCACTTAAACACTTAGATTTTAAGCCACTTTTGGTGACCAAATGAGAGTTTACAGCCAGGAGTTTACTCCCCTGGGCCATAAACTCCAACAAACATGGTCAGTAGACCATAAACTCCTATATGAGGCTTTGCACTCCTTTGTTGCAACCCAATAGCCTCCTAGCACTTGACCAAAGTGTTTTCCTCGCAATAGGATGTTTTTACATATTTAATTAGTTCTATAATCACTAATTGTTTATATACATATGTCTTCATATGTAATTAGGATCTTTGTGTGTGTCTAAGTCTTCACTTGACACCAAAGCACTTGTCCGACACTTCCTTCCGATCCGCTCACTGCAGGTGAGTTCATAACCCTTGAATTAACCTTTTAAATGTTTCTACATGTTTTTAAATGCTTTATGGAGGGAATACAAGTTGAATCATGTTAGTTATTACATCAATCACATGTGATTAATAACTAACATGCAAATGTATTTACTACACGTTAACCGTTTTACCGAATGGATTTCTTCAAATGATTTTCATAAACGTTTTATATGTTTAAAACTCTTTATTAAACACTGTATGTTTCATTTCAAACTCTTTTTCAATGGTGTTTCAAACAAAGGTTTCTTTATACTTAAACTTTTTTTTTTTCAAACAAATACTTTCAAACCGTTTTATAAACTAACATCAAGTCGATCTTTTCTTAGGTATTAATCTTTTTCAAAGGTTTTATAAAACTCCTTATATGCTTTTATATTATCAATTGCATGCCTTTATATGTATAGTTATATAAATAATATTTAAAAGACTTAGGAAAGCTAACCTGCTTTATTTCCTTTTCCCCGTTGGGATGTGGTCTGGTATGGTATCGTGTATCCGTCCGAAGGTCGTTTAGCTATCAGTTATATATCATGTATACATATAGAGACATAAAAGTTTTCCTCAGTCAGTTCAATACATTTAGCTGGCAAAGGCATACTTCACTTATACATGTACACCATTAGTAACTATTATAGATATAGTTAGCAGATACTACTTACCATTCCAAGTACAAGGAATCACACAAGAGTCGGTTCATTCATGAGTCTATACTAATACATTACATATTAAATGAGTACGTTTACATAGATACACTTACATGAATACATTTACATGAATACATTTACATGAGTACGTTTACATAGATACATTTATATGAGTACAGTTACATAGATACGCTTACATGAGTACATTTACATAGATACGCTTACATGAGTACGTTTACATAGATGCCCTATTAAAAGCATGCCTATATATCTATAGTTGTATAAGTAATGTTTAAAGGACTTAGGAAGGCTAACCCGCTCTATTTCCTTTTCCCCGTTGGGATGTGGTCTAGTGGGTGTCGGGTATCCGTCCGAAGGTCATTTAGATACTTAGTTATATATCCTGTGTACATATATGGACATAATAGTTCCTTTCAGTCAGTTCAGTACCTTTGGGTAGCAATGGTATACGTTCATATACTCTTACATGGATACTTTTACATAGAAAATATATGACGAGTTACTATTACATTTTATATGTATAGATCATGTTATATGATCCTCATTCTTATCTTTACTTTAGTGATACAATCACATAATCGACGAGATAGATTGGACTTAGTATCCTAGTACCAAAGGATACGTTGTGGGATTAACCATTCCTAGAATCTCTGTTAGCTACAGAGGTAAAAGCACATCCACAGATGTCAACGGTTGATACCATTACAGGTATACTTTAAGGGACTAACTATTCCTATACCCAGCTGTTAGCAACAGAGGTAAATGTATATCTACGGATGTCTTCAGTTAACACTGTTAGTTATCCTAGTACAAAAGGATAATACTTAGGTTATTTATATTATTACCTTTATCTTGTAACTCATTCACATAATCGATGAGGTGAATTATATTTGAGTATCCTAGTACCAAAGGATACAATTTCTTATAATAATAATATTAGTAGCACAGTCGGGTCTTGGTAGAAGGCTACATTCAGAGCAGTTAAGGTCTTGGTAGAAGGCTACATTCAGAACAATTAGGTCTTGGTAGAAGGCTACATTCAAAACAGTTAGAACTTGGTAGAAGGCTACATTCAGAACAGTTAGGTCTTGGTAGAAGGCTACCTTCTGAACAGTTAGGTCTTGATAGAAGACTCCCTTTTATACTAGTAGGAATCATAGGGATTTCTAGGGTTTTTCAAACGTTTATAGTTGTTTTATAAACATTTTCATACTTATACGAACTTTCTTTGAAAACAATTTCAAGTCTTTCATTACAAGTTTTACAAATTAAAGACACATTAATACTTATGAATTCACCAGCTTTTGGCTGATACTCACTTTCAAAATAACTTGTATTCTCAGGTCACAAATAGACAGGTACGACGACCAGGTTTTGTGAAGACGGAGCAGTTCAGACTCGTCTTTTATTTTGATTATTCACAATATTGTTGTATACTATGAAAGAACACAATTGTAATTAAAATTATACTATTAATGCAATGGATGATGTTGTTGCTTGTTTACTACTTTGCATTGTTGTGATACTTTACATGACGTCCTCCGCCCCAGAACGTTTCCGCCGTTCTTGGTTTTGGGGTGTGACAGTATCCTTAACAAACAAGAGATAATTACCAATTGGTTGAATAATAAATTCCTTATTTGATAATATTTCATTATTTGAATTAATTGTTGAATTGTCTTGTAATTAAATTGATTAGGTCAAATTTAGATAATCATTAAATTAATTGTTTAATTTAAAAAATTTTGTTATTTGATCCTTTGTGTTTTGAAAAGTTCAAAACTTGTCCTCACGTTTTGAAATTTAAATTTTATAATTAAAATATTTAATTTGAACTATTTAAATTTCAAACCCTATAATTTTACAAGTTTAAAATTCAACCTTATACTTTATAATATTATAAGATTATATATATATATATATATATATATATATATATATATATATATATATATATATATATATATATATAGTATAACTTAAAATGCTAGTCTTACCGTTAGTAGGCCTCATTCATGAAGCCAATCTTTAAGGGGGTATAAGGTTATGACCTATAAAATGGCCATTTAATGGGTGTCCACTCTCACCCACCACTTCCTTGATTGGTGGAGGGTCGTTAGTCGAACGGGTCGGATAGGGCAACACTTTCCTCATTAAAAGTATAATGAATCTATATAAAGTAACTAAGTGATTTTACAATATTCCCAATCTTAGTTATTTTAGGAAAAAGTGAATTGATGCAATCCCATGAAATTACACTTTGTACCCTTGCTAAGACGTTAGTGGAGCGTGTGTGGTTAACCGGCACACTAATTGGGTTCTAAGAAAAGGTAGCAAAGGGTGACTCATTGTTTGTCATAGTTCGATGGAGCATGTGTGGTTAACCGACACATCGAATAGGTGACTGTAACAATGAGTGTACCATGTATGTTTGCATGGTTATTCACATCCGCTTTGTGATCCTCGGCATCCCAGTCACAAACTAGAGGGGCATATCGAAATTTAAACATGCCATTTAAAAGTTCAATGAATCTCAAAAGATCTACGAGTTTTCAATACATTTAAAACTTAATCTCTTTTTAGTTTTTCATGGTGGAGAACTAGTGAATCGTCATTCACTTACCTTCAAATTATTTGCATGTTAGATTACGGCATCCCTTTTCTAACATATAAATAATGTTGTAGGATCCTATCCCTAATTTCTCATTTGGGTGTTTAATTAGGGATTCATTTCTAATCAAACTTTGTTCTTTTCCTTTACAGATGTCGAACATGAACAACAACAATGCTTCTGACTCGAATTCCTCCGGCTCATTCTCAATCATGAACTTGTGTGGGAGGGTGATATTTGATGGAAACAATTTCAATGATTGGATTCATAATATAAGAATGGTCACCCGCTACGAGGACAAAGAGTATGACCTTGACAAGGAGCTGAAGGAGATCGACAGGAACACTTCCACTCCCAAATAGATCACTGCCTTTGAGGCCCACGAGCATGATGCCACGAAAGTCCATTGCATCATGCTACCGACAATCACTTCCGAACTCCAAAAGTCCTATGAGGACATGCATCCCTATGAGATGCATCAAGACTTGTTGGACCGGTACCACCAAAGCGCGAGGCAAGAAAGGTACGAGTTCATCACTTCGATGATCACTACTAGAATGGGTAATGGAAAGTCCCTTACCACCCATCTGCAAAAGATGCAGAGATATGTTGATCGCCTGCTAAAGTTAAATGTTAACTTTGATGAAGAGCTGGTGATTGACATCATCCTTCACTCCTTGCCTCCCTACTACAACCAGTTCTGTATGACCTACCATATGAATAAGGAAGAGGTCAATTTGAGCAACCTTCAAGGCTTGCTAAGGACTACTGAGAGCAATCTTAAGGATAAGTCTGTTGAATCAACTCCCGCTCCAACTGTTGCCCCTGTTTTGGTTATTGGGCAAGGGAAGGGTTAGAAGAGGAAGGCTCCCTCAAAGAGCCACCACAAGGGAAAGTCCCAAGATGGTACCTCTTCTAGTGGAACCAAATTTGGCTCTAATAAAACCAACTCAAACCCCAAGGAGGCAAAGTGCCACCACTGCCACAAGATAGGGCATTGGAAGAGAAGCTGCCCAGAATATCTGCAAGCAATCAAGGATGGGAAGATCAATTCATCCTACGCAAGTATTTACACTATGAAAATTAATGATTCATCACATTCCATTTCTTGGGTTCTGGATACAGGATGTGGTTTTCACATCTGTTCTGATTTGTAGGGCCTAAGAAGATAAATTTTATCATGGGGAAAAGAAGATCGCCGCCTGTTACCAAGATTGGAGTTTACTCTTTAATGCTCAGTAGTGGATTAGGATTAGATTTAAACAATTCTTGCTATTCGCCAGATATGGCAAGAAACATCATTTCATTTCATGGTTTATGTAGACAAGGTTTTAGATATTCATTTTATAGTGAAAAAGGTTCTATTAATGCTTATCTTAATGGTGTCTTTTATTTTGAAGCATTTCCTTGTAATGGAATATATGAAACTGTGATGGTTGTAGATAACTTAGGAAATGATGTGTTTTGTATTGATTCATCCAATGGTTTGGATAAAGCATGCTTGTGGCAATGTCGTCTTGGACATGTCAACAAGAAATGCATAGCCCAACTCCAAAAGGATGGATTGTTGGAGTTATTCGACCTTAGGGACGATGACGTGTGCGAGTCTTGTTTACTTGGAAAGATAACCAAGTCACCCTTTACCGACACTTGTGAAAGGGGTGAGGGTTTATTGGATCTCATACATAACGATGTATGTGGGCCCTTTAGATCCACCACAAAGGATATGAGCCACTTCTATGTAACTTTTACTGATGATTATAGCAGATATGGGTATATCTACTTAATCAAGCACAATTCAGAAAACTTTGAAAAGTTCAAAGAGTTTAAACAAGAAGTGGAGAATCAGTTGGGCAGGAAAATCAAGATGCTTTAATCCGATCGGGGTAGAGAGTACCTAAGTCTTGAATTCCACGACCACCTCAAGGAATGCGGAATCATTTCGAAATTGACACCACCTATAACACCGCAGTTGAACGGTGTGGCTAAGAGGTGTAATCGAACTTTCCTAGACATCGCTCGTTCCATGATGATTCGTACTTCACTACCTATCTCATTATGGGGGTATACCTTAGAGACTGCTGCCCATATCCTTAACTTAGTCCCTACGAAGAAGGTTGCCAAAACACCTCACGAGATGTAGACAGGGAAAGCTCCCTTGTTAGCACATATCAAGGGTTGGGGTTGCGATGCTTTCGTAAGACGAGAGACTCACGACTAGGTCGAACCTCATAGTGATCGGTGTACTTTCATCGGCTACCCGCAGAAGTCCTTTGGATATATCTTATATAGACCAATGACAATGTTGTCTTCGTTGCTTGGAGAGGGGTTTTCTGAGAGCGAGAACTCATAAGCCAAGGGGACAGTGGGAGGCAAATCGATCTTGAAGAAAATCACGAGTCGAGCGATGAAGGAACCACTAACGCTGGCGCTCAACCCGAGGAGGAAGCTCCGGTTGAACTGATTGACGAGTCCTTACCTCTTAGACGTTCTGATAGAGTTAGGGTTCAACCCCAGTTTTATGGTTGTCATATTACTAACGAAAGGGGATACGTTCATTAGTGATAGTAAACTAGTGAATTTGGACGAACCTAACAGCTATAAGGAAGCCATGGCAGGAACAGAGTCTCTGAAGTGGATAGAGGCGATGGACATCGAGATTTACTCCATGTATGACAACCAAGTTTGGAATTTGGTTGAACATGTACCATGCCGTAAGACGGTCAGGTGTAGGTGGATCTTCAAGAAGAAGATCGACATGGATGGGAATGTGCACACTTATAAGACACGATTGGTCGCGAAGGGTTTCACTCAAACTCTCGAAGTTGACTATGATGAAACCTTCACACCAGTTGCGAAGATACAGTCTATTAGGGTGATGCTAGCCATTGCCTCATTTCATGACTATGAAATATGGCAGATGGTTGTTAGAATTGCTTTCCTTAATGAGAAGTTGGCTGAGGATGTTTACATGGCTCATCTAGAGGGTTTTCTCAATGTGAAGTATCCCAATAGAGTGTGCAAGCTTGAGATGGTCATTTATGTACTGAAGCGAGCGTCTCACAGATAGAATCTTTGTTTCAATGAGAAACTCAAAGAGTTTGGTTTTCAATGAAGCGAGGATGAATCATGTGTATATATCAAAGCTAGTGGGAGTATAGTAAGCTTCCTCATATTGTATGTCAATGCCATACTAATCATAGTAAATGACATCCCGACATTGTAGGAGGTTAAGTCCTGGCTCGGGAAGTGGTTCGCTATGAAGGACCTCAGAGAGGCTTCCTATATTTTGGGAATAAGGATTGTGAGAGATAGAAATAAGGGACTAATACGACTTAGTTAGAATACTTACCTAGACAAGGTACTAAAAAGTTTTAGTATGGAGAATTCAAAGAAGGGGGAGTTACCGATCCAAAGTAATGCCAATTTGAGTAAGACTAAAAGCCCGAGTACCGAAGTCGAAATACCATAAATGATCCAACTACCATACGCTTCCACAGTTGGATCGATTATGTACGCTATTACTTGTACTCGCCCTGATGTAGCCTTCGCTTTGAGCATGTTCAACAGATATCAAGGGAACCCTGGCAAAGCGCATTGGACCACAGTCAAGAATATTCTTAAGTACTTTCGGAGGACCAAGGAATGGTTTCTAGTCCTCGGTGGGAGTGATGACGTAAAGGTGCGAGGGTACAGTGACGCCAGTTTTCAGACCTTGAAGAACTTCATTGGAGTCCTTGGAGTTATGCCAGCCATAAAGGAGCCTTTGGAAATTTTCTATGATAATGAAGGTGCAGTTGCCTTGACTAATGAACCAAGGGATCACGACAGATCTCGTCATCTCGATAGAATATATCACTTTATTCGACATCAGGTGGAAGAAGGACTCCTTGTAGTAAAGAGGGTATCATAAGAGGATAAACCAACAGATCCACTTACGAAGGGACTGAGCAGGGTTAAGCACTTGCAACACGCTACGAGCATCGAGCTAAAGGATGATATTAGTTTAGATTAGATAGTTTAGAAACGTGTAATAGATAAAGTATAATTAACATTTTATGATTAAATAAAAGAGTATTATTTATTATGAGTTTGATTTGTGCATTGGAATAAACCCACGCTTTCTGGAATCACTTCATGGAATTTATCTCAAGTGATCGCAAAACGATAATATTATATGGTCTTAAAACCTAGATATATGCTTTATTGTTTGCTAATTGGTTGTGCATTGATAATGCGTAAACGCATCAGTAACTTCATGTTATAAAATGCATTGTTGCGTATGATTTGACTAGTGGATAGTAAATGTATATAAGTCAATGTTTATATGTTCCTTTTATCCTAAGAGGGTAAAAGCAATATCAGGGCCCCTCGATGATTTGGTTTGAGTTATGTGTCAGGCCCGGTCAGGACTAGATTGATGTGTTCAATTAAGTTTTATATCAAACGAATCAGAGATCGAGAAACAAACAGTTGGACAATAAGTATGACTATGTTCCATGTAATTGTTTGCATGATATCTAGAACAGAGGAGTATACAATCCCTTATCTAAAGGACAGGTTACTGATAAGATTAGAGTTTGACATCGTCTTTGAGATCTACGATTACTAATCGGATTGTGCTTACATTTGTAGTTACTAGACTTATCCAAGTGGGAGACTGTTGGATTAGTGTCTAAGCCCGTAACTATATTGGGTAAGTACTTGACCTGGTTGTGTATGGTCCTTTTGGGTTGCCTTCACCAAAGCAACATGATAGGAAGATTTATGAATAAAGATGTTATTATGATTTATTAATATGTTATATGAATAATATATTAATAGAGAAATCATATAATTAAATTAATATTAGACAATGATTAAATAAGAAATTAATTATGTTGCTAAAACAGACTAATTTAATAACAGAGACTTAAACCTTCAAATGTGTGATAGTTGAGTATTGGGTTGAGGAGCCTCTTGGACTAGACATGGACGAAATGAGGATGTGTCCATCCTTAATTTCGGCTATAAGGCCCTATTACAGAAGCTTCCATGGATAGCTTAAGGCCTAAGCTGTCCATTAGGGTTTTGACTGAAACCCTAGCAGCTCCAGTATAAATAGGATCCTTAGGCTCCAAAAATCATCTACCCTATTCCTAAGAGTGCAAGAGAGGAATTCAAGAGTCTCCAACCTCTCTCCAAGATCATTCTTTTGATGTTGGTGTTTGTAAGCCATTAGAGGAGTGACACTTGTGACTCTAAGCTTTGAAGACAAGAAGATTCAAGCAAAAAACAAGAGGTAATCATTTAGATCTAATTTTTCTCATTAATTTCGAATTATTCTTATTAGATCTAGGGTTTGAAAGTCTTGGATGAATGCATTTACAATTAGAGAAACCTAGATCCAAGCATTAGGGTTTGTATGAGCACATAGGATGTTCTTTTGGCTCAAACCCATCAATATCGTCCTTGCGTATGTACTTAGTAGTGGTAGCTTAACTTTTTTCATCCCAAGCCTCTGTGCTTGAACTTTATCTGCTCCATGAGTGATATTCCCGAAGGGTCTGTTGGGAATACTTCGAAATGGTTTTGGAAGGTATAATACTCGTCCCTTGAATACTTCGGGTTTCATAACGAGAGATGACCCGGAGGTTTGTGTCGGATTTGTGGTTATGAGAGATGAGGGTTTCGATGTTCGGTTGGTTAGGCGAAGGGTCTTTTCGTAGCACATGTAATTGGTAAGATGAGGGCCAAAACAAATCCATATCGAATGTCGAAATCGAATCTTCTTAGTGAAACATGTGTTAAATTGGATTTGAAAGAAATATTCGTTACAGAGATAGTGCATCCTGTGATTCTCGTTAGTGTGTTCTGTTTTGATCGGTGCTATTGTTACTACAAATGATTCATACTGCAACAACTAGTACTGGTAATAACTGTGTTTTGATAGCTAGTGATGATACATCATATTATGATCCCTATCAAGTCTCTCTATGATTGCTCGGTGTATGAAAGTCATATGTAATCGGTATTGGTAAACCCGCCGACTGAGTGAGTCTTCACTAAATCCACAACCATACAAGGAATAGGATATATGGCAGAATCACTCACTCAAGGTTTGTAACATCTTAATTATAAGTAACCCTGATGTATACACTAAGTCATCACAGTTCACCTGTAATGATCCTAAGTTCATATATTAGTGTTTTGATTTGATTAAACGAGAGATTATTTTAACTACTTTCTGAAAGATGGTAATCTTAGAAAACATACCACACACTACACAAACATAACGTACTTAAATATTCTTGTTTTTTAAACATTCCTAAGAGTCTTAGTGAGGTTCTTTGTTGCTTCTGCTGGTTTGGTTGTCACACTCCTCCTGCCCCTCCGTCATTCCTCTCGGTTGGACGTTCCCTCTTGAAGTGTCCTGTTTCACCGCATAGGTGGCATACAGGGCTCACACTGGCATTGGCGTACGAGGCGATGAGTCGGGCTAGTGTTCTACATAAATGGGTAGTGTGTCCTTCCCTATGGCAGTTCTTGCAATGCATCTTTCGACACGCTCCCGTGTAATGGATGTTGCACTTATTACATTGCGAGAGGGTTCCAGCATATCGACTGGTACGGACTGGAGTGACAGATGTCATGGCATATGTTGACGCAGGTGTTGTGACTGTTGTTGTAGCTGTAGGGGCAGCCACATGCTGTTGCCTTTTAGCGAGTTTTTGAGATAGGTTGCGTTCCTTTTTGTTCCAAAACCTTCATTTATTGCTCTTAGGTTTGTAGTCTGAGGTGTCATCGTCAGTAGTCACCCGCTAGTGTCCTAGATTGTTTCTACGATTAGTATTGTCGGCACCGCTTCTGCCTCTGATGGCATTGTCAGCATTGAGTTGTGCCATGACAGCTGTCACGGCTGTTGAGACTACAGCTTGAAACGTAGCAAAGTCTATCTGCAGAATTGGTGCCTTGCTAGTTGGTTGGTTACCTCCTTGTGAATACATAATCATGTGGCATGGTGAGGAACGATCTTGTGAGTAATGATGATCATTGCTAGTTACATTCTTACAATTTATATACACATATATAAATTTCGCACTTTGCTGTGCTATTCTCAATGCTTCCCGCTAAACATTCCCGAGATAGAGTTATGGTAGTGGGTAGAAGTAGGTTTTGTACGAGTGTTAAGTTTGTCCATCCTAGTACTATTCTCGCCCAAGCACACTTAGTTGGGGAGTTCTGATGGGATTCAGTGCATTAGTGCTGGTATAATTGCACCATATATATCTACAAAGAAGGCATCTTTCAACCATAAGGTTTGCAGGATGAGTCGATAATAAGTCTTTGGTAGTGGTTATACGTCGAGAGTTATCTAACTAAGTTTATCTTAGTTCTGAGCGTATCATGTTCTGTCTTTTATATTGTCCTGAAAACAATTCGTAATAGAGGTCCATGTAAAATAGACTTATGAATTAGTAGTGGTTATGCTCGAATGAATTTCTGTGAATTGAATAATTTGTTACTAGTTGTCACAAAAGACAAGATAAACCTAACACATAGTGTGAGCAGTGCAATTACTAACTCACTAGGTTGTATTAGTTCATTAATTATTAGTGTGATGCATACATTGCTCGGTCTCTTTGCATGTCTACTGAGTTGGTTTCTCTGTTTTATGTTCATGATATGATTGTCCTAGGTTCACCTATAGCGATTTGTTGTCTCTGGGCATTCCTATGGTGTTCTTGTCCTCCGTAGGTGTGTTGAATCTTTGCTATATCCTGCTTCAGGTTTTGTTACTGATCTTCATTATTTTAAAATGAAGGGTCGGACCCCGAATGTCCGAGCAAGTTTCTTATGTCTGCTCTTGCTATGGTAAGGTTCAGTAGTAATTATTCTGATGTCTTTCTCTCGCTGCTGATCCCTTCTCAGAATCCACTTTACGAACCTCTTCTCGTTCTTCCTTGACTCCTCTATTGGTTGTTGTAGTGGAGTGGCTATATCTATCTATTTTGCTTTTGCGAGAATAGGAGTGTATAAAGAATCTATGAGATTAAATGAATCAAATTTTATCTTGTGGGTGACCCTTACCGGGTCCTCCTATAATCGCAGTGTATACAAGTTGTATATAGCTTAAGATTAAATAGACTTTCGAATAAGTGATCCTACTCTAAGGCCACATCCAAACAAGGAAAAGGAAGTAGAGCGAAAATCACCAATTCTAGATCTATAAAATCTCAATTATATATAACCTTAATGTATACACTCGGTGATTATAAATCTACTAGTAAAGGCCTTTTAGTTTACACATTAGTTATTTATAGCGCCTATAATACTCCTATAGTATTTTAATCATATGTTTGGTTCTAAAGTTTCCTTTGTATGTAGACTTGGTAAGTTTTTGACTTGTTGCAACACCACAACTATCCCTTAGCATATGCTAGTCACTTCTCGAACGAATATAGTTAATCAGGCTATATTCCTCCCAGACTTGGTTATATACCCCAAGGCATAATGTTAGTGTACAACTCATCCATCTTTACTTTTCGTAATTTTTCCTAGATGTGACACTATACCGGCATGCATGCATGTACTTATACTTTTCATAAAAATAATTTTTTATTTTCAAAAGTATAATATAAGGAAAACCTTTAGTCAGAGAAACTTAGTCCCATTGTGTTTATAGTTTGTATATCTTATATGGTTTGATATACTTAGTTCACTATCAACCATGCTCTGATACCAATCTGTCAGACCCCCAAACCAAAGAAGGCGGAAACGTCCAAGGGTGGAGCACTTCATATATAGTATCACAACGACAAGTATAATAGTGCTCAAAGTAAATACAACCATCATAAATATAATCTATAAAGTTACATAGTTTCGTGAGTTACATGTTTCAAAGTCGATTAGATTATAATGATAGAACGTTTTTCCTGACGTCGTAGCATCCCATCCTCAAAAGATGGTAGTTACCTGTTTTATTGATTCCCTGAGAATACAAGTAATTTTGAAAGAGTGTCAACAATTAAGTTGGTGAGTGCATAAACATTTGGATGTAGAGTTTGGAAACCTTTGTTTGTAAATGTAGTGTATACTCTAGAAAAATCCAATATTTTCCTTATAAAATGATATGTAGTCTTAAATCCCAAGACCGAGTGTATGTGTGTTATTTCGTACTTGTAATAGTGTATGCAGTTTTAGATTGATAAAACCCTTTTTAAAAGTAGAAATTCCCGTAAACTATATGTATCGTTATCTCCTTATGTGAGTCGCTATAACCATACTATGATAGAGTAGACCTGTTGCGACGTTCTTCAGGCGTCAGAACTGTTATGAAATTTGTCACCCCCGACCAATCGGCCAAGCTGTTGCAAGCAGCTTGGGTGTGGGTTGTCAATCCCAATATATATCTATATACAATTATCATGCTCTCCCTACAAGACACTCTGTTTATATAACTTTCAGGAATTTTAACCCCTACTTTAAGAGCTCAATGAAGTAGTGTCTCACAATTTATGTTAACGAGTATACGTGTAGAGTGAATGAAAAACCTTTTTCTATAGTGTAACTGAAGCCCTTTTTGTAGTGTATGGAACCACAAACTATACCTATTATAATTTATTATACATGTTTGTAGTGAATGAAAACCCTTTTTGTAGTGTGAACATAATACTTTTCATATTGAGTTTGTAGTGTGTAAGTACCGTAAACTATAACTATTATAGTTTATTACACATGTTTATAGTGATTGGAAATCTTATCATGAATGAGTATTTCTGTTTGTGATATTAAACTAGCCATAAATACATTCAGCACGTAGAAATTTTATTCTTATACACTTTGCTCAACATGTTACAAAGTGTTAATAAATTGGAAGTTGTTTAACTAATTTTACCTTTTTTGTACTGTTTTTACAAAATCACAGAAAAATCATACGAAGTCGAAATCTGATTTCAAAAACTCTGAGAGTCCAGGAAATGTGTCTACTTTATTCATAATTTTTATTATGATTTTTAGTGGTCTCTAGCTAGTGCGAAAATGCCCAAATTCACATACTGGTCCGAGTTCGTTTTCGAATTGATAGGTAGTTTTGTAAATATCACCATATGTAGAAAACTCGTATAAGGATGTGCAAGTAGTCATTAGAAAGGTATTAACCGGAAATATTTGCACCCTATACAGTTTTGAAAAATACAAATTTTAAGATGTTCAAAAACAGTCCGTGAATGAGGCCCAACTTTTATGTTGAAGGCTGTTGGTTGAGTTATAATGTATTTTAGTGTTGTAACTTGTATTATCTCCCTTAAAAATTGAGTAAAACATGAAAATATATGGGTATGTACTCACCTTGAGTGATTCCTTAAGATGGATGTTGAAGAGAGGGGGGTTTCAAAGTCAAACACACTTGGAGAATGCTTGAGGGTTTGAAGATCTAAGAACAAATATGACAATATTTGCATAAGAAATATATGATTTGAGTGTAAGAGTGTGGAATATTCAAGAGTAGAAAGGAAGAACTTAACAACAATAGAGGAAGATCTCGTGACTTCTTGGACTTCTTTGTTCCAGGGAGGAGAAATTGAGAATGAAAGAGAGAGAGAGAGAGAGAGAGAGAGAGAGAGAGAGAGTATTTGTTTTAAGAGGTGGTAAATGATTATTTTGGGGAGTAAGTGAGATATAGATCTTTTAGGTGGATTTAGTGTAAGTAAGTCAATGGAGTTTTGGAAAGTTCATAAAAAGGATTGTGATTTGATATGATATAGAGTGAATAGTGACATAGAGTGGGTACGGTATCATAACTTCTTGGAAAAGTCAACCAACCCTTAGATAATGTCTTGTACAAAAGATATTATCTATGGTAAAGATTTCCCCAAAATATGATTAAAATATGAATCAATGGGGTCTTATATGCATACATATGAGTTTGGGTGAAAATCCCCCGTCAAAATCATCAAAAATGGGCTTAAAACGCGAAAGTGGTCAAAAACCTGGAAGAAAGGAGCGAACCTGCGAAGTCTAGGGGTCAGAAGGGAAGTTCGGTCAGGAGGGTTGAGGACTGAAGGTTGGATAAGTCTGAACCGAAAGCTAATGGGCCGAAAGTGGTGGGTCTGAACTAAAGGCGAGTTAGGAGCGGAAGGTAGTTTGGGAGATAATTCAAGAGAACCCAACCCATTGGGTTTAATGTTTGTTGATCTGATGATGGATCAGGTAAAAGGTTAAAACTGTGTTTTGACGAGAAGAATTCAAAATATAGATAAAGTATGTTGCTAAAATACCATTAAATTTGGTAATTCTTGCCCTTTAAGGAGAAGAGCTAGAAAAACTTCAGGATTCTTTAAGGGTTCTTGATATTATCTTAAGACAATAAGGAGCTCAAAGGTACTACTTTTATAATTTCACACTTTATTGCTAGTATCTACTTTATTTTACGACGCTCTACACCTAACCTACCCTTTACCCTATTTATATAGTATTTTAGTTTTTCTGGATGCTTTTTAGGTTATTTATTTATTCATTTTTTCTTTCTAGCTTAATAAAAAGTCGTTCTTATATATAGGGATGCCTTTTGGTGAAACAGTCATTCTTTCATGATGACTCAAGAAACTTTACTCATATTAGAGGGGGTGTCCCTGGATGACATGTATTTTATTCTCGTTTTCATCCAACAGATGATGGTTTGTCATTAAATATGGGTATGACCATTGACCACATTTATTTTACTAATTACTAATTTGCCCCTATTAGATTTCATTCTCTTGCTCTTTTAATTTCTCATGCATCTGAGATATGTCTATATAGATGTATCAACTACAATGATTCTTAATCCTGGACCCATGATTGATTTTCTAAAATCCAACCAAAATGCACACAATTTTCGCTCTATTGACTTGGTTGAGGTAAATAAAAAGGTTACACTTACACACATCATTTTCTTTATATTTTTATTAATTTCACACAGTACTTTCTCACAGTTTCCAGACCAAGAAAATCCTTAAAAACTTGAGTTGTTCTTTCTGAGTGTTCCTCCAACCCCCATGTTAACATGGCTTTAACATGTTTCCTATCAGAGTGAAAAAATATGATGGGACATATGATGACAAGACAATAAGCATGGCAATGTTTGTGTGATAGTGGTGTTTCTGTAATTTACTAGTATCGGTTTTCTGCTTTTATATATTTAAATTCTTTTCTCTTGCATAAGCTTTTCACTCCCATTAAGATCGAAAAATGGGTAGTAGTCAAGTTTTTTGCCAAGTGTGAAGCAAGTTATCCTTCGTGGAGCTCATAAATTATAGAAGAAATAAAGGAGTAGTAAGTTAAAGTCAAACATATGTATACTTTTCCTAATCTTTTTTAGAAATGCTTTGACTCTGACTTGTTTTTTGATTTTTTGATTATCAGGTTATTGATCCCCATTTCACTAATGAAAGAAGACCCACAAAATCGAAAATATGGCCTTCTAATACGTGTGGAAAAAAATGTTCGAAGAAATTTTAGTTTATACACATTATAGGTAGAAACTTATAATTTTGTTTTATTACTTATTGTATTTTGTTTTAGAAACTTTGAATTTTATAATAATTTTGATCGAATTATTACTTGTACAAGTGTATTTGTATGGCAGAAAAGATTGCACAAAAATATTTGACAAAATATTTTTTTGTATTGCTGTGAAATAAAAAGTGTTACTAATATCTTAAAATGTGTAACTTAAAATAACATGAATTTTTGAATCAAATTAACATTTAAAGGCATAAAATATGTGCCACAAAAAACATTTCTTCTACAGTGACATATAAAAAAGTGACACGAAAAGCCTAAAAAATTGTTGCGGCAAAATAAAAAAGTGTCATTAAAGGGTTTTAGTGGGAGAGTTTCTAGTGAAACTTATTATGTGTGTCTCTCATACTTTAAAAAGCCTTTAGTGACATTTTTTTGGGGTTTTAGTAGCACTTTTTGTGTGCCATTAAATGACATATTTTTTGCAGTGACACAAGGCATAATGTGTCAAATGTCACCATTAGGGATGAGCAAAAGGACCGAACCGGCCCGAACCGGACCCGACTCGGGAACCGGCTTCGGCCAAAATCATGAACCGAACCGGCCCGGCGGTTGTACCGGTTCCCGATTCCTACCGGTTCTTGTCGTGTCTTCAAATGTTGGAACCGGTCCTCGAAAAATAGCATCATACGGTTTTGGGTTTTGCCGGTTCTACCGGTTCCAGTTATATCGGTTCCGGTTCCTACCAGTTCCCGGTTCCAAAAATCCACAAAAATAACGTCCCGGTCCCGGCCCGACCGGTTCCATCAGTGTCTGGTTCCGGTACCGGTTCCGGTCGGTTTCTCGGTCCATATGCTCATCCCTAGTCACCATTTGATCGCAAGCCGTGGGGAGGAAGAGGTGTGCCAGATCACAACGCGTGTCACCCTCTTATTACTATGAAAATCAATTATCTTGTAAAATCCATATATTTTGCATATGAGCTCCATTTGTAACGTTCTTTATATCCAAGCATATCTATCAATGAGATCTCCAACTTTCATTTAGAATTTGTCGGCTAATTTTGAACTTATTTTTAAAGTTATATTGGAATAGCCTTAAACATTTAAAATCTATTAAAAATTCATAACTTTGACATCCGATGTTCGTTTTTGAATCTCTTTATATCTTTGAACTCCTACTAACGAGATCTTCAATTCTTGTTTAGATTCTTTCGGATAAAATTCAACCAATCTAAGATTTCATTTCTAAGTTGTATACTGGTATGCAGAATATTAGAAAAACCATAACTTCCTCTAATGAAGTCAGATTTGGACGTTCTCTATATACACACTCTCGGTTTAACAAATACTTTGACTTTTGTTTATATCACTAAGGCTAAGAAGTATTTTATCAAAAATTTACTTTCTACGTTATGAAGAGTCGTGCCAGTTTAAATCGCAAAACTTCAGTGGATCATAACTTCTTCGTTATACGTCGGATTTCAACGTTTTTTATATGTATAATGAAACGACCCAAAAATCATGACTAAAAATTTCGTTCGAATAACATTACTTAAACCATGATTGTCAAACCATAACATAATTCTTAACATAAAATCAAAGTATTAATTCAAAACATAATCTTATTATCAGAGTATTAATTCAAAACATAATCTTATTATCAGAGTGAAACATCCCATGCTGACTAAATATGGTGCATGCCATGCGATCATCCCGAGCTCTTCCCTCCGCTACCGAAAGTACCTGAAACCAAAACTGAAAATTGTAAGCACGAAGCTTAGTGAGCTCCCCCAAACTACCACATACCATACAATAACATATAAAGCACATACTGGGCCTTTCCCACTGCATCGGACCAAAGTCCGGACTAACTGGGGCCTTGCCCCCTACATCGGACCGAAGCCCGGACTAACTGGGGCCTTGCCCCCTGCATCGAACCAAAGTCCGACTAACGACATTGGACAGGAGTCCGTACTAACTGGGGCCTTGCCCCCTGCATCGGACCGAAGTCCGGCTAACTGCATCGGACTGGAGTCCGGACTAACTAGGGCCTTGCCCCTTGCATCGGACCGAAGTCCAGCTAACCGCATTGGACCGGAGTCCGGACTAACTAGCTGAACATAGCATAGCATAATCATAACTACTAGCATAAATACAAATATTGCATACTGCGTCGGACTGAAGTCCGGAACACATAACACAAAAACATGCTTGAATCATAAAGACATCAAGAACACTGAACTACTGCATCGGACCAAAGTTCGGAAACTACTGCTCACTAGACGGGTCAGCATTGTGGCCGTAGACCCGTTCCTACTGGAAGGAAACTCACCTGAATTGCTGAACTCGGCCGATAACCCTCTGGCTGCTAACCGACAACTCTCCGAAATTTTGCTCCTATAGCTCCCTAGGCAACCATTACTAATACAACACATAGACTAAACTATCCTCCCGGGGTCAACTAATTCAACTTTGGTCAAAGTCCTGTTCAAATTCAACCTTCCTGATTAACTCTACTCGCCGAGTCACCTCGTCGACTCATCAACTTCTTATACTCAGAAAACTCCAATAACACGACTCAACTCGCCAAGTTGCCCCAGGACTCATCGAGTTGAACGATCTCTGAATTTCGTCTTAAGCAACTCACTGAGTCGCCAACCAACTCACAGATCTGAAGCTTATCCAAAAGAGGTTGGGGGTCTGCGACCTGACTCGCCGAGTCCAAGAACAGACTCGCCGAGTCCAAGTCAATCTTTAACAAACTCATCGAGTTGTTCTTCCAACTCGTCGAGTCCATGCCCAACCTCATATGACTCGCCGAGTCCACCCAAGGAACTCGTCGAGTCTCTTCAGTCCTTCATCCATACAGAGGCTTTTTGAGCCATGCAGGGTCTCCAAACTGTAGATCCACTCTTCTAGGGCATATCCCCCAAGTAAAGTTGCAAAATTTACGTGAAACCAAGGAGTTAAAGGTCCAATCACTCTAGGGCTAGGGTTTAAGAAAAAGGGGCTTTACCAACAACTCTTTCACTGATGCTTTATGACATTTTAGACCAACACAAGTCTAGATCTGAAGTAGCAACCTCAGATCTAAACTCCAAACCCAAAATAAATCTCAAACATACCAAAATGTCCCCAAAACTCATCCATGAGTAGATCTAGATGCAAAAGAGGGAAGGTAACAGCTTGTTAACTCCAAGATGTGCTCAAATTGAAGTAGATTCTGGATCCACACCACTCTCTTGATGCAAGCCCTTTTGATCTTCAAGTTTCTTCCACTAGAAACAACCTCCAAAGCTACAATCTTCCTCCAAAGGCCTCACACACAAGAGCTTAGGGTTTTCTGGTTCTCAAGGGCAATAAGGAGGATGAGAGAAGGACATAAAGTCCTTTAAATAGGGTGTAACCCTCGAGATTAGGGTTTTTCTCATTCCAACACCAACTCATCTAGTCCAGCTTCCGGCTCGGCGAGTTGGTCACTTAATTCGCGACCCAAAACCCGCTCCGACTTGGCGAGTAAGTATACCTACTCGTCGAGTCCCTTCTTCAATTTACACTTTAAGCCCTTAACTCAAACTTCTAAACTTTGGGATGTTACATATAAAATCCTTGTGACATATATTATAAATTTGTTTAAGATTATTTATCCTAAATAACCTTCTAGCAAAAAGTCATTTTAACACTTATTATTTCTAAATTGACTAGCCTGAATCTATGAACATTACAGTTTAGAAAACTAGCTCAAAATATGGTTGCCTTTAGTGGCTCACACCCAAACCTAGAAACTAAAAGGATGATTTAGAGAGTGATTATATATATATATATATATATATATATATATATATATATATATATATATATAGATAGATAGATAGAGAGAGAGGGAGAGGGAGAGAGAGATGTGACATTTTTGGCCTAGGCTTCTTAAGGGACAGATGGCCAAAACATTGTAAGCCTATGGCTCCATTTATAGTTATCAGATGTTAAAGGATAAACCCTAATTTGAATATTAAAATAATCCATTTTAATCCTTATTCAAATTAGTTTCCTTATCTGCAATTGGAGGCTTCAAGAACTCCTTGGAGAGCCTCTAAAAACCTTCCAAGCTAAGGATATTATAGAATCTCTCATTTTCTCAACTTGTAAGCAAATGCAACTTAGCCCTTATAGATTTAATTAATTTAAACTCACCCAAAATTAATTTCCAATTATTTTTAACTAATTTTAAGTTAATTCCAATCCATTTCTAATTAATTTATTGGTCATGTAATGAATTAGTAAATCATTTAATCTCTATTTTAAATTTATTCCTAGCTATTTATGGATATGAGCGCAACCCAAAAAAGAATTTAGTTTTATTCATAAGAATATACTAATTTAGTTAAGACCTTAGACACCTTAATCGAACATTCTCTTCTGAACCTACTTACATAATCTCTTAGGTATTCCTTAATATTTTATGTTATTCTGTAGATATCACCGGTTAGTTTCTCAAAGGTTCTACTACATGATAATTGGTTATTAAACAAGTTAATAATATATGAGAAAGATTTAATAGAATAGGGATGAATATTCATAAGCCACTTTAATCCAGATCATGTAAGGTTAAACCAAAACCTTTACACAAACAAGTTTCCTTAAGATGTTGAGGGATTAGGAAAATCTCCATGTTTTCCTTTATTGGGTCACATGCTCTTCAGGATCTTTGGTTCCATCATATGTCTTCATATTATATGTTTGAAACCATCTAAGAAAAATTGATGCAAAATACTTGTTGGGCGACTTCTTAAGTGTCCTACTAGAGGGTCTTTTCTTGGAGATTTGCTGACCTATTTAGGTTTTCAAGTCGATGAGGATGATGGAGTACGAGGCTCGTGCTCAGTTTCAATTTCAGTATACTAGACAAGGATGTATCTTCTAAGTATTCAGTTGTGGCTGAACTTTAGGAACAAATGGCCACTTTTGAATCTTATCTTGCTTATTAAACTTATGTGTAGTTTTCTCAAACTTTGTGATAAACTCCAATGGAATACTTATTGTAAGTTATCATAATATAAAACAATCATTATTGTTGTATTGCCATAAATGATGCCAATTTGTTTTCCTCGAACCAACAAATTATAAGGGCTATAAAAATATTGTTAGTTATATCAATGGGTAATATAGCTAGAGAAGGGATCGTACACACATAGACACATAACTATCATAAAATACCTCTTTACATGAGTTATATTAGCTTGATACAAAAAAATTGACAATTGGAATAAATGGAGGTAGGGTCTAAATTAACTAAATAAAGAAACTAATACATTTGATTGTATAAAGAAAGCAAAGACCAAACTTTACAGAAAAGTTATATTTTGAGACAATTCAAATTCCTTATTCGATTCAACAACATACAATTGATTGTGAATGGCGTTTACATAACTTTTAACCTAAGTTGGTATTAAGTGATATGTATCACGTTTACTTATAAAATTATCTACTTAAAACAACCTCTTTATGATCTACTTAAAACAAGCTCTTTATGTAAACTTAACGTTTGTAAGCCTAATCTAAATAAGCTATTAGTTTTTGAGAGAAAAGTTACATTAAGTTCTTTACAAGTATTCCCAACAATACTCGATACTTCTCATAATCTCAAAAGTGTAAAGTATGTGATTTTATGTTTACAATGAATTAAACCATATGTTAATTGTAACATCCCAATTTTCAAGGCCAAAAATTTCATTTTTAAATGAGTTATTACATAAAACAATCAGTATAAAAACATTCATAATAATATCTCATGTCAAAACCCAAGTGTCAATAATCAAAACATATTATCATAAAACCATATCATAGTGCAATCCGAAAGATCTCATGTGCAGAAAACATAGTGTGATGCACTGCGATCAAGCCGGCTCCTTTCCTTTAAACAGGAAGTACCTGAAACCAAAACTGAAAACCGTAAGCACGAAGCTTAGTAAGTTGCCCCATCATACCACATATCATACAAACACATAGCCTACATACTGCCGGGCAATTCTGGGGTGCCCGACCTACCCGGTATGGCCATTCTGGGGTGCTGACCTACCCGTGTCAAGCCGTTTAGGGGTGCTGACCTACCCATCGGTCCTAACACCCAAACCTCGGGGACTATTCCACCCTCTGCTACTACTATCACATATATCATAACATAAACACACTATCAGACATATGTGGGGTGTCCGAACTACCCTCCGGTCCTACCTACCGAACATGGGGACTATTCCCCTCCTACTACCACTATTACATATAACATATCATGCGATCATATAAACATATCAGGCAGTAGCAAACCTAGATGAATATCACAAATACAATCATCTGACATACAACTCCTACTAGTGGACCGGTATTGTGGCCGTAGACCCACCACTACTGGAAGGTAACTCACCTCACACTGCTGAAGTCTCGTTGTCACACCCCCAAACCAGAATGGCGGAAACATTCGGGGGTGGATGACTTCACGTAGTATCACAACCATTGAATATTGTAAAGAAAGTAACACAACCATCACATATATAAGGAAAACGTATGTTGTTGCGTTATACATAATAGCAAAAGAATATTACAATGAGATGATAAATGTTCAATAATAAAACATCTTTAGTGTTTCCTTCTCCAAAAGCTGGTAGTTACCTGTATTACTGGTTCCCTGAGAAATACAAGTGGTTTCGAAAAAGTGTCAACAATTAAGTTGGTGAGTTCATAAGTGTTTTGCATTGAAAAGTATGTCCTTTTTGATAGTAAATCGATGAACGAGGTTTTCAGAAAATCCAATATTTTCTATAGATGATTTGAAAAGTCTCCCGTGTTGGAGTGCATTAGTGTTTTCCATGCTTGAATAATAGTGATAACATTTGTATTAACAATGAAATGGAAAACTGAAATGCATGTATGAATCTCGTAAATCTAACTTGTTTTTATACTTTTATGTGAGTTTTATAACCATGCTAATGACATTGTTGGCCTGTAACAACGTTCTTCAGGCGTTGGAACTGTTATGACATTTGTCACCCCAGGCCTGCCGGCCTAGCTGTAGCTAACAGCTTAGGTGTGGGATTGTCAATCCCGTATAGATCTATACACAAGTATCACGCTCCCCCTACAAGGGATTATGGTATATAATACAGGACTTAATAATGCATACTCGAACGTACGTGAAGCTGTCTCACATTACTAGGTATAAGCAGATTTACGATGATAAAAGACTGTACTTCTTTTGAAAGCATTTCATTTGTCGAGATGTATATGTAAAATGTATGAATCACTTGAATACTATGCTCATTATAGTTTTAAAAGTACGTTCCCATTTGGTAATAACAACTTGGTGATATAATATCCCTTTAAAACATAAAGTTATTTTTGTATCAACACTCTATAAGAACGATATTATAAAAATAATACTTTGATTTGTAATGTACTTGTATTTCCCCCCCCTAAAACATGAAAAGAATTGAAAAGTAGGGGTATGAACTCACTCGTTTCGAAGAGAGAGGCTAGGGTTGAGCAGAACTTCGTCCGCGGATGGTTGCGTCGTCGGGCTCTTCGGGGATCTCTGCAGCGTAAATCTTCCGTCGGGGGCTCGAGTGCGGAAACGAAGGTCGTCGGGAGTGGTCTCTGGGGCTTAGAAGTATGGGAGAATGACTGATGAATTGTGAGGGTGTGCCAAAGTTCGAAGCTCATGCCATCTATTTATAGTGCTGGAAAACCCCGTACGCGGCGCGTACTTCCGGAGTACGCGGGGCGTAACATGGCGTCATGGCTTACGACTCGGGTCTAGCTAGCGTAGCTTGGGCGGGTCGATGTGACTACTGGTTCTAGCCGGGTGTAGCTTGGGCGGGCCGATGAGACTCGACTCTGGGTCTAGTACGCTGGGCGTACTCCCAGAGTACGCGGGGCGTAATCCCTGCTTCCGACTTCTAAATTCCGTAACTTTCGCGTACGATCTCCGTTTTTCGCGTTCTTTATATCCACGCGTAGGTGAGATTATGCTCTATAACTTTCCTTTAGACTCCGTCGGCTAGTTTTGACTTTATTTTTAATGATATATTTTTAATAGGCCGGGCCTCCTAAAGTTCGTTAAAAATTCATAGGTTCTTTATTCGTCGTCGGTTTTCGTTTGTCTTTTTATTGTTTTATTACTACTGAGGAGATCTTCAACTTTCGTTTAGGTTGCGTTAGCTAAATAACACTCGATCTTCAATCCGAGTTTTTAGCCCTCTACTACTGTTACGAAACTTTGAAAATTCGTAACTTCTTCATACGAGGTCCAATTTGGGCGATCTTTTTATGTACGCTCACCTTTCAACGAGATCTACGACTTTTGTTTAGATACTTAAGGCTAAAAATGCATTTTATTGAGATTCTACTTTTTACGACAAATAATGTTTTAACGTCGCGTCGTAAATATACGAGTGGTTATAATTTCTTCAATATAACCCGGTTTTGAGCGTTCTTTATGTTTTTGGAAACCTTGGCATGATATCTAATATTCGATGCATCCCAACTTAGATACTTGAACACTTTATTTTCGAGGTTAATTTCGTTGTTTTTAGCTTTCGAGTGTTTACAATGCTTTTCGGGAAAAATAGGGTTGTCACATCATCCCCCTGTTAAGGGAATTTCGTCCCGAAATTTACTCTAAGATATAGTTTACAGTTTAGGAAAAAGATGCGGGTACTTTTGTTTCATTTGATCTTCGCGTTCCCAGGTGTATTCAGGTCCTCGCTTGGCGTTCCAGCGGACCTTTACAATGGGTATGCGGCTTTGTTTAGTCCTTTTGATTTCCCGATCCATGATCTCTACTGGTTCCTCCACAAATTGAAGGTTTTCATTTATTGCAATTTCGTCTAGAGGGACGACAAGGGTCTCGTCGGATAAGCACTTCTTTAGATTTGATACGTGAAAGGTAGGGTGTACGTTGTGGAGTTCCTGAGGTAGTCTAAGTTTGTAAGCCACTGGACCGATCCTGGCAAGAATCTCGAATGGTCCGATGTATCTAGGGTTCAGTTTCCCACGTTTTCCGAAGCGTATTAAGCCTTTCCAAGGTGAGACTTTGAGTAGGACATGGTCTCCAACTTGGAATTCCAAGGGTTTGCGTCTCTTATCTGCGTAACTCTTTTGTCTATCTCTTGATGCTTTTAGACGTTCTCGGATTTGAACAATCTTCTCCGTAGTCTCCCTTATGATTTCTGGTCCAGTGAGCGTGTTGTCAGTTGCTTGTCCTTTTGCTAGTTGCGTGTCCCCCACTTCGGCCCAGCACAAAGGTGACCTGCATTCGCGGCCATAAAGGGCTTCGAACGGGGCAGCCTTGATGCTGGTGTGGTAGCTATTGTTGTACGAGAACTCGACCAATGGTAGATGTGTGTCCCATGCTTTGCCAAAATCGATTACGCAAGCTCTCAGCATGTCTTCTAGGGTTTGTATAGTTCTCTCGCTCTGGCCGTCGGTTTGTGGGTGATAAGCGGTACTCATGTCTAGTCTTGTCCCCAAAGCTTTTTGTAGCGACTGCCAGAACCTTGAGGTGAATCTACTATCTCGGTCCGAGATAATAGATATGGGCACACCATGCAGTCGTACAATTTCTCTGAGGTATGTTCTTGTTAACTTCTCCAATTTATCCGTCTCTTTGATCGGTAGGAAATGTGCTGACTTAGTTAACCTGTCGACAATTACCCAAATGGTGTCGAGTCCGCTTGTTGTCTTGGGCAACTTTGTTATGAAATCCATGGTTATCCGCTCCCACTTCCATTCGGGTATTTCTGGTTGCTGTAATAAACCCGAGGGCTTCTGATATTCCACCTTGACTTTGGCACATGTCAGGCATTTGCTTACGTAGGTAGCAATTTCGGCCTTCATGTTTTGCCACCAGTACAATTTCTTGAGATCGAGATACATTTTATCGGAGCCGGGATGTATGGAGTATCGTGTTTTATGGGCTTCGTCCATAACGATTTCTCTGAATCCACCAAACTTCGGTATCCAAATTCGATCCATGAAATAACGAATTCCGTTGTTCTTGGTCTCAAGGTTCTTATCCATTCCTCTTAGGGCTTCTCCTGTCACATTTTCGGATTTCAAGGCTTCTATTTGGGCTTCCTTGATTTGCGTGAACAGGTGTGAATGGATTGTCATAGTTAGGGATTTCACTCGGCGACCTGAGTACTCCTTCCGACTGAGTGCATCAGCCACTACATTAGCCTTTCCGGGGTGATATCGGATTTCGCACTCGTAATCACTTAGTAGTTCTACCCATCGCCTCTGTCTCATGTTGAGTTCCTTCTGGTTGAGGATATGTTGGAGGCTTTTATGATCAGTGAAGATGGTACATTTTGTGCCGTAGAGATAGTGTCTCCATATCTTCAGAGCGAAGACGACTGCTCCTAGCTCAAGATCATGCGTTGTGTAGTTCACTTCGTGCGTCTTTAGTTGTCTTGAGGCGTAGGCGATGACCTTCCCTCTTTGCATTAAGACACACCCAAGTCCTTGGTTTGAAGCATCACAGTAGACCACGAAGTCCTCCGTTCCTTCTGGCAAGGCTAGGATGGGCGCACTACATAAGGCTCTCTTTAGTGTCTGAAATGCACTGTCTTGTTTTTCTCCCCAGTCGAAGGTCACATTCTTCTGGGTTAGGGTGGTAAGTGGCTTGGCAATCTTTGAAAAATTCGGTATGAATCTTCGGTAATACCCGGCGAGTCCCAAAAATTGCCGGATTTCTGTAGGGGTTCTTGGAGTAGTCCAATTATCTATTGCCTTTATCTTGGAAGGGTCCACGTGTATTCCTTCTTTGCTTACAACATGTCCTAGGAAATCCACTTCCCGAATCCAAAATTCACATTTGGAAAATTTTGCGTAAAGTTTCTCTGTCCTTAATGTTTCCAATACTTGGCGGAGGTGTTTGCTGTGTTCTTCCTGGCTTCTTGAATAGATGAGTATATCATCTATGAACACGATCACAAACTTGTCCAGGAAGGGACGACATACTCGGTTCATCAAGTCCATGAACACTGCTGGAGCATTCGTCAATCCGAAGGGCATTACCACAAATTCGTAGTGACCATAACGTGTTCGGAAAGCCGTTTTGGGGATGTCTCCTTCCAGTACTCGTAGTTGGTGATAACCAGACCTTAGATCGATCTTTGAGAAGTAGCTTGCCCCCTGCAGTTGGTCGAATAGATCGTCTATGCGCGGTAAGGGATATCGGTTCTTGATTGTGAGTTTGTTTAGCTCCCGATAATCGATGCACATGCGAAAGGATCCGTCCTTCTTCTTCACAAATAGGACTGGCGCTCCCCATGGTGAGAAACTTGGTCTGATGAATCCCTTGCTTAGCAGCTCGTTTAATTGACTGGATAGTTCCTGCATCTCGGCTGGAGCTAAACGGTACGGCGACTTTGCTACAGGGGTAGCCCCGGGGATTAAGTCGATTCTGAACTCGACTTGACGCTCCGGTGGGATTCCGGGAAGATCTTCTGGGAAAATATCCGGGAAGTTGCAGACTTCCGGAATATCTTTAATGTTTTTCGATTCTCGTTTCTTGTCTACTACGTGGGCTAGAAAGGCATGATATTCCTTACGAAGATACTTTTGTGCTTTAATACAGGAAATGATTTGTAAACTTGAACTAGGTTTGTCGCCATAAATGACAAGAGTTTCACCGTTTGGCAGATTTAAGCGAACAGCCCTTTCGTGGCAAAGGATATCGGCATGGTGAAGGCTCAACCAGTCCATACCGATGATGACATCGAAACTTCTTATGGAAATGGGCATAAGATCGACTTGAAACAAGTGTTTGTTTAAATTTAGTGTGCACCCTACGTATAAATCGTTTGCGTGTTCTGTTTTACCGTTTGCCATTTCTACAGTGAATATTTTATTGAGTGGTTGGGGTTCTTGATTAAGTAGGTGTTTGAATTTATGACTCACAAAACTTCTCTCCGCACCGCAGTCAAAAAGTATGCATGCATAAGTGTTGTTGAGTAGAAACGTACCCGTAACCACCGTGGGGTCCGCTATTGCTTCTCTCTGTCCTACTGCCAGCACTCTCCCCACACCGCCTATATTCCTTTCCTTGGGACAATCCCTCCTGAAGTGTCCAGTCTCTCCGCACCCATAACATGCCCGGCTTACCCCCGTTCCAGGAACCTGAGTAATTGGTCGTGCCGGTGCTTTACAGAAACGGGCTGTGTGCCCTTTCCTGTCACAGTTCTTGCAGTGCATCTCGCGACAAATACCATGGTGATGGTAGTTGCATTTGCTGCACTTGGGCAGAATCCCTGCATATGGTTTTGTTGGTGTAGAGGTAGCAGGAGTTGTGGTGGGGGTAGTAGCAGCATAAACCGCAACCATTTGTTTCTTTGAAGGTTCTTGTGAAGTTTGCCCCTTCCTTTTGTTCCAAAATTTCTTCTTGTTGTTGTTGTTGGCATTGATTTCATTGTTGCTGTTCCCTTTGGTTGGTTCAGCCATAATTGCCGCGACTCCTTGACAGACACCATGATCAACAAGAGATTGCGCTAGTTCCTTGGCGCTGGCGAAAGTCAAGGGTCTGGAAGCTAGCACACTTCCTCGAAGTTGGGGTGATAGTCCCCAAATGTATCTCTCAACCTTCTGGCTCTCCAGGGTTAACATTCCTGGGCAAAGTGTTATTAAGTCACTGAACCTGTTGGTGTAACCAGCTATGTCCGATCCTACCATCGAGAGGTTCCACAATTCCTGTTCAAGCTTCTGAATCTCGCCTCTTGGGCAGTATTCTCGAAGGAGCATTCTTTTCAGGTTTTCCCAACCCATGGAGTTTGCTACCACCAGGGTTAGTGTCTGGACGTGGCCGTTCCACCATGTCAGGGCGCGTTCAGAGAAAGTAAAAGCGGCGAACTTTACTTTGCTTTCTTCAGGACATGCACAGATTTCGAATACAGCTTCCGTTTTCTCTATCCATTGAGATAGAGCCAATACTCCCCCAGTCCCGCAAAAGGGAATAGGTTTTCCGTTGGTGAAGTCCTTGTAAGTGCATACCCCTGAACGACTTTGACCTTGGCCATTTGTAAAACTATTCGTTCCTCCCCCCGATCCGTTGTTGCTCATTTGAGCCATTGCTGCAGTTACAGCAGCGGTTACAGCAGTCTGGAACATAACGGTGTCCATAATTGGAGGAGGTGGTGGAGGTGGTGTTGAAGTTGAGTTTCTGCGTGTTGATCTACGAGGAGGCATGTTCTGGTAGAGAAAAATAAGAATGAATACTATAAGTTTCTAATGTTTTGACAATCGAGTGTTAGTTGTATCTTGTAATTTGTTTTTGACTTTAGGTTATGGTTTCAAGGTAGGCATGGAAATTTAAAACTCGCTACTTTTGAGAGGTATATAATAAGAAATACTTCATATTTATACATATAGGTCACACCTGAGGTGTGTTACATTGCATATCTTGTTTGGGAAAATTTTGATCCTCCTAGAGATCTCCGATTACGGATACAACAGGGAAAATAAAGGAAAAAAAAAAAACTTTTATCCGAAATCCTAATCTATAACAAAATTGTTGGGCATCGAACAAGCTCTACTTGCGGCGTTTGGAGCTAGACTCGGCATCCGACCGTTTGACTCCCATCAGTCGCCTCTCGAGATCTGCTTGTTGTTCCTTCATTCCTCTTATTTCTGCCAGAGCCACTATCATTTGGTTCTGAAGTGTTCCCGTGTAGATTTGGGTATTTTCATGTAGTCCTTCCAAACGGCGGATGTCAGCGGCGTTACCTTGGGTAGCAGCATTGATTTCACGAACTCTGGCTGCTTGTTGGTCCGCCTGGTAGTTCTGGTTAGCTATAGCATTCACGACGACAGGAAGTGCTCGATCTGCTGAGCCTCCCCCTCTGACGTTGTAAAAATCCCGACACATGCCGAATGGAGGGCGTACACCTTGTTGGCGGCTCCAGTAGTAGAGGTGGCTTCCCCAGATGGGGATGGGTCCCGGTTGATCTGGTCTGATTACGGGAGGATGAGGGATGGGAGGGTCGTACACTTCTGGCTCGGAGTCTGTCCCGCTAGAAATCTCCACGATCTCTTCGTCGACTTCGAACTCCTCTCCGACTTCGACTTCGAATTCTTCCTCGACCTCTTCTTCGATTTCCTCTGGGTCTTCCTCCGGGTCTTCTTCTATCCAACCGCCGTTGCCTTGGTTTGGGTAGTAGGGATCGCCTGGTAAATGGAATCCGGCCATTTGTCTGTACTAGGATGGATGTATGAGAACGTTATAAGAAATTTCTATTTAGCGACTTATTATTTTTAACTATAATTTTTATCGTACAACTATTTTTAATAATACTTCTATATTATTTCAACTTGGCGAAACTAGAACAATTTTGTATTTGGTAAGTTTTCGGTTTGTTGTCCACTACGACCATTCCTCGACGTACGTTGGTCAAATCCAGGATAAATATAGTTGATCAGGCTATATTTATTCTCGACATGATTACATACCCCGAGGCTCAATCGTAGTGTCGTAACTTGCCGTAATACTTTTTAGTAAAACTTGTTATGATACGAGATTTATGCATGCTTGTAAAAAAATGTATATCTTTAAAAGAAGGTATTTTGTTCATGAAAATGTTTCATCAGAGGGTTTTTGGTCCCCTTTGCATTTATAGTTTGTATATCGTATGTGGTTCGATATACTTAGTTCACTATAAACAATGCTCTGATACCAATCTGTCACACCCCCAAACCAGAATGGCGGAAACATTCGGGGGTGGATGACTTCACGTAGTATCACAACCATTGAATATTGTAAAGAAAGTAACACAACCATCACATATATAAGGAAAACGTATGTTGTTGCGTTATACATAATAGCAAAAGAATATTACAATGAGATGATAAATGTTCAATAATAAAACATCTTTAGTGTTTCCTTCTCCAAAAGCTGGTAGTTACCTGTATTACTGGTTCCCTGAGAAATACAAGTGGTTTCGAAAAAGTGTCAACAATTAAGTTGGTGAGTTCATAAGTGTTTTGCATTGAAAAGTATGTCCTTTTTGATAGTAAATCGATGAACGAGGTTTTCAGAAAATCCAATATTTTCTATAGATGATTTGAAAAGTCTCCCGTGTTGGAGTGCATTAGTGTTTTCCATGCTTGAATAATAGTGATAACATTTGTATTAACAATGAAATGGAAAACTGAAATGCATGTATGAATCTCGTAAATCTAACTTGTTTTTATACTTTTATGTGAGTTTTATAACCATGCTAATGACATTGTTGGCCTGTAACAACGTTCTTCAGGCGTTGGAACTGTTATGACATTTGTCACCCCAGGCCTGCCGGCCTAGCTGTAGCTAACAGCTTAGGTGTGGGATTGTCAATCCCGTATAGATCTATACACAAGTATCACGCTCCCCCTACAAGGGATTATGGTATATAATACAGGACTTAATAATGCATACTCGAACGTACGTGAAGCTGTCTCACATTACTAGGTATAAGCAGATTTACGATGATAAAAGACTGTACTTCTTTTGAAAGCATTTCATTTGTCGAGATGTATATGTAAAATGTATGAATCACTTGAATACTATGCTCATTATAGTTTTAAAAGTACGTTCCCATTTGGTAATAACAACTTGGTGATATAATATCCCTTTAAAACATAAAGTTATTTTTGTATCAACACTCTATAAGAACGATATTATAAAAATAATACTTTGATTTGTAATGTACTTGTATTTCCCCCCCTAAAACATGAAAAGAATTGAAAAGTAGGGGTATGAACTCACTCGTTTCGAAGAGAGAGGCTAGGGTTGAGCAGAACTTCGTCCGCGGATGGTTGCGTCGTCGGGCTCTTCGGGGATCTCTGCAGCGTAAATCTTCCGTCGGGGGCTCGAGTGCGGAAACGAAGGTCGTCGGGAGTGGTCTCTGGGGCTTAGAAGTATGGGAGAATGACTGATGAATTGTGAGGGTGTGCCAAAGTTCGAAGCTCATGCCATCTATTTATAGTGCTGGAAAACCCCGTACGCGGCGCGTACTTCCGGAGTACGCGGGGCGTAACATGGCGTCATTGCTTACGACTCGGGTCTAGCTAGCGTAGCTTGGGCGGGTCGATGTGACTACTGGTTCTAGCCGGGTGTAGCTTGGGCGGGCCGATGAGACTCGACTCTGGGTCTAGTACGCTGGGCGTACTCCCAGAGTACGCGGGGCGTAATCCCTGCTTCCGACTTCTAAATTCCGTAACTTTCGCGTACGATCTCCGTTTTTCGCGTTCTTTATATCCACGCGTAGGTGAGATTATGCTCTATAACTTTCCTTTAGACTCCGTCGGCTAGTTTTGACTTTATTTTTAATGATATATTTTTAATAGGCCGGGCCTCCTAAAGTTCGTTAAAAATTCATAGGTTCTTTATTCGTCGTCGGTTTTCGTTTGTCTTTTTATTGTTTTATTACTACTGAGGAGATCTTCAACTTTCGTTTAGGTTGCGTTAGCTAAATAACACTCGATCTTCAATCCGAGTTTTTAGCCCTCTACTACTGTTACGAAACTTTGAAAATTCGTAACTTCTTCATACGAGGTCCAATTTGGGCGATCTTTTTATGTACGCTCACCTTTCAACGAGATCTACGACTTTTGTTTAGATACTTAAGGCTAAAAATGCATTTTATTGAGATTCTACTTTTTACGACAAATAATGTTTTAACGTCGCGTCGTAAATATACGAGTGGTTATAATTTCTTCAATATAACCCGGTTTTGAGCGTTCTTTATGTTTTTGGAAACCTTGGCATGATATCTAATATTCGATGCATCCCAACTTAGATACTTGAACACTTTATTTTCGAGGTTAATTTCGTTGTTTTTAGCTTTCGAGTGTTTACAATGCTTTTCGGGAAAAATAGGGTTGTCACACTCGTAGACTCAACCCCACACTGCTGAAGTCCCACAGACTCAAGCCCATCTACTGGATGATAGATTCCCGAACTGCCAACATCAAAACAACACCAAATTAATAATTGGGTTCTAATACATAACCATAAGTCCCTGATTGGGGATAAAAGACTACTCTACCCCTAACTTGGCTCGACTCAAGCCCGAGGCCCAATCCAAAGGCCCAAAAGTCTGTGACATCCCCAAAATCACGGCCAGAAAAGACCGATTTTGTTTATGCTTTATAAAAATAAAAGTACTTCATTTTATAAAAAGGTTGCGGAATTTGTTCCCAGAAAAATATGGTAAATACGTTATTAAAACATTTTCGGAGAAACATATTTATTTCATTTTAAAACGTTTGCGATGTCATCGTTAATACCGAAACATAAGCATAAACAGAACTTACAATGATTTACACTAGTGATCTACATCTCTTTAAATCTCTCAGTGTAATGTCACTTCACTTCGTCACCTGTGATATACATAAACTGAGTGGGTCAGGTTGGGAAACCTGGTGAGTACATAGGGTTTTCAACTCACAATAATATAATTGTTATGTTCAATCATCAAACAATTAACCCAATTACCCATCCTCGTTATCTTCTTTACTCTTAAGGATTTAACCTAAGATTCATCTATCCTGCATTTGTATATTCCGAAGTCCCTTACTTCTAAGGTTATAGGACTGGCACTAAATCCATAGCTGCCGATGTTCGTTCGTAAAGCACTAATTCCATAGCTGCCATATCCTACTCATCAGGTATTAAATCCATAGCTACCAGTGTTCAACAGGTACTAAGTCCATAGCTACCAATTCCTACAGGTACTAAATCCATAGCTACCAGCGTCTAATTAATAGGTACTAAGTCCATAGCTACCAATTTCTAACAGGTACTAAATCCATAGCTACCAACGTCTATCAGGTACTAAGTCCATAGCTACCGGTGTTTGTCCCATAGGCACTAAGTCTATAGCTGCCAATGTATACTCACGTCATCTTCTATCTCTCATTATTCTTCTACTCATCTCATACCCAACATATTCGTGTATATAAAATACGTATACAGTTTAAATCCTTTAAAACATGTATAAAACGTTCATCCAACATAGACAACAAGTATTCAGATAATATGCACACATAGCACGTAGTTTATATAAAATACTTCATATATATGTGTAAGAAGAAAAGGACTATGCATTCACTTGAAAGGTGGTGACTCGGCACTCAGACAGCGCTTCGATACTCTCAAAGCAATTTCCTTCGATAAAACCTAGTATCAATACCACTAGGGTTTAGTCTAATGATAACCGCGACTAATTAATAGTCTAGCTATTATTATTATATAAGCGTTAAATAAAACTCCATATAACTCATAATAATAGCCCAAATACTCATTATAAGTTCCTAATAATGTTATTATATTAAAACATAAGCTATACTAAAGATAGGGTAGGTACAGCTCACTTACAGCGGGTTTTTCGCAAAACCGGGCTTCGCTGGGCAGCGTTCCAGAGCCGAAAGGCTCTTTTCTCGAGGCTTCGGGAGCCTCGGGGCTTCCTTCGGGTGCTAAGGGGTTTACCTAGGCTTTTAGGGGGGTTAGGGAGGCTAGAGAGAGAAACTATAGAGAGAAAGTGAGTTTGGGAGGTGTGAAGAGAAGGCTAGACCCGGCACCTCTATTTATAGTGAAAAAATCTGATGGACTCGCCGAGTAGGGGAGTCCTACTCGCCGAGTTGGTCCATGTAGTGGTGTTCTGGTGGTGCCACGTGTCCAATTCTGGTGGTGCCACGTCACCCCCTATCGCGTATCAGCCTTCGAACATAGAAAAATCATAACTCTCGCATACGAGCTCCGTTTTCGACGTTCTTTATATCCACACGTAGGTAAAATCAAGACCTACAACTTTCATTTAGACTCCGTCGGCTAATTTTCAACCAATCTCAAATTTAACAGAAGGAGGCGTTTAGACTGTTAAATAACGGAGAAGAATTCGTAACTCCTTCATACGAACTCCGTTTTCGTCCATCTTTTTACCGTTGAGTTCCTATTAATGAGATCTCCAACTCTCTTTTAGGTCGCGTAAGCTAAAAACCGCTCGACCTAAAATTCAAGTTTTGGGTCGTGCACTTCTAAGCCGAATCTTAGAAAAATCATAACTTCCTCATACGAAGTCAGATTTGGGCATTCTTTTTATCGAAGCTCTTAGTTTAACATATTCTATAACTTTCGTTTAGATTGCTAAGGCTAAATCTTGCTCTATCGTAAATTCACTATTTACGCTTCCCGGTGCCGTGCCGGTTTTGCCGTAAAACTTCGACGGGCCATAACTTCTTCGTTATAACTCGGATTTCGGCATTCTTTATATGTACGGAAACCTTGTGACATATTCTACAACTTGGTTAATATTATTTATTTTAAATAATCTTTTGTCGAAAAGTCGTTTTTGACCCCTATTGCCTCTAAATTGACTAGCCCGGATCTACAGGCGTTACAATTATCTCCCCCTTAGGATGATTACGTCCCGGAATCATCAACGAAACAGGGCTCGTATATTGACTCCATACGTCATCTCTTCATCCTAGGTAATAATTTATAACTTCTATATTCCTTCAAGTCTATCTCTTTTGCCTCATTGACTGCAAGCAGTACTTGATCGTGCACCTGCTCTCTACCTAAGGTTAGACTCCAAATTATGACCTTCAAGTGACAATCTGGATCCTTACTGGATACGAACTTGAGATGACTTCTTTTATTACTAATATGGATCGATGTGTCATATTCTGATGACCTATCATCGTATGTTGCAACACTTAGACTTAGGTCTCTTAGAGTTAAATTCTAAAACAGACTATGCCTTCCTTCACGTTCTAATGTGATATAATCACACTTTAACATTAGGCATTTCTAGCTACCAACTTCTTTAACAACGAGCGCGATATTTCTATTGATCGCTTTGATTTCAATCGTTTGGTTTAAGTCGGACGCTACATCAAACTTGGTTCTCTGAACCGCGTAACCTACTCATCGTAGTCGGACTTAATGTGATATGACCACTAGGGTAGGGATAACGACAATCTCCTTAGTCATTACCGAAACAATCGTAATGACATACTTGAATAAAACGAAATCAATTACTAGCTTCTTGGTACCCTCGTGACTTTCCCTGATCCAAGTGTGAGTCCTGTGCTTCCTGTAGTATAGGCCTCTACAATCATTCACACCTACTCATACTCATCCCAAGTATTGCCTCGCAGTTTCCCAAGTCACCATGCAGCAAATCATACAATCATTCAACACATCAGATAACAAAACGAAGGTTTTATATTATTTCTTGAAACGATTACATAGGTGTTCAAGTTCACCCTGGACTATGCCTCTAATAGGCTACATCATAAAATACTATGGCTACAACATAACTTGATCTTCCGATATGAAGTCCTCATCCTTGATTCCTCACACGGTTTTCTGCTTCGTCGAGCATCATGTGAAATGCCCTTGGCCTTGGTGGCGTTTTGGGTCTTGCTGCTTTATTTTTCTTTCGGCAGTTTCTGGACATGTGCCCCTTACCTCCACATCCGTAGCATACTTTATCATCATGTGTGCAGTCTTTGGAATAGTGACCAGTCCTCCCACACTTGTAACAAGTCACTTCTTCGTTGCACTTCCCACCATGCTTCTTCTTGCATTTATCACACCATCTCGCTTCACCTCCATCTCTACCTCCAAGCTTTGAGAATTTTCTTTCCTTGTTGGACCTTGAAGATCCTTCAAACTTCTGCTTCTCTCCTGCCTTATCTTTTCTAGACCCTTTTCTCTTATCTGAACCTCTACATTCTTAGCTGCCCTAACAGCTGCTTTCAAGGTAGTTGCCATTTTGACCATTGGGCCAAAGTCAGTGGGCAGTCCGTTAGCAAACCTATCAATCTTGGAGAGTTCAGTAGGCACCAAGTAGGGGAATAGCTTCATCCTCTCGGTGAATGCGGTGGCATACTCATCAACACTCATCTTCCCTTTCTTTAGGTTCTGAAACTCATTGTTTAGGTCTATCAGATCTATCTCCGAGCAGTACTGCATTTTCAACTGTTCCAGGAACTCCTCCCATGACATCCTTATGGCTTCTCCTCGTGGCATCGTATCTACCAATAGCTTCCACCAGCTCAAGACTCCAGTTTTCAGTTGTCTTACGGCGTAGACGGTCCTCTGTTTCTCGCTACAGTCTCAGCTCTCAAACATTATTTCCATCTCGGAGATCCAATCCGTAATCTCAACCGGCTTTGGGCTTCCTGAGAGACTTGGTGGTTTCGCACCCAAGAAATTCTTGTACATCCGCCCATCCTTGTTGTTTCTCAATTCTGGGCCATCCCTTTGCTCACCTTGAGTCCCTACTTGACTCACTTGGCGGCTGTAGTTCCCTTCCTCAGATTGCTCGGGAACTGGCTCCGTCGGTTCAACATGTACGGTAGGTTCGTCCCTATTCAACATCCGTCTCATTTCTTCCCTTTGTTCAGCCAACATAGCCCGAATCATGGCTTGAACTCCAGCCATGGTGACTGGCTCAGGCGCAACTTCTTCTACAACAGGTATTTGTTGAACCACTGGGGGTTGGTTCCTATCTCCATTTGCATTCCCAGCTCCACTACGGGTTCTTGCCATTTTGATCTATACACCGAATAAGGTGAATCTAGATCTTAATTTAGGATTGACGTCTTTAAATCATCCTTATCACCCCGAAACGTTTATATGCTAGTTCTAATATCGTAGTTAAACGCTTAGAATCCTAAACACATAAGGTTTCCAGATCCGGTCGGCAACAGACCATAGATCCGAACAAATAACAACATATCATGCACAAGGCATTTAGCACAAAAAAGCAATTTAGGCATCATTCCTAAAATAAGCTAGTGCTCACACCTCACAATCATTGCTTAGCGTTCTAAGTTTAAGTCTAGAAATAAATCCATATTCCTAGTTCGCTTAAACTAATGCTCTGATACCAACTGTGACATCCCCGAAATCACGGCCAGAAAAGACCGATTTTGTTTATGCTTTATAAAAATCAGAGTACTTCATTTTATAAAAAGGTTGCGGAATTTGTTCCCAGAAAAACATGGTAAATACGTTATTAAAACATTTTCGGAGAAACGTATTTATTTCATTTTAAAACGTTTGGGATGTCATCGTAAATACCAAAACATAAGCATAAACAGAACTTACAATGATATACACTAGTGATCTACATCTCTTTAAATCTCTAAGTGTAATGTCACTTCACTTCATCACCTGTGATATACATAAACTGAGTGGGTCAGGTTGGGAAACCTGGTGAGTACATAGGGTTTTCAACCCACAATAATATAATTGTTATGTTCAATCATCAAACAATTAACCCAATTACCCATCCCCGTTATCTTGTTTACTCTTAAGGATTTAACCTAAGAGTCATCTATCCTGCATTTGTTTATTCTGAAGTCCCTTATTTCCAGGGTTATAGGACTGGCACTAAATCCATAGCTGCCGATGTTCGTTCGTAAAGCACTAATTCCATAGTTGCTATATCCTACTCATCAGGTATTAAATCCATAGCTACCAGTGTTCAACAGGTACTAAGTCCACAGCTACCAATTCCTACAGGTACTAAATCCATAGCTACCAGCGTCTAACTAATAGGTACTAAGTCCATAGCTACCAATTTCTAACAGGTACTAAATCCATAGCTACCAACGTCTAACAGGTACTAAGTCCATGGCTACCGGTGTTTGTCCCATAGGCACTAAGTCTATAGCTGCCAATGTATACTCACGTCATCTTCTATCTCTCATTATTCTTCTACCCATCTCATACCCAACATATTCGTGTATATAAAATATGTATACAGTTTAAATCCTTTAAAACATGTATAAAACGTTCATCCAACATAGACAACAAGTATTCAGATAATATGCACACATAGCACGTAGTTTATATAAAATACTTCATATATATGTGTAAGAAGAAAAGGACTATGCACTCACTTGAAAGGTGGTGACTCGGCACTCAGACAGCGCTTCGATACTCTCAAAGCAATTTCCTTCGATAAAACCTAGTATCAATACCACTAGGGTTTAGTCTAATGATAACCGCGACTAATTAATAGTCTAGCTATTATTATTATTATATAAGCGTTAAATAAAACTCCATATAACTCATAATAATAGCCCAAATACTCATGATAAGTTCCTAATAATGTTACTATATTAAAACATAAGCTATACTAAAGATAGGGTAGGTACAGCTCACTTACAGCGGATTTTTCGCAAAACCGGGCTTCGCTGGGCAGCGTTCCAGAGCCAAAAGGCTCTTTTCTCGAGGCTCCGGGAGCCTCGGGGCTTCCTTCAGGTGCTAGGGGGTTTACCTAGGCTTTTAGGGGGGTTAGGGAGGCTAGAGAGAGAAACTAGAGAGAGAAAGTGAGTTTGGGAGGTGTGAAGAGAAGGCTAGACCCGGCACCTCTATTTATAGTGCAAAAATCTGATGGACTCGCCGAGTAGGGGAGCCTACTCGCCGATTTGGTCCATGTGGTGGCCTTCTGGTGGTGCCACGTGTCCAATTTTGGTGGTGCCACGTCACCCCTATCGCGTATCAGCCTTCGAACTTAGAAAAATCATAACTCTCGCATACGAGCTCCGTTTTCGATGTTCTTTATATCCACGCGTAGGTAAAATCAAGATCTACAAATTTCATTTAGACTCCGTCGGCTAATTTTCAACCAATCTCAAATTTAACAGTAGGAGGCGTTTAGACTGTTAAATGACCGCGAAGAATTCGTAACTCATTCATACGAACTCCATTTTCGTCCATCTTTCTACCGTTGAGCTCCTATTAATGAGATCTCCAACTCTCTTTTAGGTCGCGTAAGCTAAAAACCGCTCGAACTAAAATTCGAGTTTCGGGCCGTGCATTGCTAAGCCGAATCTTAGAAAAATCATAACTTCCTCATACGAAGTCAGATTTGGGCGTTCTTTTTATCGACACTCTTAGTTTAACATATTCTATAACTTTCATTTAGATTGCTAAGGCTAAATCTCGCTCTATCGTAAATTCACTATTTACGCTTCCCGGTGTCGTGCCGGTTTTGCCGTAAAACTTCGACGGGCCATAACTTCTTCGTTATAACTCGGATTTTCGCGTTCTTTATATGTACGGAAACCTTGTGACATATTCTACAACTTGGTTAATATTATTTATTCTAAATAATCTTTTGTCGAAAAGTCATTTTTGACCCCTATTGCCTCTAAATTGACTAGCCGGATCTACAGACGTTACAATTATCTCCCCCTTAGGATGATTACGTCCCGGGATCATCAACGAAACAGGGCTCGTATATTGACTCCATAAGTCATCTCTTCATCTTAGGTAATAATTTATAACTTCTATATTCCTTCAAGTCTATCTCTTTAGACTCATTGACTGCAAGCAGTACTTGATCGTGCACCTGCTCTCTACCTAAGGTTAGACTCCAAATTATGACCTTCAAGTGACAATCTCGATCCTTACTGGATACGAACTTCAGATGACTTCTTTTATTACTAATATGGATCGATGTGTCATATTCTGATGACCTATCATCGTATGTTGCAACACTTAGACTTAGGTCTCTTAGAGTTAAATTCTAAAACAGACTATGCCTTCCTTCATGTTCTAATGTGATATAATCACACTTTCACATTAGGAATTTCTACCTACCAACTTCTTTAACAACGAGCGCGATATTTCTATTGATCGCTTTGATTTCAATCGTTTGGTTTAAGTCGGACGCTACATCAAACTTGGTTCTCTGAACCGCGTAACCTACTCATCGTAGTCGGACTTAATGTGATATGACCACTAGGGTAGGGATAACAACAATCTCCTTAGTCATTACCAAAACAATGGTAACGACATACTTGAATAAAACGAAATCAATTACTAGCTTCTTGGTACCCTCGTGACTTTCCCTGATCCAAGTGTGAGTCCTGTGCTTCCGGTAGTATAGGCCTCTACTACCATTCACACCTACTCATACTCGTCCCAAGTATTGCCTCGCAGTTTCCCAAGTCACCATGCAGCAAATCATACAATCATTCAACACATCAGATAACAAAACGAAGGTTTTATATTATTTCTTGAAACGATTACATAGGTGTTCAAGTTCACCCTGGACTATGCCTCTAATAGGCTACATCATAAAATACTATGGCTACTACATAACTTGATCTTCCGATATGAAGTCCTCATCCTTGATTCCTCGCACGGTTTTCTGCTTCGTCGAGCATCATGTGAAATGCCCTTGGCCTTGGTGGCGTTTCGGGTCTTGCTGCTTTATTTTTCTTTCGGCAGTTTCTGGACATGTGCCCCTTACCTCCACATCCGTAGCATACTTTATCATCATGTGTGCAGTCTTTGGAATAGTGACCAGTCCTCCCACACTTGTAACAAGTCACTTCTTCGTTGCACTTCCCACCATGCTTCTTCTTGCATTTATCACACCATCTCGCTTCACCTCCATCTCTACCTCCAAGCTTTGAGAATTAGCTTTCCTTGTTGGACCTTGAAGATCCTTCAAACTTCTGCTTCTCTCCTGCCTTATCTTTTCTAGACCCTTTTCTCTTATCTGGGCCTCTACGTTCTTAGCTGCCCTAACAGCTGCTTTCAAGGTAGTTGCCATTTTGACCGTTGGGCCAAAGTCAGTGGGCAGTCCGTTAGCAAACCTATCAATCTTGGAGAGTTCAGTAGGCATCAAGTAGGGGAATAGCTTCATCCTCTCGGTGAATGCAGTGGCATACTCATCAAAACTCATCTTCCCTTTCTTTAGGTTCTGAAACTCATTGTTTAGGTCTATCAGATCTATCTCCGAGCAGTACTGCATTTTCAACTGTTCCAGGAACTCCTCCCATAACATCCTTATGGCTTCTCCTCGTGGCATCGTATCTGCCAATAGCTTCCACCAGCTCAAGACTCCGGTTTTCAGTTGTCTTACGGCGAAGACGGTCCTCTATTTCTCGCTACAGTCTCAGCTCTCAAACACCATTTCCATCTCGGAGATCTAATCGATAATCTCAACCGGCTTTGGGCTTCCTAAGAGACTTGGTGGTTTCGCACCCAAGAAATTCTTGTACATCCGCCCATCCTTGTTGTTTCTCCCTTCTGGGCCATCCCTTTGCTCACCTTGAGTCCCTACTTGACTCACTTGGCGGCTGTAGTTCCCTTCCTCAGATTGCTCGGGAACTGGCTCTGTCGGTTCAACATGTACGGTAGGTTCGTCCCTATTCAACATCCGTCTCATTTCTTCCCTTTGTTCATCCAACATAGCCCGAATCATGGCTTGAACTCCAGCCATGGTGACTGGATCAGGCGCAACTTCTTCTACAACAGGTATTTGCTGAACCACTGGGGGTTGGTTCCTATCTCCATTTGCATTCCCAACTCCACTACGGGTTGTTGCCATTTTGATCTATACACCGAATAAGGTGAATCTAGATCTTAATTTAGGATTGACGTCTTTAAATCATCCTTATCACCCCGAAACGTTTATATGCTAGTTCTAATATCGTAGTTAAACGCTTAGAATCCTAAACACATAAGGTTTCCAGATCTGGTCGGCAACAGACCATAGATCTGAACAAATAACAACATATCATGCACAAGGCATTTAGCACATAAAAGCAATTTAGGCATCATTCCTAAAATAAGCTAGTGCTCACACCTTACAATCATTGCTTAGCATTCTAAGTTTAAGTCTAGAAATAAATCCATATTCCTAGTTCGCTTAAACTAATGCTCTGATACCAACTGTGACATCCTGAAAATCACGGCCAGAAAAGACCGATTTTGTTTATGCTTTATAAAAATCAAAGTACTTCATTTTATAAAAAGGTTGCGGAATTTGTTCCCAGAAAAACATGGTAAATACGTTATTAAAACATTATCGGAGAAACGTATTTATTTCATTTTAAAACGTTTGGGATGTCATCGTTAATACCAAAACATAAGCATAAACAAAACTTACAATGATTTATACTAGTGATCTACATCTTTTTAAATCTCTCAGTGTAATGTCACTTCACTTCGTCACCTGTGATATACATAAACTGAGTGGGTCAGGTTGGGAAACCTAGTGAGTACATAGGGTTTTCAACCCACAATAATATAATTGTTATGTTCAATCATCAAACAATTAACCCAATTACCCATCCCCGTTATCTTCTTTACTCTTAAGGATTTAACCTAAGAGTCATCTATCCTACATTTGTTTATTCCGAGGTCCCTTACTTCCAGGGTTATACAACTGGCACTAAATCCATAGTTGCCGATGTTCGTTCGTAAAGCACTAATTCCATAGCTGCTATATCCTACTCATCAGGTATTAAATCCATAGCTACCAGTGTTCAACAGGTACTAAGTCCATAGCTACCAATTCCTACAGGTACTAAATCCATAGCTACCAGCGTCTAACTAATAGGTACTAAGTCCATAGCTACCAATTTCTAACAGGTACTAAATCCATAGCTACCAACGTCTAACAGGTACTAAGTCCATAGCTACCGGTGTTTGTCCCATAGGCACTAAGTCTATAGCTGCCAATGTATACTCACGTCATCTTCTATCTCTCATTATTCTTCTACCCATCTCATACCCAACATATTCGTGTATATAAAATACGTATACAGTTTAAATCCTTTAAAACATGTATAAAACGTTCATCCAACATAGACAACAAGTATTCAGATAATATGCACACATAGCACGTAGTTTATATAAAATACTTCATATATATATATATATGTGTAAGAAGAAAAGGACTATGCACTCACTTGAAAGGTGGTGACTCGGCACTCAGACAGCGCTTCGATACTCTCAAAGCAATTTCCTTCGATAAAACCTAGTATCAATACCACTAGGGTTTAGTCTAATGATAACCGTGACTAATTAATAGTCTAGCTATTATTATTATTATATAAGCGTTAAATAAAACTCCATATAACTCATAATAATAGCCCAAATACTCATTATAAGTTCCTAATAATGTTACTATGTTAAAACATAAGCTATACTAAAGATAGGGTAGGTACAACTCACTTACAACGGGTTTTTCGCAAAACCGGGCTTCGCTGGGTAGCGTTCCAGAGCCGAAAGGCTCTTTTCTCGAGGCTCCGGGAGCCTCGGGGCTTCCTTCGGGTGCTAGGGGGTTTACCTAGGCTTTTAGGGGGGTTAGGGAGGCTAGAGAGAGAAACTAGAGAGAGAAAGTGAGTTTGGGAGGTGTGAAGAGAAGGCTAGACCCGGCACCTCTATTTATAGTGAAAAAATCTGATGGACTCGCCGAGTAAGGGAGGCCTACTCAACGAGTTGGTCCATGTGGTGGTCTTCTGGTGGTGCCACGTGTCCAATTCTGGTGGTGCCACGTCACCCCCTATCGCGTATCAACCTTCGAACATAGAAAAATCATAACTCTCGCATACGAGCTCCGTTTTCGACGTTCTTTATATCCACGCGTAGGTAAAATCAAGATCTACAACTTTCATTTAGACTCCGTCGGCTAATTTTCAACCAATCTGAAATTTAATAGTAGGAGGCGTTTAGACTGTTAAATGACCGCGAAGAATTCGTAACTCCTTCATATGAACTCCGTTTTCGTCCATCTTTTTACCGTTGAGTTCCTATTAATGAGATCTTCAACTCTCTTTTAGGTCGCGTAAGCTAAAAACCGCTCGAACTAAAATTCGAGTTTCGGGCCGTGCACTGCTAAGCCGAATCTTAGAAAAATCATAACTTCCTCATACGAAGTCAGATTTGGGCATTCTTTTTATCGACGTTCTTAGTTTAACATATTCTATAACTTTCGTTTAGATTGCTAAGGCTAAATCTCGCTCTATCATAAATTCACTATTTACGCTTCCCGGTGCCGTGCCGGTTTTGCCGTAAAACTTCGACGGGCCATAACTTCTTAGTTATAACTCGGATTTCGGCGTTCTTTATATGTGCGGAAACCTTGTGACATATTCTACAACTTGGTTAAGATTATTTATTCTAAATAATCTTTTGTCGAAAAGTCGTTTTTGACCCCTATTGCCTCTAAATTGACTAGCCCGGATCTACAGGCGTTACAAAGTCCAACTATGGATCAAAGCCCAACATATGGCCCAATTTTCCAAATTGTGCCCAAACCTTCACATGGTCTGATTCTGAGGCCCAACCAAAAGTCCAGTCCAACATTCGACATTCTATGGCCCAAAATCATATAGCCATTAAGGCCCAAACTATGGCCCATTTATAGCCCAATTTTCCAAATTGGGCCCAACTCCTCATATAGGCCTTACCACAAAGCCCATTAATTATTCTAGTCCATTTGCTTGATCTTGGATGGCCCATTAATAACCCAATCATCAAGGCTCAATAGAAAGGCCCAACAATAAACCCACGTGAAATAAGGGTTTCACATAAAATGATGATTAGGGTTAAGTTTCCTACTTAACCCATTAAGGACTTTATCCACTAAGTCCAATATCGCTTAGATTAATCTTTACCAATGATTATTATTTAATATCTCAAGTTATTAAATAATTCTCACGTGTCCCAGTTAATTCCCCAAATTAGGGTTTATTGGCATTAGGGCTTTACAAACCCTAATTAGGGTTTCCAATCCAAATATTAGTCCATTTATCAAGTTGTTGGACTTTTAGGTTAATTAGGGCTTTATTGGGACTATTAGGCCCATTAGAATATCATTAAGCCCATTAGGGTTTTATTTGGATCAATTAGGGTCCATTAGAGCTTAAAAGACCCATTAGGGTTTCAAGCACCTTAAACGAATCGAACTCAACGGGGCAAGCACACCGCCACCCGACGCGGCGGCCGGTGGCGGCAGCCACCACCTTAAGGTGGTGTTTTGATTTTCGTTTCATTATTCCAATTTTTACATTTTACAATGAACTCACAAACTAAACACACACACACTATACTAAATACACCCACACCCGCAACCACCCTTATGGTGGCCGACAGTGGCACGTGGCGGTAGCCACCACCTCATGGTGGTGGTGTTGACTTTTCTGTGAACTCCGGCTAAACACAACACCCAAACACACATATTGCTAATGGAAATGCAACCACACACACCTAATCACGAAGTAAAACACGCACACATCCACCTCCCACGGTGGCCGGTGGCAGCGAGAGGTGGCAGCAACCGCCGGCACAACGGAAAACCCAATGAAATAGTTGCAGCAGCGGTGGCGGCGGCTTGGCAAAAGGGGCGGAGGAACACATCCGAGGGTGGCAGCGTACCGTCATGGCGTCGTCTACAACACCCTTGGCCTCGTCAACAGCACCAACGACGGCGATGGAGGTGGTTTACGACCATCACATCAACAACACCCACCCGATGGCGGAACATCGAGTCCTTCTCGATGGCAGAAGGCAGGAGGAGAAGAATAAGAAGATACAGAGGGACGGTGGCAGCGGCACTGACGTGCTTAATATCCGATGACGATTGACGACCTCACCACCCGCTGGAAAGGCAACAGCAAGGCAGAAACGCAGGATCTAACGGCCAGAGGTGGCGACTGCAACCTGCTTCCCTCTGTTACCGACTGAATGGCAGAATTAATTGAGGGTCTCCGTCTTCAGCAGCACCGAAGAGACACAACGGAGGCTCGGTGGTTGGAGGAGCAAGGGAGAATGGGTGGCGGCTGGCGGTTGAGAGGCATAAGGGGGAGGTGACAGTTGTACATGGATAAGGGTTAGGGTTAGGGTTAGGCAAGGTGTAACGTCCAAAATTTCAAAACAATTAAAACTTTTCAAAAACCACTCATTTTAATAACGTTGTTACAAAAGGTTTTCAATACATTATTTAACAGAGTATTTTCCCAGGTTCATATCATAAAACATCAACGCGAGGAACGGTACGATCACGCCTTTGCCTTGCCACAGACTCTTGAGAACCTGAAACATAAAACCACAACTGTAAGCCCGAAAGCTTAGTGAGATACCCCCAAAATACCAACCACATATACGCCCTTCCAGGCCACGACCTTCCGGTCCATGTGTCTCAGGGGACTTCCGTCCCTGCTGGGTAAACCCTCCGGTCCTACCCACACCGACCTTCCGGTCCATAACACAACATATTGCCTTCCGGCCCATAACATATTGCCTTCCGGCCCATAGCATAAAATGCATACATAACATAACAAATCATAGGACGACCCTACATATCGGGTCACACCTCAGATCTAGCAATCATAACACATATTCATATAACAGTTCACAGACAACAATCGATCAACAAATCACATATCATAGCATTACTCTAAACAAGATACCGGTCTAGCCGGTCACTAGCATAACATTGCCCTACGAATCAGTCAACATACTAATTGCATACATACGCCTTTCCAGGCCATGACCTTCCGGTCCACATAGCAATGCCTTCCGGCCCATAACATGTAATGACAACTACCCGGATTTCCATCCGATAAAAGGCTCGGCCTTGGTGCCATAAACCCTAGCGATATAGTGAGGATAACTCACCTCGAAACTGCCGACTGAACAGATAGCTCAAGCTGCTCCGATCACTGATACGATCTCCACCTCTGGACAGCCACCAATGCACTGAACTCAAACAATAAACAACAATTACCAAAATACCCCTGGAACCACGGGTCAATCCTTGGTCAAAGACAAGGTCAAAGTCAACCCCTGACTGACCCTACTCGCCGAGTCAACCCTATGACTCGCCGAGTCCCCATACTTAGAACTTCACTCAACCCGCGATCTAACTCGCCGAGTCACCCCAAGACTCGCCGAGTTCAACAACTCTGAGTCCACTCGCCCTCAACTCACCGATTCTCTTAGATCCCTTTCTACACGTCGAGTATCCCCCTTGACTCGACGAGTTCCTCCTGGAAGAATCGCGGGGCCACCCCGACTCAACTCGCCGAGTCTGAAGAACAACTCGGTGAGTTCCAGTTAATCTTCAAGCTACTCGCCGAGTCTGTTCATCGGACTCGGCGAGTCCATGCCATGCAACCGCTCAAACTGCTTTCTATGGTCCGATCTGCTCCGACTATTCATAGGTCTGGCCTTCCTAGACTGATTCATCACGTAAGGTCCTCATTTCGGTGCTCATAATACACCCCATGACTCATAATTTACATTTTGACCTAAGACATAAGGATTCCAATCCAAAACCTCCATTGATTCCCGAAATGCTCAGGCATGGGACATTCTGGACTTCCAAAGGTCCCAATACAGGGTTCCAACCGCTTGGGGGACTAAGGTAACACTCAATCTAGCCACAAAAGGGTTCAATAAACCCTAAATCCATATACACATCAACATAGAAGAATGCAACTCGAAATATTACCTGAATAACGTGCTCTCTGTGTCCCCAATCCTCAGAATGTGGCTTCTCTTGTTGTTCCCTTAACCAAGCCTCCTCTTCCTTGCAAAACAACACTTCCAAAATCAACAATGGTCTTCTACCTTGCTCCAGATGCTCACAATCGAATTAGGGCTTCACTCACAGGACTAGGGTGAACAATGACGACCATAAGGCCCCTTATATATGTCCCCAAACCTGGACGGTTAGGGTTTTGCTAAACAGCGTGGACTCGCCGAGTCCATATCCGGACTCGTCGAGTCCAGTCGCGAACCCGCGAGCAGATCTACGATCCTACTCGGCGAGTCTGAGCTCCAACTCGCCGAGTCCCCTCTTAAAACACCCAAAATCATAATTATAGCAATATCTGGAATTCCGGGCTGTTACAACTCTCCCCCACTAGGACTAGACTTCGCCCTCGAAGTCTCACTCTGAAAAATAGCTCCGGATGCTGCTCCCACATCTCACGCTCCGGCTCACAGGTCATTTCCGATCCCCTCCGGTGCTGCCACTGAACTAACACCAGAGGTATCTCCTTATTCCTCAGAACCTCGATCTTCCGATCTCTGATGACCACTGGTCTCTCGGCATAATTCAGGCTCGCATCCACCTGAATGTCTTTTAATGGGACTACTGCTGACTCATCGGCTATATACTTTCTCAACTGCGACACATGAAAAATGTCGTGGATTTGTCTCAAATCCGTGGGCAACTCCAAACGGTAGGCCACCCGGCCTACCCCTGCCATCACATGAAAAGGCCTAATATACCGGGGCCCCAACTTGCCCCTCTTCCTGAATCGAATCACTCCTTTCCAAGGAGAGACCTTCAGGAGTACGAAGTCGCCGACCTGAAACTCAAGCTCGGACCGGCGTCTGCCTGCATAACTTTCCTGTCGGCTCTGGACGGTCAATAACCTCTGTCTAATCTGCTGAATCTGCTCTGTCGACTGAAGCACGATCTCTGTACTGCCCATCACTCTCTGTAACCGAGAATTACCCAAAATGCAACTCTGTTCTAAATCTCAACAATCACTCGACCCCTAAGGGTTAGGAAACCATGAACCACCGTATCCCCGATCCAAAGCCCACTTTGTCCATTCCGGACCGACTGAGAGACCCATTCTCACTCTCAGAGCAACTCTCACGAGTTCTCCTCTTGCAATCACATACACCTGCTGAACTAGCCCCCAACACCCACAGGTTAGAAGACCCGATACACTGATGATATCCTCGAACATCTCCCAGGATGAACCACTAATATCCACCCTATACCCAGATCCGAATCACACTGAGAATTCAAGATTCTCTCTCCCCCTGCATCCCTTCTGAGCCTCAACAGACATCCCAAACCGGATGAGTTCCTACTTCACTGCCGCGAACACGATGCTCAAAACCATACTCGAAATACTCTAACCATAACTCTGCTCTACAGCTTTCACTTTCATGAACTTGCACTCCCCTTCGGAGTTACACACCTTTCTCTTTTCCTTTTCCAAGGAACCCTCTTGGCCATAATGCCACTCCAACCGGTGTCACGGTGCTCGCCCCAATCGACACCACCCTTTTTGCGTAACCGCTATTCACATACTCTGGCTCTCATTGCAGGGGCTCTCAAGCCCATGCACTCTCTCCACTCCACCAAATCACTACCTCAACTAAACAAAATCACTAACCCGAGGCCAGACCTTCCAATGTAATCACACTGCAACATACAAAATCCGAAATCTCAAACTGGTCCAACAATACCATCAGAGTCCCCAGCATGACTGGACCGACTCTCATAACACACACTAGCCACTCGAGGCTATATCTCTGTGGATCCGTACACCCAAACTCTGTGAACCCTCAGGTTCTAACTCTGGGAACCTTCCGGTTCCAACTCTAGAAACATGCACAACATAAATCCCGTGGGATTAATGCAGTACAACCCATCACGTACATCAAGCATACAAATACTCTGATCGCATAACCCCGGTTACCTACTCAAACTTGATCCCGGCCTGCTCCCAGGCCTCCATAATCAAATGCCCTAGGTCTGTATCCTGCCCCGCATATCCGACACTCGCTCTCGTCGGCCTATACTCTGAGCTGACAGAACACTGCTGAATCCCAACAGCTAAGCACCCTCACATACTCATCGATCTCCCGGAGAATTCTCCAATTCTCCCCCACTTAAAGCATTGACTAACAGCCACCGATCGCCATTAACGACCTTCCAGAACAACCCCGCACAAAGAGAACACTTACACACTGACTGCTTCCCACAAGCATAAGCAACCCTCAGCAAAACACATCTCCTCCCTGATCAATCCGCTCAAAAGAATCCGGTCTTTCAATTATCCAATCCACGACTGCAGATGCTACCCGACATTCAACCCAGTGTCGCATCTCCACTATCAACCCTCACGAATGATAACCAACGGAATTCCCAAACAATAACCCATAACCAAACTCACAACCTGCAAAAGGATGAATACCGCATCGAAAACCGCACAAGGATACCGGCACCAAAACACCAAACTATAACCATACCAAACCATCAGGGAACAACGAATGCCAAAGCGAAAACCTGAAACACCAATCCATAACCATGCCAAACCCGCGAAAAAACGAATACCGCATCGAAATCCACACAAGATACCAGCACAAACAATACGCCACAATCAACGCAAGATAATCAAGACATCAAGAAAGCATCATACCCGCAGCTGCCTCTAGCACTGCTCCGTCTCCCTCTGCCGCAAGCCGATAAGCACGACCCTGAGCCCTTGGGTCTCCGCTCCATCCTGTCCTCCTCCTGAACTCCTCAAGGTGGCCGGTGCTAGAGCCTTTACCGGTCCTGCAGAAAGCTGTGGACAGTTGACCCTCAAATGTCCAACCTGCTGACAATGATAACAAATCCTCAAATCCCGAATCGGCACTGACTGCCGACAATCCCGCGCATAGTGCCCCTCCTTTCCGCACTTGCGGCATGCACCACCAGACCAGCAAACTCCGGTGTGACCCCTCCTACACTTCCCACAAGTGTGGCCGCTCCGATCCCCCACTCTAACATCAACGGTACTGGACCGTTTCGGCGCTGGCTGCGACTGCATCGGAGCCTGCCTCAGCTCACGCAACTGCAACTCAACTTCTAACTCACACCGCATGGCGGCCTCCTGCAACACCAACAAGGTCTCGCACCTCTGCGCAGACACGAACTGTCTGATATCCCCCTTGAGCATATTCAGATATCGGGACATCTGAGCCTGCTCCGAAGCAAACTCAGGGCAAAACATCGCCCTCTCTCTAAACATCCTGGTGATCTCAGTCACCGACTCTGAATCCTGCTTCAGCTCAAGGAACTCCCGAGCCAATCTCTTCCTCTCATCTCACGGAACATCGCGAGTACTGAACATCTCTCTGAACTGATCCCCTGAAACCGCAGCCCTCTGCGCGTCGGAATATGACCCCATGGTCAATCTCCACCAATCCTTCGCCCCGAGCCCCAATAGGTCCAGAGCACACCTCACCCTCTGATCAGCAGGGCATAAACTAATGGAGAAACACCCCTCCACGTCAGATAACCATCTCATGGCAACAATCGGGTCCTAAACTCCATCGAATGTGGGAGGCTTCGTATAATAGAAGTCCCGATACTGAAACTCCGACTAGCTCCTCCCCTTGCCGCTGCTACAGCCGTTGTAGCCACCGCGGCAGCCGTCTCTGCGAGAGCCGCATATCGCTCATCAAAATACTCAATCATGGCGGACTTGATCGACCCAAACAATTCCGACAACTCAGCCCGGAACAATGCAGCAACCCCATCACGCAGGATCTTGCGAATCCTCGCATCCCGCTCGCTCATGCTCGTCTGATCGATAACCTCCGACAGCACCGATCCACCCGGGACTCGCTCTCCAGCTCCCGATCCTGATCCGGATCCACTATCATCATGCCTCGAAATCTCCATATCGAAGACACCATACCAATCTCAGACACTTCCCACAATCCTGGGATCCAACTCTCGCAACCCTACCCTAGAGATCATGGTTTCCCTGATACGCCTATGGGTCCTGTGCTTTCAGTAGTACGGGCCCATACTACCTTCCACACCTACCCATATTTGTATGAAGTACTACCACAATACCCTAGAGAACATGCATAACAACTATCAACCCTCACCACTAGAGGAACACTGAGAATCTCCCATAAGGGACCCTAGGCTACAGGCATCACAAATCAGGCAACATTTCATGAATTCCTGAAGATCCCTAGCCTAACTCTAGCATGCTGTTCTATCAAGCCCAATAAAACAAATATCATGTATGGTATCTTGGGGTTACTTACTGGCTCCGGTTGATCGTACCTCCGCGTCCTCCCTTTACTTAATTTGAAAACCATTTTAATTTCTCTTTTTTAAAATCCTCCTCGATTTGAGACTGGAGTCACACGAATGTTTCCCCCAATTCACTCAAACCAAGGCTCTGATACCAACTTGTAACGTCCAAAATTTCAAAACAATTAAAACTTTTCAAAAACCACTCATTTTAATAACGTTGTTACAAAAGGTTTTCAATACATTATTTAACAGAGTATTTTCCCAGGTTCATATCATAAAACATCAACGCGAGGAACGGTACGATCACGCCTTTGCCTTGCCACAGACTCTTGAGAACCTGAAACATAAAACCACAACTGTAAGCCCGAAAGCTTAGTGAGATACCCCCAAAATACCAACCACATATACGCCCTTCCAGGCCACGACCTTCCGGTCCATGTGTCTCAGGGGACTTCCGTCCCTGCTGGGAAAACCTTCCGGTCCTACCCACGCCGACCTTCCGGTCCATAACACAACATATTGCCTTCCGGCCCATAACATATTGCCTTCCGGCCCATAGCATAAAATGCATACATAACATAACAAATCATAGGACGACCCTACATATCGGGTCACACCCCAGATCTAGCAATCATAACACATATTCATATAACAGTTCAAAGACAACAATCGATCAACAAATCACATATCATAGCATTACTCTAAACAAGATACCGGTCTAGTCGGTCACTAGCATAACATTGCCCTACGAATCAGTCAACATACTAATTGCATACATACGCCTTTCCAGGCCATGAACTTCCGGTCCACATAGCAATGCCTTCCGGCCCATAACATGTAATGACAACTACCCGGATTTCCATCCGATAAAAGGGTCGCCCTTGGTGCCATAAACCCTAGCGATATAGTGAGGATAACTCACCTCGAAACTGCCGACTGAACAGATAGCTCAACCTGCTCCGATCACTGATACGATCTCCACCTCTGGACAGCCACCAATGCACTAAACTCAAACAATAAACAACAATTACCAAAATACCCCTGGAACCACGGGTCAATCCTTGGTCAAAGACAAGGTCAAAGTCAACCCCTGACTGACCCTACTCGCCGAGTCAACCCTATGACTCGCCGAGTCCCCATACTCAGAACTTCACTCAACCCGCGATCTAACTCGCCGAGTCACCCCAAGACTCGCCGAGTTCAACAACTCTGAGTCCACTCGCCCTCAACTCACCGATTCTCTTAGATCCCTTTCTAGACGTCGAGTATCCCCCTTGACTCAACGAGTTCCTCCTGGAAGAATCGCGGGGCCACCCCGACTCAACTCGCCGAGTCTGAAGAACAACTCGGTGAGTCCCAGTTAATCTTCAAGCTACTCGCCGAGTCTGTTCATCGGACTCGGCGAGTCCATGCCATGCAACCGCTCAAACTAATTTCTAAGGTCCGATCTGCTCCGACCATTCATAGGTCTGGCCTTCCTAGACTGATTCATCACGTAAGGTCCTCATTTCGGTGCTCATAATACACCCCATGACTCATAATTTACATTTTGACCTAAGGCATAAGGATTCCAATCCAAAACCTCCATTGATTCCCGAAATGCTCAGGCATGGGACATTCTCGACTTCCAAAGGTCCCAATACAGGGTTCCAACCGCTTAGGGGACTAAGGTAACACTCAATCTAGCCACAAAAGGGTTCAATAAACCCTAAATCCATATACACATCAACATAGAAGAATGCAACTCGAAATATTACCTGAATAACGTGCTCTCTATGTCCCCAATCCTCAGAATGTGGCTTCTCTTGTTGTTCCCTTAACCAAGCCTCCTCTTCCTTGCAAAACAACACTTCCAAAATTAACAATGGTCTTCTACCTTGCTCCAGATGCTCACAATCGAATTAGGGCTTCACTCACAGGACTAGGGTGAACAATGACGGCCATAAGGCCCCTTATATATGTCCCCAAACCTGGACGGTTAGGGTTTCGCTAAACAGCGTGGACTCGCCGAGTCCATATCCGGACTCGTCGAGTCCAGTCGCGAACCCGCGACCAGATCTGCGATCCTACTCGGCGAGTCTGAGCTCCAACTCGCCGAGTCCCCTCTTAAAACACCCAAAATCATAATTATAGCAATATCTGGAATTTCGGGCTGTTACACAAGGAAACTATTAATGAGTCCATAAGTTACCCTTTGAACCCTGCCTCTTTAAACCTTTACAAATCAAGTCCAACTTTTACTAAAACATCCCCCAATATCTTCATTATGACATAATCAGCCCTTCCACCTCATTTACTTTTTAAATTAAATCCAAATAATTACCACGGAGCCCCTGTCTTCATGAATATTTATAAAATGAGTCCCGAACTCACACTTTTAACCCCCAACTTCTAAAAATATGGCAATTAACTCCTCGAACCCAACACCCTACATATATAATTATTTATTTTAGGCTACCATTCGTTCATTAGTTTGTTTATTTAACTAATAAATAAACGGGTGTTACATTAATAACCATCCATTGCTTGTTTGTTGTATCCATTAAAAAAATAGAGTCTAGCTTTACTCAAATTCAGCTAGTCCATGCGACCGTTCTTAAGAAAAGAATAAATTCAATCACTTTATGAAAACCATTACATAAATGACTATATTGAAATTAAGTATAAAACACCAACTCAATGAAGTACATAACACATGGTCGAACTAAGAACTAGAACCAGAAAAGAGAAGCTTTTACTCGTTCATGGCTTGAAACAATACTTTAATATGTAATTGATAATTGTTTTTTACAAACTAAATGATGCAAATATTGAATAACACTTCCAAAGTGTATTCATCATTATAACGTTGCTCCGAAAAATTGTCTTCTAAACTATAAAACTTATGTATATTTGAGTAAATAACCATGCCATGAATTAACTTTCAAAAAAATATGTACACCTAGTAACACCGTGAATCTACCGAGTCAACTCAAAGGGAAATAGAGACTTGATTGAGTCACTTGACCTGGAGATCCAAAACTCGTATTCTGACTTTCTAACTTGACTCGACCGAGTCATTTTTTCTCTAGTGTGTGGCTCATCCCAGCCACTTCTTTGTCCCAAAGTGTGAATTTTAACTAATGGACTCTACCAAGTCAAGTCTAAGGCATATGTTGACTCGATCGTGTAACATTTTGTAAATGCATGATCTTTTAAAATTTCATCTTTTGTATATCAGCTGTATCTTTCATGAAATCTAGACAACTCCATAGTATCCTCCAAAACACATTCCAAGCCTCGAATTACCTGAAAACCATCCAAAAAGCCTCTAAATCGAAAGGTCAATAAATTTACCTAAAAGATCCTAAAGTATAGAAAATACATGATTTCTAAAAACTAAATGTAATGTGAATGTGATGCATAAAATGCATATAACACATGAAATAGTTTAGGGATTTTCTATACTTTTTGTAATTCTTGATGCAATAATCATATTTAAACAAAATCATTTTGTTTCGGGTACACTCACGAAGTTTCACCACTTCGACATTCATATAGATATTTTGTCTGGTAACTCTGGTAATATTGAGGAAACAATTTCATATGCACATTGCAAATACAACTTAGGTGGTGTTTGTTTTTTCTAAAAGACCTCTTTTAACCACTTATTGTTGCGCCGCGCAATACACACGTAACACTTGAACCTTCGCAGCTGTTTGTTTTGTAGAAGACGTCTGACTTAAAAACTGTTGTTCGTGTGCTGCATGGCACATCACTTGACCCTCTGCTTTAAACATCTTCACACCTTACTTTAACTTATTGCAGCAATATGCAGAGGTTAAAAAACAAACAAACTTTTTATTACATGCTGCAGTCTTTTGGTTCCCCTCTTCTGCTAAAGAGGGTTGTAGAAGTGGTTTGCATAATTCAGACATTTTCGCTTCGAAAAAACAAACGACACCTTAGGGTGTTTGGTTCATAGTATCTCGAGTGAATTTTAGTAAAATAGAATTTGATTACTATGATTAACTGCGTTTAGTTCAAAAAATGGAATTAATTTAATTCCTTAAAAAAAACCATGAAATACCTTGCATAAGATAATTCAACTTTCCTACATAACATCTACTAAATTTATTTATCATCATTTAATCAATGATAAAAAAGATTGAGAATTAAATATTCTCCTACTTTTTTCATACAAATGTTCCTAACAAATTAAATAGTGACATGTGTAAACAAAAATAGATGGATATTTAATTTCTCAAAAAAATTACACAAATATCCCTAAACCCTAAAAGATGGATATTTAATTTCTCAAAAAAAAAAATACACAGTTTGGTTTTCACGTACGGTTTAGGGTTAATCAGTTTGAAAACCAAACTATGTGAAAACCAAACTGATGGGTTAATCAGTTTGGTTTTCACATAATTTACTAAGTTAATAGTTTATTTTGGTTTATTTTATTTAAGGGTTGAATAAACAAAAGTTGGGATAAAGGGATTTGACTGATTCATATTGATGTCCACGTTGGGTATTGAAGAAGTCATCTACTTACCTAGTCTTTAGATAGAATTAGTTTTTTTTTATTGGTTTCTTTATCTTCCTTTTGTAAGACTATATATATAGTCATCAACGTATGAATGAAGATGTGACAGTTTGGGTTTCTTATTTCCTTTCTCTCTGTACATATTTTTATAACTCAATTTTGTATTAAACTCACATAAAGACATATATGTGAGTTTAACTAAAGTGCCTGATCCAACAATTGGTATCAGAGAGGTTTAAGAAGTTGGTTGTTTTAAGAGTCGACTTCCGAAGGGGAAGAGCCTTCGGGTGCGGGGCTGCCATCACAGCGAAAGTCGGGTGGTTAGCAGTGACTTTTTTTTTGTTGCCTGGAGCAGAAAACTTAAGGTCGTAGGTTCGAGACAGAGACAGCAGAGGTTGTGAAGGTGCTGGTGTTTGTTAATGGTTAATGGCGGAAAGGTGTTTCAGTTGGTGGTTTTCTTTACCGACCGTCTTTAGCTTTTGGTGGTGTCCGACAAGGTGGTGATTCTGGCGGTAGGTTGTGGGTATGTCATCGGAAAATAGAGAGAGTTACCAGAGATGTGTGAGAAAACGAACAGAAAAGATTCGTCAAAGCAGGAGGCTTTGGGTTTGTTTCGTTTTGCATATGAAAGAAGATGGGAAAAGCGGGTTGCTTTGTTTTCTTAATCGGTGGAAGAAGGTTCTCGTTTCACAGAAGTGTTAGGTAAAAACGGATTTTGTGTGGTGACAAACAATAGTCGGGGTATGGAGGACTTTGGATGTGACCGAGGTGAAGGTCGGGTGTCCGGGAAAAAGTCAGGATTGGATGAAGACATTGGACGTGACCGAAGTGGAAGTCGGGTGTCCGGAAAAGGTCGAGAATCATTAAAGGCTGTTGTGAATGAGTGGTATTACCAAACTGATTAAGGGGGTGAGTGTTGGGTTAATCAGTTTGGTTTTCACATAGTTTACTAAGTTAATAGTTTATTTTGGTTTATTTTATTTAAGGGTTGAATAAACAAAAGTTGGGATAAAAGGATTTCACTGATTCATATTGATGTCCATATTAGGTATTGAAGAAGTGATCTACTTACCTAGTCTTTAGATAGAATTAGTTTTTTTATTAGTTTCTTTACCTTCCTTTTGTAAGACTATATATATAGTCATCAACATATGAATGAAGATGTGAGCTTTTGAGTTTCTTATTTCCTTTCTCTTTGTACATATTTTTATAACTCAATTATGTATTAAACTCACATAAATACATATATGTGAGCTTAACTAAAGGGCCTCATCCAACATGCCATATGCCCACTTTTGTTTTCAAAAATGCATATTGCATTATCGCTAAAGCAAAGTAATTCTAGCCCACAGCATTATGTAATATCAACATTTAATAATTAGCGGTTTAATATAACATTTTTGCAGCTAAATAGTTTATGAATTGAGCTTTGTAAGAACTCAATATGCGACTTTTTCTTGGGTTTAAGCACTCTCAAAAACAATAAACAATTTCATACCGAAAGTAATATTGCAAATCAAAAAAATAAGAACATAATCAATTTAATTGGTTCATATCATCTCTTTAATTGGTTCACATGATCCGAATGATCGGCTATACCTATTAAGAACACGAAAGATAAATTTTAAAGTATTTTGCCAAATGACTTTATGCTATATTAACTTAAGAATTTATGGAATATAAATATTATTAATTAATTTGACCTAACAATGTCAATAATACCAAGCAAAAAAACTTTGACAAGACTGGGCCATGATAAAAATGAAGGCGAAACTAATATGGGTATCACCCTATGTTTTATGTCTGCCAAACGGCTGAAGGTCAAATAGGAGACTCTTTCACTTAACAATTTTATTTTTACCCAAAGGGTTATATGGTATTTCCAAATTATTTATTTATTCACTTCTTGTAATTTATTGGAATGTTGATTATGATAACATTAATACAATTTAATCTCCAACATAAAGTTAATTAAATTCATATTTGGCTAATTTTCTCGAATTTATAAATAGCCATGGTGATATTGTGATAATATATTCCACATGAACCATAATAGTAATATTTATGGTTTCGGTAGTCTAACAACAAAAATGGAAAAACCTCAGAGATCTAAAACAAATTAAAAGAGTACTCGATATATTAAACATTGGATGAACCCAAGTCGAGAACAAAAACGATAAATAAGTGGATCATGAATATCACGCATATGGGGCCTAAAAGAAACACACTGTTGCTTGCATCACCTTTGCTGAACAATTCAGATGACGATTTTAGTGCGTAATCTTAGAAAGCTGACGCTTCTAAATAATAACTTGTGGTCCTCACCTAAAGGGACGTGTATGGTGTATATATAGATCGGCACCTTCTACGTACTTCGACTAATGTGCCACAAGGCTTCTATTCTTCTATCATAAGCTTTATAGTTACCTTAAATTAATAACTTCCAATTAATTTATCATATTAATTCATTTGCATGCAAATATATGGAACCAAAATATTACAAAAAGAAACTGAAAAAAAAGCCATAAAAGGAACGGAAGAAAAAATTTAATTACATGGGAACAATTGCACGTAGCATGCCCATATATATAGTTTGCATATTGTTATATGTATAAATGAGTAAAAAATGACCCATCATACGATAATCAAAGGCGAGAATTTTGAAATGCCATTGAAAAAAAGGTATTGAATCACAAAAATGATTATTTGCTTGCATCGATCTTTCATTCATTTCAAGAAATGAAAACATCCCATTAAAAGGGAAAGCTTGTGTCAAGAAATGGAAACATCACATTATAAGTTTATCCGTATGTAAAGACTCCTCCAATGCTCAAGTTGGCGTAGCTGCTGATTGGTGGAGCTACATGCTTGGATAACAATGGAGTTTCATGCATTGAACTATATTCATCATAGTTAGCGGCATATGCTCTTGCTTCATGAATCTGATACAAATATCTTTCTTTCATAAATATATATTGATTGAATAATATTTTCATGAAAAATAATCAGAGAATAAGTGTGATTATGTCATAAAATTGATAAATTATGATTACCTTCTTGTAGAGTTCGATGTTTTGTTGATGTATTTGGCTCCCCTATACAAGGGAAAATTCTCATTAATACCAATATTTAATATTCCAAAAACTTCTAATTTTTGGTTGTGTAAGAACTTTTTTTTGCAAGATCTATATTTTAGTCCACAAAATTCTTTTTTTTTTTATTTGAAGCATAGGTTGTTAAGATATGATATCGATAAAATTACTTGACTAATACATTCTAATTTATTGTAGAGAAATAATAGTTAATTAATTTCATTAAATAAGAACATAGTTTCTTAATTCTTTGTTCCATATAGATCGTGACCTTTTCTTATACGCATTAATTTATATAGATGTTTATAAGAGCACTAGAACAAAGACCTTTCTCGTGAGATCTTCTATCTCATTGGTTAGAATCTCTTCCTGCAAGTTATATTAAAGACGGTCTTTTCAGGAAATTTAGACAAAAAAGCGAAATCAAAATATGTACATGAATTCAGCAGGATGAAATTAACTTATTCAATATATATTTTTTCCAATGAACAAGTTCAAAAAGAAATCATCTCCACGAATGTGTATTCTTGAGTAAGTATATTGACCAACTCTTATTAATTACCTTTTTCATTCGAATACCTTGCAAGCTTATTTCTAATTGGTTCTCGAGTTTTTGCAGGTCTTCAACTCCCAAACCACAGAGTTCCTCTCCCATAAGTTGCCTAATAATATCAAAACGGCAAATCATACATAAAACGTTTGTAACACACAACATAACAAATGGTTTATTAATTTAATTATCATTATAATGTTGGACATGTTTTGTTGCTTTCATTTGTTTACCTATGAGCTTCATGCAAATTCTGCAACTGTTGCTTCAATATTGCGACCTCCATTTGGCAAAACTAACAATCATGCTTTGAGTTAATATATAGACCCATCAAATGTATGAGCAAATTAGCTAAAAAGATGAGCACACTTATTTGCAATAAAAGTATCACTCAAGATATGAAATTAGGGGATGTAATTGAGCCGAGCCAACACGTAAAATACTCGAGACCAACTCGAAATTGAATCGGTTCGATTATCGAGTCACGCTACTCGAGTATATTATCGAGTCGAGCCCGTAGATCGGCTTCTGAGCTTAATCGAGGTTAGTTATATTTACATTTTTACCCTTCATTTTATTAAAATTTACATAATTGACCGAGCGGAGTCAAACTCATGAGCTTAATCATATTTTCTTATTGCAATTTAGTGTAATATTTATTTTTTATAACTAATCAAGTCGAGACGAAACAAGCTCAAAGGTGTCAACTACTTTACCGAGTTTGAGCCCAAACTTGAAATTACGGCTTGAGTCGTGTTATTTAATCGAGTTGAGTTTCGAGCTTATGAAATATAAAGAATTAACATAAGTGATATAATATATGTACATTTTAAATTTTCCATTAAGATTATGAGAGTTAATATTAAGTTTCATGGTCTATATTGAATAATTTTGTTCTTATATTTGAGCTTTCTGAATATTCCTTGAATGCCACCGGAACAAGAAAAACAAACTACCTATCAATGGAACTATATGTCTAGCTAGATGATGAGGAAATTCGGTCAAAAGAATCTGTGCCCTTTCACTTATACCCATTAGAACGTTACGAACATACTTTTGCAAGTGTCATGAATAATTAAGTATGCACCTTGTTTCCTTGCACACATGTCAGAGGATATGTGTTGAGATTAAAAAAGCTAATCACTTCACATTCAATCAAGTTTAACTATCATTATTCCCACTAGCTACTTAATTGGGAAACTTTAGATACTCAAAGCAATTAAAGTTGGTGTCAAATTTGGATCACATATTTTAATCTCATAGCCAAGGAAACTATTAATGCTTACTATATATATCCATGATTAAGTTTTATCTTAGTTTAGATTTATAATATTATATTAATATTCAATAAATCATAATAATATAATTTTAATTACCCAACAAGCGAAGAAGTTTTCTGTAAAAGGTACATGGGCTGGCAAAGATGAGAGACCAAAGATGCACACAACTTGAAGATCATATAATTCCATTGAAAAATAGTTCGTTTTTCTTATGGCGGAAGGATTTCATGAATATTATAAGGTGTTATGAAACACTCAATGTGCTTCTTTACTAGGTGTTGTCCGATCTATTTTAGGTTAAAAGTTCAAATTTCGTCTTAAAGATATAATTAAAAGTAAATTACATTTGTGTATTCGAAAAAAAAAAATTAGGGTTTTGTTGAAACATTCAACTTAAGTACCTTAATTAGTAGTTATACTTCACTTTCCCTTTTTATTGATTTATTGATTCAAATATTAATATTAAGATATCTCATTACGTACCTTGACGTCTGACATCGAATTCACAAGTTGACTGTTTTCTTCTTTTGATTTATTGTAGCGTTGAATCACTGATTTCATGCTGAATTGTAGACAAAATATAAAAATAAATTATTGGTTAGCAACTACAAAGTCTTTTTTATGTCATGATATATATAGAGAGATTATAGCCTCCAGGATAAAAGCCTAAACTTCAATGCAAAATCATAATTATAAGTACCATAACTCTGTTTCGATCATGAAGATCAAATGAAAATGAAAAATAGTAATCAAAATGTGTATAAAGGGAAAAACATAAATATATGAAATTATTAGTAATTTAGTATCTTTAAATAGAGTTGTCCTAGGTATCATATTATTTAAACTTATAAATCTTTCTCATGAAATAGTAACATCTTTATCTTTATGGTAAGAATGCTTATAAGATGTTCATCAGATTTTTGTTCATAAAAAAGAGAAAATCAACCTGGCTAATAGATGATGCATCTCTGGTAATTGCAGTTAACTTGATCGATGCTTTCAAACTAGAGTAATTTCAAATCAACCACCATATATTATATCTATCTATAATCTATCTGTATCCTTAGGAATTGGTTTTAGTTGTAATGGAGATTATGGAGTTGCTAAAAAAAGATAGATTATGATATCAAAAGAAAAAAAAATGTAGAAAATGATATTGAAATTTATGTTAAACCTTGCACTTGAGAATTCATAGAGCTTATTGGTACTGGAGAAGATGATGACTCCAACTTCAGCGTCACATAAAATGGCCAACTCTTTTGCTTTCTTCAGTAACCCATTCCGTCTCTTTGAGAACGTCACTTGCCTACTGGTTGAGTTGTCTATTCTCCTTATTGCAATCTTTCCTCTTCCCATCTTCCCCCTTCTGTTATATTTTGTTCTTGTTGCTAGGGTTTCGTGATGTTAACAAGAGAGAGAGATCTTAATGACTGGTTAAGCAAAGGTCGAAAAGCTACTTAAAGGCAATAATGAGTGGGAGAAAAGATTACTTTGTGGATTTTTATTCACGATATCAATTTATTCATATCAAATTAATAAAGATTCTTCTTTTTTGTTTAAAAAAATGATTTGTATTTATGAATATAATTAATATAAGCTCAGTGTGTGACAACCTTAAAAAGATATATGTTAGAGTACATATTTCTTTAAAAGATTCAATTTCGCACTAATGAATCTAATGCCGTTTCTTGAGTTTAATAAAATAGACACATACCTTTGTTTTATATATATACACTAGCCAAATGCACTCGATTGCATTGCGCAGGAACAATAATATATTTAAAATCTTTACAATATATGTTTTCCTAAGCATAACAATAACGTTATTGTTAAATTTTATATAATAATTCGTATACTAAGTTGATATAATATGTTGATTATTTCAAATTATATGATAATATATGGATCTATTAAAACTGCATAATCTTCATCGTTTGAATAATATCTATCGGCGGCTTATTTATGAATAAAGTTAAATATAATATATAATTTAATGTTATTTATAATTACTGTTGTTGTTAATTGAATTTTTTAAACTTATTTATTTAACGTTTTAATTTCTATCATTATAATTACTTAAAACATTAAACATTGTTTTTTACTTTAAAAATAACAATATAAGCATTTATATAGTATTATTTTTAATTGTTATTATTGTTGTAGCCAAGAACATGTGCGCGCGGTTCCAATTACGTTTCACTGTTTGGTGGAACACTATAACAATATGAAAGTAAGTTTTTTTGGTACAAACAATGAACAAAAACAATTATAAATGCGCAAATCGGCATAGCGTATATGTTGACATTGTTGAAATTTGAGCTTTTGGCAAAGAATTATATATTATCCATTTATTTTTTGTGCAACCCTGCGGCGAAGCTATTTCCTGCAAAGAGGACCTACCTTGCCATAGGCCCACTTTTGTTTTCAAAGATGCATATTGCATTATACACTAAAGCAAAGTAATTCTAGCCCACAGCATTATGTAATACCAACTTTTAATAATTAACGGTTTAATATAACATTTTTGCAGCTAAATAGTTTATGAAGTGAGCTTTGTAAGAACTCAATATGCAACTTTTTCTTGGGTTTAAGGACTCTCAAAAACAGTAAACAATTGCATACTGAAAGTAATATTGCAAAACAAAAAATAAGTTATAGTGGATAACCTATTAACTCATGTTCAAATCCTGACACCATTCAGTCTTTGTGGTCATGGAGGTTTGTCTGTAGTGACTCCAGGACATGAGACAAATCCTCATGTTTGCAGCGGGCATTAGTCGGTGTGCGAAAGCTGGCCCGGAAACCCACGTTAGGGAAATTCCTTTTCCAAAAAAAAAAATTATTCATATCATCAATTTAATTGGTTTACATGATCGGAATGATTGGCTATACCTATTAAGAGCACGAAAGATAAATTTTAAACTATCTTGCCAAATGGCTTTATGGTACTACCCTATGTTGCGTCTGCCAAATGGATGTAGGTCAACTAGGAGACTCTATCACTTAACAATTTTATTTTTACCCAAAGGGTTATCTGGTATTTGCTAATTATTTATTTATTCACTTCCTAGTAATTTATTGGAAAATGTTGATTATGACAACCCTAAATACAAATTAATCTCCAACATAAAGCTAATTAAATTCATATTTGACTAATTTTCTGGAATTTAAAAATAACCATGGTGATATTGTGATAATATATTCCACATGAATCGTAATAATATTTATCGTTTCGGTAGTCTAACAACAAAAAATTGAAAAATCTGAGAGTTCTAGAACAAAAGACTAGCTCGATATATTGAGCATTGGATGAACCCAAGTCGAGAACAAAAACGAGAAATAAGTGGATCATGAATCATGCATATGTCGCCTAAAAGAAACACATTGCGGTACTATTAGAAAACAAGGGGTTTTGCTACAGAAAAATAGCTACACAAAGCATCTGTAGGTAATAACATACGTAATACTTACGGAATACCTATGGAATAGGATCCCCTAATTTAGTAACAGAATAGCTACATAATACCAACAGACGTAAATCTGTAGGCATTATGTTACTATATAGCCACAGAATTGCTACGGAATAGCGACGAAACTAAATCCGTAGGTATTCCGTAGGTAATTAGCTACAGAATAGCTACGACCTACCGACGGAAGAGAATAACTATAGAATAGCTACGAAATAGCGACAGATTTATAATTTTATTATTATTATTATTATTATTATTATTATTATTATTATTTCCATTATTATTCCTATTATTATTATTATTATTATTATTATTATTATTATTATTATGTTTCATTATTTGAGTCTTAAAATATTTTTTATCGTTGTGTTTTTATATATTTAAAACACAAGCAATTAAAAATAATAATATTTAGTATATTATGTATTTGTTTAATGATGTTAATTATGGCTTAAGAACAAACATAGCTAATTTTCTGTAATATATATATATATATATATATATATATATATATATATATATATATATATATATATATATATATATATATATATATATAAATCTGTTCTAATGATGCATAAGTTTGTATTTAAGTTTATGTTATGTAAAAATCAATGAAAACAAAGCAATCAAAATATAATTATTTTGTGTAAAAAATAAAACGAAAAAAACAACATTCAGCCATTGAAAAATAGAAAAAAATAAAAATAAAATAAAAATAAAAAATCGTAGGTAATCTGTGAATTTAAGAATATTTTGATCATGCATCTAACTTAACCTCTGCACTTCATATCTTTTGGGAACTTATTAAGGTAATTAATTTTTTGATTTCTTCACATCTAGGTAACTATCTTTTTTTTTGTACTCATCTAGGTAATGAACTTTTGGAAGTGTTCACATATGACCATTAGGACCGACTTTAACAGGTTACATCCGGTCATAATGATCATATATTAACACTTCCAAAAATTTTGTTACCTAGATGTGTAGAAAAGAGATAGTTACTCAGATGTGAGCAGACCGAAAAGGTAAGAGTAAATTACACGAATTGTCTCTATGGTTTGGGGTAATTTGTGTGTTTGGTCCATAATTTATTGTATTAACTTGGATGGTCCCTACTGTTTATTTTCGTTGCACGTTTGATCCCTGACTTACCAAAAAAGACTATTGTACCCTTATTAATTTATTTTTAATTAATTTTCTTATTTATATATTTAAAAAAAATAATAGACCCCACATATTTGTATCTCCTCACCCTAAATCTGAAACCATATTTTAGAAATTTCATCTGGGGCCCACCAATCACCATCCCATCTCTCATCCTCCTCAACCTCTATTTCCTTCCCATCTTTAGTGACATCGATGTCTTTACCATCCCTTCTTTTTTCAGTCCTTCAACTTCTACGAACCAACACCACAATCCACTGTCTCTTCATTGAATTTTCCAGCATCACAATCCTTGCAGGAAAAGAAAATTGATACCAGAGAGAAAAATTGGAGAACCAGATCAACTGAAAAACCATAACTTCAAATGTAAATCAAACCTAAAACTCTATTGACAACATTCTAAGCTTTAACTCATCAAACAGTGTGTTTTTTATATATATTATTGGTCTCCATTTCTGATACTTTTAGTCTTTAGTAAATTTAAAATTTTATATTTAATATCTTAAACAATAAAATTCTATAAAATGATGATGTGTTTTTTTCCATGTCTTGTGTTTTGGTCTCTTACAATGTTTGGGGTTTTGGTCGATTCGGTCTCTTAACTTAATTTCTTTCTTTTTAAGGGATTAAAGTCTATGGAAACCTGTCCATTTAGTCATCATAACTGATTGTAGCCAGTTATACATGTCATGTCATCTACCAATGCCAAATCATCTCTCTCTCTCATACGCACTGGTCAAACTATTCGTTAATGTCCCGTAAGCTAGATCTTCAGTGATGTTCTGGAAAAAAGGAGTGGGCTTAGGATCAGGTTTAAGCTCTCCTTCTCTTTCAATATTGTTTCCACTCTCTTTTGAAAGACTTTCACTCTTCTTCAGTTCAAAACTTGCTCACTTCCAGGATCTTTTGACCATGGTGGTGACTTTGCATCTCTCCCTCCCTGTCGGAACCTTGCATTACCAACTTCTTCTGAAGCTGCTTTACTTTCTCTAGCATAATCACTACCACTCTTTGTGCTTTCCTACACATATTTCCCTCCATCAACATGCCTCCATGAAGAAACACTTTCTTCTCGCCTTGACCGATCTCTTTCTGATCTAAACCCGTTACGAAAATCTCTCCTTGGCCTTGAAAAACTTCCAAATCTATGTATTCGATCAATATCATGAGGAGATGAACTCGAGATTCCCTTCTCGCTACTATCAATATACATATCATAACTCTTTCTCCTCTCGTTCATAATCTGACCTCTTCTGTATCAACTTTGGATTCTTAAGATCAGCATCTACCCTTTCATAACATGAAAATGAAGAAGAAGAAGAGGATAAACACTGTTCCCCACTTTCAAACTTGTAATGTAAACTTATATGCAATGAAGACTTATGCAAACCTGAATCATCATCCTTTCTTCTCCAATCCTTAAAAACAGCCTTTTCTCCACCATAAGAGTTCAAATCATCACTTGACTTCATTCTCTTCATATTTAATCAAAAATCACTACCACGGCAACAAATAATTCAAAAAGAAGACCATAAAACAAACCTCTCACCTTTAAAAATAACTAATCATACATCATCACTCTTCATCTTGTTAGCAAAAATGGAATAAATTGTGAAGTGTGAACTGCTAAATCTGAAGAAAGTATAGCAAACATCAAAACAGCCAAGATATCTTCAAATACTTCCAAAGCACCAAACCTCTCTTTTAGAAACCCTAGATTATAGTTGCTAAAATCACGGATGTTATAACAACAATGTCGACATATAGATCTCAATCTATCATCTAAACAACTAAACCGATATGCATAAACAACAAATACAAATTTACAAGCAAAGATAAACGACCACGAGGATCTAAATTTACGTTTTCTTCTTCTACCCTTTCAAAACCCTATGTTAAAATAGATAGGTACAAGGAAATGGGTTTGTTTGGATTCCCTTATAACTATCCCGATATTGAAATCCCATTCGCTTGAGATGGAGCATCGTTGTTTAGGATGAAGGTTGATCAGGAGGGGTTGATAACCAAGTCAGCAAGTACATAAGGCCTAATTTAATGAGGTGGCAAAAATATCACTTGATTACCGGTCATTTCTTACAAAAGGGTTACATAGACCCGATAAAATGGACTTTAATCCCTTAAAAAGAAAGAAATTAAGTTAACGGACTGAATTGACCAAAACAAAAAATATTGTAGGGATACAGTGTTATTTTCTCAAAATTTAACCTAAATGGTAAATATTTTTAAAACCACACCATTTTTGTAAATATCTTTTTAAAATACACTACTTCGTAAAAGAAAAAAAATACTCTAGATTTGACATGGAAAAAACACATCATCATTTTATAGAATTTTATTGTTTAAGATATTAAATATAAAATTTTAAATTTACTAAAGAGTAAAAGTATCACAAATGGAGACAAATAATATATATAAAAAACACACCGTTTGATGAGTTAAAGCTTAGAATTTTGTTAACAGAGTTTTAGGTTTTGATTTGCATTTCAAGTTATGGTTTTCAATTGATCTGGTTCTCTAATTTTTCTTTCTGGTATCAATTTTCTTTTCCTGCAAGGATTGTGATGCATTGGGTTATGGTGGTAGAAAATTCGATGAAGAGATTGTAGATTGTGTTGTTGGTTCATCGAAGTTAAAGGACCGAAAAAAAAAGGATGGTGAAGATGCTGATGTCCTTAAAGATGAAAAGGAACTAGAAATTATGGAAGATGAGAGATGAGATAGTGACTGGTGGGACCCAGATTAAATTTCTCAAATGTGATTTTAGGTTTAGGATGAGGAGATACAAATATATGGGGTCTATTAATTTTTTAAATATATAAATAAGAAAATTAATTATAAAATAAATTAATAAGGGCACAATAGTCTTTTTAGGTAAGACAGGGACCAAGCTCGCAACAAAAATAAACCATAGCGACCATCCAAGTTAAAAAATAAGTTAGGGAGCAAACACGAAAATTAGCCCAAAAAAGAGAGACCATTCGTGCAATTTACTCTTACCTTTTCGGTAAGTTCACATCTTGGTAACTATCTCTTTTTGTACACATCTAGGTAACGAACTTTTTGGATGTGTTCACATATGACCATTATAGGTTATAATGGTCATATGTGAGCACATCCAAAAAGTTTGTTACCTAGATGTGTACAAAAAAAGATAGTTACCTAGATGTGAAAAACCAAAAAGTTAATTACCTTAATAACTTAATTTCCCTTTGAATTTTGATGGATTAGACAAGTTTATGAATTAGATAGGTATATCTTATCTCGAGGTGGAATGTTTATTGGATTTGGATATTTGAATAATATAATGTCTCGTTTGATTCTTATTAATAAGTTGCTACTTGTTCAAAATTATGCTTTTATGTCATCTTCTTCTAAAATTGATTACTCTCTGCTTTGACATGCAAGATAGGGTCATGTTAAATTTAGAAGGATGCATGAAATGTTAAAAGATGGTCTTATTCCACCCTTTGACATTAATCTGGAAAAAAAAATGTAAAACATGCATGTTTACAAAAGCTACAAAATAACTATTTCCTAGTGTTGGTACAAATCCGACTATTTTGGAACTTGTACATAGCGACCTGTATGATTTCTAGTCTACTCAACCTTGGGAAATTAGAAAAACATGGTCACAAATATTGATGATTGTTATCAATTTTCCTATTTGTATTTGCTTAATGCTAAAAAGGAAGCATTGGAAAAGTTCAAGATATACGAAACCGAGTTGGAATTGCAATTTGGAATCTAGTTAAATGTCTTATAACGGATAGCCTTGCATGGAGAGAGAGCCTCGCATGGGCCAACTCTATGTTCGACAACGAGGGCTAGGAGGCTACTTCAGCAGGGTTGTTCTCGGTTCTTGGCTTATGTTTCAGACACGAGGGTTGAGGCCATGCCAAAGTTGAGCAGTATTGCGATTGTGTGAGATTTTTGTAACACCAAAATTTTCAAAACTAAAATTTTGATTTAAATTCGCTTAATTCTTAAAACCCTTTTCGTAAAAATCTCACTTTGTTTACATTACAAAAGATAACTCCATAATCAATTAAATAATAATCCAGGATCCTCTAAAACATAACTCCTCCTCTGGTGTGTACAATCGAGCCAGTGACGTCCCGTGATCCTGAGAAAGCCTAAAACACATAACACATAATACGGTAAGCACGAAGCTTAGTGAGTTCCCCAAAAATACCACACATAACACATACTAGCCACTCGAGGCTATAACTCTGTGGGCCCTCTGGCCCTAACTCTGTGGACCCTCTGGTCCTAGCTCTGTGAACCTTCCGGTTCTAACTCTGATATACACTGATATCCACACAGCATAAATCACAAAGAAATAATGTAGTGCAACACATCACATAAATATCATACAATAACTCTGTCACATAACTCTAATTACCACTCGAGGTAATGTATAGTGAGAAGACTCAGCTGAAAGAATAAAGCAGTTATCCTTACACTTGAATCTCGAACTCGCCACCGCCTAACACATCAGGCAAATATCTATAATTAAACCGGCAATTTCTCATTCCCCCTCTAATCGGGTAGTGGGTAAAAGACCATTTTACCCCTCTATGATCTCTATTACTTATGTTAACCAAAACCCCAAAGTCAACAGAAGCCAACTCAAGTCAACGGTCAACTTTGACCAGACTCGTCGAGTACACAAGAGTGACTCGCCGAGTCCATATGTGTCACCCGACTCCTCTAAGGCCTCACTCGACTCATTGACCGAACCTTTCACTCGACGGGTTTCCACTACATTCGAATCGTCGGGCAACCCGACGCGACTCGTCGAGTCTTCCCATGGACTCGGCGAGTTGCTCCCATGACAACACTCATCTGACCTTCTGAGGTCAGATCTGTTCCTCTAATCCGTAGATCTGGCTTCCTTACGACCAATAACCACGTAAAGGTCGAATCTTGGTACATATGAAAGGCTCTCTATGCTTATTTTGGTGAAATCCTTCATATCATGACAACCCTAGCTCATAACTCCAAGGAAAAAGGCATAAAGCAAAATAGAAGGGACTCTTTAGACCTCTTAAGGTCCAGATCTAGGAATCATTTCACCATGGGACCTCTCATACTCTAGATTCAAGCTAAATAAAGCATGAAGAAACCCTAGATTCATGAAATCTACTAAACAAACGCAGATGGACATGAATCCTTACCTCTCACAGCAACTCTAAACGAAATGATGGAAGATTTGAGTCCCACAAGACAGCCCAACTTGAAATCCTTCCTTCCCTTTGCTAAGACACTCCAAAGGATGATGAATTAGCACTCCTCTTGCACTACAAGCTTCCTCTCTGCTCTCTATGGTTTTCTCAGGGTGTGGTAGCCGCAAATGAAGGCATAAGGACATTTAAATAGGTCCCAAACCCAAGGAATTAGGGTTTCTCTGCCCAACACCTACTCGGCGAGTCCCTCATCTGACTCGTCGAGTCCACTCATTAAATCCACGTGAGAAACCCGAATCGACTCGGCGAGTTGGATCCTCAACTCGTCGAGTCTCTCATTTAATCAAAAGATTAACCTACACAATAATAACCTTGAAAATCTGGATGTTACAATTCTCTCCCACTTGAATTAGATTTCGCCCTCGAAATCATTCCTTAACCACACATAGATTAAATCATTAACCCGAAAGGCACTACCGAAATGATCTTCATACCACACTGATGTCTTTCTCTATGGACACCCAAAACCACAGAACCTCCAAAACCAGAGTTTAAACCAACTCTTTCACTGCTAAAATACTCCTTCCCAATAACTGGAAACTGTAGTGGCCTAACCCGCCGCCAGACCGCCTACTTGAGCGATCACCGTGATATTTGTGTTGGGTTTTGAGCATTCTAACACTCCTATGGTGTACATGCCACCCTATAAACCTTGGATCTATGTTTTCTCTATTATACATGCAAATAAGAACTTTCCAAGGCTTTAATCCTAACTAGCATACTATGAGGTAACTATACTACAAAGACTAGTTAGATGACATACCTTTTGGTGTAGCTTGATGTCTTCAAGCTTTAAGAGCTTAGCCCCAATAGTGTGGAAGCCTCAAATGGAATCACAAATCACCAAAACACCTTGGAAGACTTTAGAGAATACGGATACTTGGTTCTCTCTAGTGAAATTGGCTAGCCCTCTTAGTGTACCCACACTAGTGCCCATTTCACCAACCAAGGACATCTTTATATAGTGTGGAGGATTAGGGTTAAACCCGAATACCTATGACCTTTCATTTCCTAGGATCCATGGGTTAAATCTCCATGGACTATCCATGAAGACTTAGCCCAACCTAAATGAACTTAGCCCACTACACATATATATCTAAGAGTCCATATTTAATTAGTTCATTTTGATCACTTAATTAATTATAAATTAATTCTTGATCAATACTAATTAAATAATATGATTCTATTAATATATTAGAACTTATAATATATTAATATAAATCATAAATATACTATTCTCAAAATACTATCCATATAAATTGTGCCGGTGAAGTGCAACCCAAATGGACCATGCCGGGTCGGGTCAAGTATATACCAAATATAGTTATGGACATAGACATTAATCCAACAGTCTCCCACTTGGATAAGTCTAAAACTATTATTGAGTATGACTTCAAAACCTAACTGGCAATCGTAGCTCTTAAAGCGGTTGTCGAACTCTGATTTTGTCAACGAACTTGTCCATTAGATAAGGGATCATATATTCCTCCATTCTAGATATCATATGGACCGAGACATGGATTATAATCATTCTCTCTGTCCATTTGTTGTTTCCTGATTTCCGATTGATGATGACTGATTGCTTGAACAAATCAAATCAGTCCTGGCTTGGCCAAGCACTCATATGTATCATCATTAAATCATCGAGGGGCCCACAGATATCGCTTTTATCCCGAAGGTAAAAGGAATGGATAAACTTCGACTCATATGGCTTGTTCTACTACTTGTTGAATCATACACAAAGGCATGTTTTATAACACCGAGTTACCGAATGCGTTTTCGTGCAATCAATGTACAACCAACTCATAGTAACAACTCATATCTCTAGGTTTGAAGAATATAAGATATTATCTTCTCATGATCACTCGTGATAAAATCCATGAAGTGATTCCAATGAGCGCGGGTCGAATCCAATACTCAGAACTTATGAGCACTCATGAGTGTTGTAGCCCTTTGTCAAACATCTTAGACCTCTACAAGCCAACCCATGACAGTCTTAATTCATATCTACTTCCAACATATGACTGACTATGGATGGTTTGAATAACTTAGTCATTCCAGAAGAATAACCTAGTTTATTCTAGAAGTCAAAACATGCAAAGTGAAACACAAGAATAAATGAATCAAATATGGTATCAAACCCTATGAATATAAATAAACACTTTTATTTATCACCATACTGATTATTCATTATTCATTGTTTCGGTTTTATCAACTTTATACTTGAATTTAAAACAATAGTTGTCCCATGCTCCAAGCATGTAGACTATGTTTTCTAAACACTAGTCATGCCATACACAAAGTATGCATACTATGTTTGTCTATGATCTTTACTTTGTGAAATAGATCAATTGGCCATAACTCCAATGATCATCTTTTCACAGTCCCAAACCCTTACTGTAAATGCAAGAATTCCAAATTCATGCCATTTACTGAAATCTGTTAGATTCTAAACTTATATGCATTGATCCTCTTGTAATGATTATGCACAAATTCAACCAGACTTGGCAACAATCATTACAGAGTATTCCAACGGAGATCAACTCCTTGGAAACATCCTTCTTGCATTAAGTTTCCTAATATTACATATTGAATACTTTCTAACTTTGAACCATTTCCATATTCCATTTTGACTATCACTTCCGAACAAGAGTTGCCTCTTTTCAGACTATGTCAATATGGTCCTTCCAAAGTCAACACTATACTTCCAACTGTCCTTGAGCAACCAATCATTGGTAAACCTTAGATTGTCCTCAACAATTGCTTAATCATTTTAGTCATATCCAATTCTATACCTTTTCCCTTCTTAATGCCCCAGGCATTTGGAAAATTTTAGAAAGGATGAATATAGCACATGTAATCGATCCTATATCCGAAGCATATGGGACATGATTCATGATGTCTCACATAAAGACTAAACCAGTCTTTCGCTATAATATTTCCATTTCTATTTGCCAAGTTCTCATAATTCAGATTATGAAAAGGGATGTCGTAATCATAATCGAATTTTAGAACGCAAATAATGAACCCATACATAGAATTTCCTTATGTTGAGCCATTCCAACATGAAATTCATATATATATATATATATATATATATATATATATATATATATATATATATATATATATATATATATTGTTGACTAAATACGATTAAGACCTCAATCTAAGCTTTTAGATTTGAGATGAAGTATAATTTCCTCTCCCTTAATTATAGCAAAACAACTTTTCCCAATTGAGACCTTTTGTTTTCTATAATTAACATTGCTAACTTGCAACCTTTATCATGCTCCCACTAACATGATGATTAATAGCATAAGACTTATGCTCCCACTAGCTTTGACATGTACCCAAAAATCAACTGGACTTCTAGAAATCAATACTTTATTGACTTTCTTACCAAAGTTCAGATTTCTGATACTAGATTGCCTTGATAAGACTTTATCAATATCATACACCTCTCTTAGATAGCTCACATGTGTGTCTAAACAATTTCAGAACTATGAAAAGGGATGCCGTAATCATAGTCTAAATTGTTTAGACCTTTTGCCATTTCTCATAAGTCAATGTTAGTGTGCCAGTTAACCACGCACGCTCCACTAACGCCTTTGAGAACTGCAAATATCACAATTGCTATCTACTTAAAATCTACTTAGTGAAAGAGTTTCCTTACCATCATTTTCATGAATCGAAGAGAAACCTTATGACACTTAGATTTTATGGTGTAAGCGTTCCTATCCATGTGAATTTGTCAAAACCATAACCACATGACTAGGTTAGTGACAAATCCTAACTCATATGGATTGAACTTGTGCAATCTTAACTTCTTGCCACCTGGCAGCTCAAGGGCCTGCCGTTGCTTCCAAGTAGTTATCCAAACAATTGAGAACATGTAGAACTCAAATGTATAGCCAATTTAACTGGAATGGGCACAGAAATGTCAACACGATAGGTTATTAACCTCTAGTTGTGTGCTAGTGATGAAATATAGGTTTTTGTTCTTGATTACTTCTTGAAACCCTTTCAGGATCTTTTAGACTCCCACTGTCTCCTTGACCTATAAGATTTTCTTGCCAAATATTCAAGAGATAGTGTGTGGATTCTAATCAAGACAAACACTTAACACAATTAGCCTTAGTTGATCTTTGTTTTATCCAAAACATCACAACTTACCAATTTCAAATGTACAAGAGTAGAAAACTTTTACTCTTACATTTGACAAGTGTTTTAAACCTTATTTAAGACATGTCACTCAAGTTACAATCTTAGAGTATAACTCTATGAACTGTTTTCGAATGAAGTATGAATCATCTTCTTGATTTACCCACTTCAACAATTCATAAATCCTCTTCTTAACTCTCAGAATGTACTTAGAGGATGAATTGTGATAAGGTCTCAAAATCATTAAGATGATCTTAAAACATGATACTAAAGGACTCTCCCATCTTTTCAGATTTGAGAAACTTTTATCCTTCTGCCTAATTTGATTCTTCTTATTCGTTCTGTCATACATTGAAAATTTTTTCAATGCTTCAGAATTATACTTAAGCTTGTAAGTATAATCATATTTACTAAACCTTAGTAAATCAAGACGAATAGTCTTATCCATCTTTTGTGGTGGACTTTGACAAGTGCACAAGAAAGTGTACTTGATCCCTTAGTCCTTCTCTTGACTCACACATCCATGTGAACAAGCAGTTAGTCTTAATTTTCGAATGCTCGAAAGTTTTCATTCATCATACTATACAACTTGCATGATTCCAAGTTTCTATCCAACTGAAACTTGGGTGATGAGAATCTTTCCTTATTTGGTAAATTTAGACACTACCACAAATGAAAGACTCAAATTCATATTTCCAATATTGCTATAAATGGAATCATATAAACAACATCTTTTTTTCCCAAATGCCATTGTAAGGATATTTTTTTAAAATAAATAAAATTAAAAACTTTTCTTTTATTTTAAAACTTTGCGGAAAAACTAATCCTTACAATGCAGATGTATATGAAAACTTGTTGTCATCTATTCCTAAGCAATTTATCATAACTCTTAAGCACGTGCTAAAAATTCTGATCACCGAACCATGCGATCGAAATCCATCTTCGCGATCAGAATCAACATATACTTGCTTTAAGTTTCTTTACTTTTCTTTGATTCTTAAAACATCAACATGTGACCCAGCCACATCATGTAATAAGAATCTCCAAGTAGGAACTTAATAGAGTTAGACCATGGACTTTACCTGAAATAAAGTCAAACTTATTGACTTTATCATCCTTAGGTAAGTTTGGCAGCTTCATAACCAAAGCCCCTTCCTTTGGCAATAGAAATATATGGATCCTTAGGTAATAGTACATGGGACTATCTCAGACTTAGACTTTCTCTTTACCATTTGGTCAACCAAGTTGACTATGGCCAATCCCTTTCCATTGGGAAGAGAATGCAATTCTTGGATTTCCTGTGTCACTATTGTCCCTGTCCACAAAGTTTTGGGAAGTTGATCTCCTAATCAAATTTGCTTTACTAGTACACTAAATCATTTCTGATTTAGTAGAACCAAGCCAATAGATAAGATCATTAAGGGTCTTGTCATAGTCTATCTCATAGGAGTCCCAAAGGAACTCACTATGTGTGATTGAACCACTAACTTTCTCAAGACTTTGACACCCAACTCTCCCGGCTTGTCAATATGTGACTTCATCTCCAAGATGTGATCACACCTAGACCTTGCCTTGCCAATAGGGCTTGAGTGACCTTGAACTTGTGGGTTAGGGAGAATAATTGGAGGAGGTGGAGGAAGTGAAGTTCCAAGATATTTGGGAAGATCATAGATGTCTGAACTAGACATCTTTTTGGAGATATTCAAGATAGTTGATTTAAAGTCCTTAATATAACACCCAATATGAAATATTAAGGCTAGGACCCAACAAACTAATTTATAACTTGGAAGAGGGATGCCGTAATCCAAGCTATAGAATATTTGAAGGTAGGTGAATGACGATTCACCAATTTCCACCATGAAAAACGAAATAATTAATTAGGTTTTAATTGGATTTGAAATTCCTAGATCTTTGAGATTCATTGAACTTTCAATGGCATGTTTCAATCTCGAGTGTGCCCTTCCGGTTTTGTGACTGGGATGCCGAGGATCACAAAACAAGGTGTGAAGTAACCATGCAAATTACTTGGTACCCTTAAGTGTTTACCCCTCAATCGATGTGCCGGTTAACCACACACGCTCCATCGATACTATGATAAGCATTAAGTTACCCTTTGTCTACCTTGTTAAATACGAGTTAGTGTGCCGGTTAACCACACACGCTCCACTAACTGACTTAAACAAAGTGCAAAGTGTAATTTCATGGATTAGCACCTTATTCACATTTTCCTAAGTAACTAAGATTCGGTATTATTAAGAGTTTAGTTACTTAGTATTTATCATTAATACTTTTAATGTAGGGAGAATTATAGTCCTGTCAAACCCGTTCGGCTAACGACCCTCCACCAGTCAAGGAAGCGGTGGGTGAGAGTGGACACCCATTAAACTGCTATTTTATAGGCAGTAACCTTATACCCCCTTATAGACCGGCTTCGTGAATGAGGTCTACTAACGGTAAGACTGACTTTACTCTTATATATATATATATATATATATATATATATATATATATATATATATATATATATTATTAACTTATAATATTATAAAGTATAAGGGTTGAATTTTAACTCTTTAAAATTCTAAGGGCTTAACTTGGAATTAAAGTATTCATAAAAGAAAACTTTTCAAATTCCAAAACTTTAGGGCAAGTTTTGAAACTATTCAAAACTCTTGGATTTTCATAACTTATGAGTTTTAATTAAAGTATTAAAACTTTTAATGAAGAGACTCTTGGACATACATAACTCGAGGACAAGTTATGGAGCCATAAAAACTATTTATAAGAAAAGACTCTTCATTTTTTTATAACCTAAGGCATTTTTATGAGTTTTTAAGATTCATAAATGTGAATTTTCATATAACTTGAGGACAAGTTACAAAAACACATTTTATGAACAACTTTTAGATTAATTTGGATTGAAAACATCTAACACATATTTTTCATTAATCTAAAAAATAACTCATAAAACAAGGAAACATAAAACTTTTGGTAATCCATAACTTATGGAGTTAAATGTTTGTTTTATGATGAAACTTTTCATGTTCCATAACTTAAGAATAAGTTATGGAATTCTTTAAAACATTAACACCAAATTTTGTAACTCCATAAAAACTTTGAATCAATTTTTTTAAACCTTTTCATATCCATAACTTATGGAGGTTTCAAAAAACTCTTTAGATCAAACTTTTAAAACTAATAAAATAATCATATCATTTTATGCTTTACTAAATTTGACCTAATTCAACTCATATAGCAAATGATTCAAATTTTACAAATAATTAGTTTTTCACAAAAAAAGTAATTATCTTAAAATTTGACAAACGTCATGTTTTTTTTTTCTTTTTTTTTCAACTTTGAAAATAAAACATTTGCATCAATATAACAGAAATCAACCCATGGCTCTGATACCACTGTTGGGTTTTGAGCATTCTAACACTCCTATGGTGTACATGCAACCCTATAAACCTTGGATCTATGTTTTCTCTATTATACATGCAAATAAGAACTTTCCAAGGTTTTAATCCTAACTAGCATACTATGAGGTAACTATACTACAAAGACTAGTTAGATGACATACCTTTTGGTGTAGCTTGATGTCTTCAAGATTTAAGAGCTTAGCTCCAATAGTGTGGAAGCCTAAAATGGAATCACAAATCACCAAAACACCTTTGAAGACTTTAGAGAATATGGATACTTGGTTCTCTCTAGTGAAATTGGCTAGCCCTCTTAGTGTACCCACACTAGTGCCCATTTCACCAACCAAGGACATCTTTATATATTGTGGAGGATTAGGGTTAAACCCTAATACCCATGACCTTTAATTTCCTAGGATCCATGGGTTAAAGCTCCATGGACTATCCATGAAGACTTAGCCCAACGTAAATGAACTTGGCCCACTACACATATATATCTAAGAGTCCATATTTAATTAGTTCATTTTGATCACTTAATTAATTATAAATTAATTCTTGATCAATACTAATTAAATAATATGATTATATTAATATATTAGAACTTATAATATATTAATATAAATCATAAATATACTATTCTCAAAATACTATCAATATAAATTGTGCCGGTGAAGTGCAACCCAAATGGACCATCCCGGGTCGGGTCAAGTACATACCAAATATAGTTATGGACTTAGACATTAATCCAACAATTTGCCCCTCGAATATCAAGCTAGTTTCCTCATTGTCTCTCTGATTCTCATAATACCACATCCAACAACCGGCTATCTCTCCTCCAAGCCGATCATGCTAAATCATACAAATCACGCCCCACGAAATAAAGGGCTCACACTCCACCATGGCACATCTACTAGACTGCTATCAGAAACCATCCAAACAAAGAATCCCCAACACTCTGCCCTTAGACACAAAAGCATAACCATGCTCGCTCAGAAGTGTTCTCAAACATCACATTCATAAGCCTTAGCTCCAAATTCCATATCTCTTTTAACACCACACGAGGTCTGACCTCAACCCCATAGTTGAACCTCCATGGTTACCCATAACATGATCCAAAATGTCTCACTAACTTCCTATTCGCATCAACTATCTCGGCCCTGTGACACACAAGTCACAAAATTCTCAAACGAAAACTACAATCCAACCAAAGATCAACTTAGCCCCGACTTCTGATGTCTACTACACATATCTCTACGCATCTCGCGGTATCTCCCGCACCCAAGCACTGACCTATACATGCCTAAGACATCAAATGACGACCAATACCCCTCATCTTGGAACTCACCTCAGAATCCTGAATCTCATCTTTCCTACTCAATGCACTACTAGAAGCAAACTCAACTCGAGAGTATGGTTCGACCTAGAGTTGGAACCACTCATTCCAACGAACCACTCAACTCATGACTCATGACCCGCAACCCATGCGTACATCACTTTCCAAATTCCTTTTGATTGCGATAACCATACCTTAACTCAGGATATAACAACTCCTGATCGTTAAGGAGACCCCTGTCACGCCCCTGATCCGACCACCAGTCTCCCAAAACTCATAGATTAGGGCTACCCAAGCCTAAAACTCTTCTACGTCATGCTCTGATCAAAGAGTACTTCATCATAAGAACCTCATGCTGACTAGCAAGTACTATGTCTCCCCGTAGCATCACCACACCCTCTCTCTGACTAGTGAGTACTACGGCCCCCCGTAGCATCACAACTCCCTTTCTATGCCTAGTGAGTACTATGACTCTTCGTAGCATCACAACACCCTCTCTCTGACTAGTGAGTACTATGGCTCCCCGTAGCATCACAACACCCTCTCTCTGACTAGTGAGTAAACACCCTTTCTCTAACTAGTGAGTACTACGGCTCCCCCATAGCATCACAACACCCTTTCTCTGACTAGCGGGTACTACGGCTCCCCCGTAGCATCACAGATTCTGAAGGAAACCGCCATAACAAAACATCCTTCCTTGATGAAATACAAATTCTTGAATAATCCCTCTTGATGTCAATACCTAAAGGGCTCCCACTGGAACCGTAGATACTTAATTCACCACTTTTTGCCTCAAATTCACGACTCTAATATAATTCGGAATTCAGGACATCATACTCGGATACCCCGAAACACCATCGCAGAACATCGCAATGTCCTGCTTCAACCACCAATCCCATACTTACGACATCATACACGGATACCTCCATGCATTCCCTCAGGATATCATAACTATCCTTCATTTCACACAACGCGCAACTTCGGAGTATCCCAACTCAATCGAAACACCGATGAATCAACAATGACTCAGAACATGATGACAACCATCCAAAACTCCCTCCTTTATTGCTCAAAACACATGCAAGAATACACTGACCGACCCTGAGGTTGGTCGCCCAATCAACTTCTTTCCTTCCCATACTACATATAATAGCCCTAACTGTGAACCAGAAATTCTCAACCGCCGAACTAACCTCGGAAGCCAACAACCTTGATTTCACCATTTTAACCTTGAAGGATTCCTAACCACCAAAAGGTCTCCGACCAACGGCCACTTGCCGTGGAGACACTCATCCTTTCTCAAACACGTACCACATGCACTATCTCACTCTGCACCTCTCCTTGACCACTAATAACTCTGGTCTCAGGAATTCGCACTGCATGCCTCTCTATCCAGTTCTCTAATCGCTCTTCAACAATTCTCAGATCACCTCAAAAGCACTCGGTTCTCCCCCACTTAGGGTTTGATCCATCACCAATTGGTTCGCCAACAATCTAACCCATGGACTGTTTTTACGGATAACATCACACCTACTCCTGGAAGGTGATATGCAATGCTCGATGATATCCCTGATGGAGGTCAAGTAATTCCAAATTCTCCGAATCTCCGATGAAATCGTCAGAAACTTCTCATCATGACTACCTCTAGTCATTCAGAATCTCGTACCATCCCACTACCGGAAATCTCAACTATCCATTCGTAACCCTGACTCTCAGTCTGAAAATAACGAACTACATATTCCTCATCCTCGACTCTTCAACCAGCGTTCCATCACGTGGGTTGTAATAAGAGTGGATTCCTCGTTACCACACTCGATACTCATCATAGACAATAAGAGCCACCACCTCAATATCCTCTTCTTGATCGTCTGCCGCTGCAGCTAATACATGCCCTACTATGCTCAGATAGGGTGTATCCTTGTCCTTAACCATCTCAGTCTCTGCTAACAACCTACTCAGGCTCTAACATAACCTCTCGGCAGACATACTACCCAAATACTCTGATGAAAAATTGTAACCAAAGCCACCCTACAGGGCTCACCCCCATCCTTGGAAACCGAAAATCTCAATACCTCTCATGTTTCCCACAGGAACAGAAATAACACCAATCAGGTCACAGAAAATGACTTCTCCACCATCGGCTGATTGCTCAACTCATGCCACAATCCTCCATAACCGCCATCTCAACTCATTCCCGAGTCTTGTGACTCCAATTTGCATCTCACCAACAATTCCTCAGAGCTAACTCGATTTCCCTTTTTATGGATGCTCCACTAAAACTTGTTCATCATGGCCCTCTGGCCCCATACTTTTTCACATCTGATCTCGGTCTAACCAATCACCACAAAATAACTGGTAGAATCAATAACACTAACTCCCACGGGTCATGGTACTCGAACCATGTGGCCACCTCTCGATCTGCTATGAATCATGGTACCTGAACCATGTTTTCTCTTATCAACCTGCTACGAATCATGGTACTCGAACCATGACGTCACTCCTCAATCTGCTACGATGTATGGTACTCGAACCATAACATCAATCCTCAATCCGCTACGATGTATGGTACTCGAACCATAATATCACTCCTCAATCTGCTACGATGTATGGTACTCGAACCAAAACATCACTCCTCAATCTGCTACGATGTATGGTACTCGAACCATAACATCACTCCTCAATCTGCTACGATGTATGGTACTCGAATCATAACATCATTCCTCAATCTGCTACAATGTATGGTAATCGAACCATAACATCACTCCTCAATTTGCTACGATGTATGGTACTCGAACCATGACATCACTCCTCAATCTGCTACTTAGAACCTTCAGAATACTCCCTGTATCGAGTCTGGGTCCTCTGCTTTAGGTAGTACGGGCCTATACTAACTACCACATCTACCCATACTTTCCAAACGGACCATCCTAGAGCTCCTAAGTAGCTGCTCAACCTTCTCGTTCACCAATTCTGTCACGCATGCTCGCTCCTCCGCGAAATGCTATACTCTGCCAGCACACTCATCTGGCTAAGGTTACTACCTAGGCTCTTCCTTGGTTCTACCACTTCTCCGCCATCAACTGCTGAAGAACTCCTAATGATGCCAGCCATCTACCTCTTGAATATCGTCATATTCACTTAGTAGCTGACTCCCATCATCGAGAGCTCCACAAAGCACGAAGCAAGCAACATTCGGGCATCGAAGCATCTCCTTCAGCATGTAAAACCTCCTTAGGTTATTATTCACTCGCTTTCCTCATACTCGAAGGATATCACCAAACTCTAACATCTTCGCCCCACATGGCCTATGGCTACCCTCTCGGCAGACTCCTCATATGCTCATATAGATACCTCTTCTAGATTACTCCTCTACTCGAATCCCCTAAAGGATTCTTGCTGAATACTCTCACTCATCTCATACTCAAAAGCACATCACATACAACAGCAACTCCTAGGCTAAGGCATCACAAATCAGGCCACTCTAGTCTAAAGATATGAAATACCAAGCCTGTCTCTAGCATGCATAATATCTCATAAAATGTATCATAAATATCTCATAACACAAAAGTAAGGGTATTTTGGGAAATCACCATTCAAGCTCTGGCTGATTGTACCCACTGCTCTTTCTCGTTTTCTCTTTGAACTCTTATTCACTTTAGAAAAATCATTTCTTTGAATTTTTTTTAATTCCTCAGTTTGAGTCCAGATTTACCCGAAGGTGCATCCAAATCTCTCAAACCAAGGCTCTGATACCAACTTGTAAGACCGAAATTTTCAAAACTAAAATTTTGATTTAAATTCGCTTAATTCTTAAAACCCTTTTTGTAAAAATCTCACTTTGTTTAAATTACAAAACATAACTCCATAATCAATTAAATAATAATCCAGGATCCTCTAAAACATAACTCTTCCTCTGGTGTGTACAATCGAGTTGGTGCCGTCTCGTGATCCTAAGAAAGCCTGAAACACATAATACATAACACAGTAAGCACGAAGATTAGTGAGTTCCTAAAAATACTATATATAACACATACTAGCCACTCGAGGCTATAACTCTGTGGGCCCTCTGGCCCTAACTCTGTGGACCCTCTGGTCCTAGCTCTGTGAACCTTCCGATTCTAACTCTGATATACACTGATATCCACACAACATAAATCACAAAGAAATAATGCAGTGCAACACATCACATAATTAGCATACAATAACTCTGTCACATAACTCTAAGTACCACTTAAGGTAATGTATAGTGAGAAGACTCACCTGAAAGCAGAAAACAGTTATCATTACACTTGAATCTAGAACTTGCCACCGCCTAACACATAAAGCAAGTATCTCTAATTAAACCAATAATTTCTCTTTCCCTCTCTAATCGGGTAGTGGATAAAAGACCATTTTACCCCTCTATGATCTCTATTACTTATGTTGACCAAAACCCCAAAGTCATCAGAAGTCAACGGTCAACTTTGACCAGACTCGTCAAGTGCACAAGAGTGACTCACCGAGTCCATGCGTGTCACCCGACTCCTCTAAGGCCTCAATCGACTCATCGAATGAACCTTTCACTCAACGGGTTTCCACTGCATTTGAATCGCGGGGCAACCTGAATCGACTCGTTGAGTCTTCCCATGGACTCGGCGAGTTGCTCCCATGACAACACTCATCTGATCTTCTGAGGTCAGATTTGTTCCTCTAATCCATAGATCTGGCTTCCTTACTACCAATAACCACGTAAAGGTCGAATCTTGGTACACATGCAAGGCTCTCTATGCTTATTTTGGTGAAATCCTTCATATCATGACAACCCTAGCTCATAACTCCAAGGAAAAGGCATAAAGCAGAATGGAAGGGACTCTCTGGACCTCTTAAGGTCCAAATCTAGGAATCATTTCACCATGGGACCTCTCATACTCTAGATTCAAGCTAAATAAAGCATGAAGAAACCCTAGATTCATGAAATCTACTAAACAAATGCAGATGGACATGAATCCTTACCTCTCACAGCAGCTCTGAACGAAATGATGGAAGATTTGAGTCCCACAAGACAGCACAACTCGAAATCCTTCCTTCTATTTGCTAAGACACTCCAAAGGATGATGAATTATCCCTCCTCTTGCACTACAAGCTTCCTCTCTGATCTTTATGGTTTCTCAGGGTGTGGTAGTTGCAAATGAAGGCCATAAGGACCTTTAAATAGGTCCCAAACCTGAGAAATTAGGGTTTCTCTATCCATCACCTACTCGACGAGCCCCTCCTCTGACTCGTCGAGTCCACTCATTAAATCCGCATGAGAAACCCGACTCGACTCGGCGAGTTGGATCCTCAACTCTTTAAGTCTCTTATTTAATGAAAAGATTAACCTAATAACCTTGAAAATCCGGACGTTACAATTTTCCTGAAGTATTTCTTGAGGCATTTCCAGAGATGCCTCCGGAGAGGCATGTGGAGTTCCGTATTGATTTAGTGCCTGGTACAGATCTGATAGCCAAGGCACTGTATCATCTGGCTCTACCTGAGATGTAGGTGTTGTCTACGCAGCTTCAGGAGCTACTAAACAGAGAATTTATTCGCCATTTTAGTTACCCGTGGGGAGCACTGATCCTGTTCATGAAAAAGAATGATAGGTAACACAAGATTTGTATTGATTATCAGGAGTTGAACAAGCTAACACTGAAGAACCATTATCGGCTTCTGAGGATTGATGATTTGTTCGACTAGCTTCAGGGTTCATCTTGGTTTTCCAAGATTCAACTTTGGTTAGGGTATCACCAGATGAGGATTATGGATGAGGATATACCAAAGACGGTCTTCAGAACTCGTTATGGTCACTATGAGTTTGTGGTGATGCCATTTGGGCTCACCAATACTCCAGCGGCGTTCATGGATCTCATGAACCTGGTTTGTAGAACAATTTTGGATCGGTCTGTGATCATTTTCATTGATGATATTTTGGTCTATTCTAAGACAAAGGAGCAGCACGAGCAACATTTGAGGGACGTGTTGGAGTTTTTGAGGATGGAGATGTTGTACGCCAAATTCTCCAAATGTGAATTTGTTGTATGAGGTGCAATTTTTGGGGCACATCATCAATCAAGAGGGTATTTTGGTTGATCCAGCCAAAATTGAGGTGGTGATGCGTTGGGAGGTTCTAAAAAAACACATCCGAGATTTAGAGTTTCTTCAGTCTTGCAGGGTACTATCGGAGATTTATTCAGGATTTCTTCAAGATCGATGTACCTTTGACCCAGTTGACCAAGAAAAGTGTGAACTTTCGGTGGGGTCCAGATCAGTAGTCGACATTCGAAATCTTGAGGCAGAAATTATGTGAGGCCCTGATTCTAGCACTACCCGAGGGATTGGATGACTTTGTAGTGTATTGTGATGCTTCTATTTTGGGATTAGGAGCAGTTCTAATGTAGAGAGGGCATGTGATTGCTTACGCTTCATGACAATTGAAGCCCCATGAGGCGAATTATCCCACTCATGACTTGGAATTGGCGGCGGTGGTGTTTGCCCTCAAGATTTGGAGACATTATTTGTATGGGGTCCAATGCACCATTTTCACTGATCACAAGAGTTTGAAGTATTTGATTGATCAATAGAATTTGAATATGCGTTACAGGAGATGGCTCGATGTAGTAAATGATTATGACTGTGAGATCTTGTAGCATCCTGACATAGCCAATGTGGTAGCCGACGATTTGAGTTGTAATACAACAAATGCCCCGATTCGAGATATTTGCTTGAGGATGACAATGATTTCACCTTTATTGGATATGATTAAGAAGGCACGGGTGGAGGGTTTAGAAAGGGAGAACTATAAGATCGAGCGGATTTGGGGGCAAATTCCATTGTTTGTTCGAGATGGTCGAGGATTATTGACTCGGTGTGGCAAGGTTTGGGTTCCGGTGTCTGGGGTGTGAGGCAAAGAATCTTGGAGGAGGCACACAAGTCCAAATTTTCTATCTATCTGGAGGCCACAAAGATGTATCGAGACCTGAGATTGAGTTATTGGTGGACCTACATGAAGCAGGAGGTTGTGTGGTTTGTCAAGCGGTGTTTGACCTGAAGTAAGGTCAAGACCGAGCATCAGAGTCCTCACGACAAGATGCAACTGCTACCTATTCCCATGTTGAAATGGGAAGATATCTCTATGGATTTTATCATGAAGCTACCTAAGACGGCGCGGGGTGTGGATTCCATTCGGGTTATTGTGAAAGGTTGACCAAGAGTGCACATTTTGTTCTGATTTCCGTCCATTAAGAAATTAGTAGATATCTATGTGCGAGAGGTGGTGGTCAGGAACGGTTGTCAGTATCTGTGGTCTCGGACCATGATGTTCCTTTCACCTCCAGGTTTTGGAGGAAGTTCTCTGAGGAGTTGGGAACTCATTTGCATTTCAGCACTGCATACCACCCCTAGACCGACGGTCAGAGTGAGCGGATGATTTAGACACTTGAAAATATGCTTAGCGCTAATGTATTGGATTTCAGAGGGAGTTGGGATACTTACCTTCCACTAGTATAGTTTTCATACAACAATAGTTATCATGATAGTATTGACTGACCCCTGTTTGAGGTGTTGTATGGTTGGAGGTGTATGACTCCAGTTTGCTGGGGGGGGGGGAGGTTGGGCATCGAGTTATAGGAAGCACCGAAGTGGTGCTTAAGACAACCAAGTTAATCCAGCAGGTTCGCGACCGACTTCAGACAGCACAAAGCAGACAGAAGAGCTATGCGGATATACATAGATCAGACCAGGAGATTCAGGTCAGGGACATGGTGCTCCTGAAGGTGTCACCTTGGAAGGGTGTTATCTGGTTCAGGAGGTGGGGTAAGTTGGGCCCCTGGTATATTGGCCCGTTTCGGATTATCGCCCGGGTAGGCAAGGTTACGTATCAGTTGTACATTTCACGTTTCGCAGCTGCAGAATGTGTGGCTGACGAGTCGATGGTTGTATCGCTAGATGATATTCAAATTGATGACAACCTGAATTATGAGGAAAAGCCTGTTGCGATTTTGGACAGAGAAACGAATGCCCTTCAGAACAAGGAAGTGAAGTTAGTAAAGTTGCAATGACACCACCAACGAGGCTCCGAATGGACCTGGGGGCCGGAGGACGAGATGATGAAGCACTATCCGGACCATTTTGCATCAACAGACTTTGAGGACGAAGTCTAGTTCAAGTGGGGAAGATTTGTAATGCTTAGTTCAGGTATAAATCATTTCTTAAATATTTGGAATTATTGTTTGAACTCGATGAGTTGAGGAGCTCCAACTCGTCATATTGAGAAGGGTTGTGGTAGTGGGTTTAATGATACAACTCGGCAAGTCGGGGTGTCCCAACTCGACGAGTTGGAAGCTGTGAAGAAAACCCTAATTTTAGGGTTTTGCACCCTATTTAAAAACCATAAACCCCCTTGGCTGCCCTACTTACCACCCTCCCCTGTCTAGAAACCCTAGATACGTGTTTTACCTTGCAAGATTGAGTGTGTGAGCTTGTATGAGCTTGGATAGTTGTATTTGGTGATTCTTTGGAAAGAGATTTGAAGTGGGAAGTACCTAGCTTGGAAGGTGGACCTTAGATCCATAAAATCTTCTTCATTAGCAGTTTTTTTGAGGTATAAAGTCGACATCTTGCTTTGTTATCATCTAGATCTCTTTAACGGAAGTTTTAACATGATTTTTGGATTTTGGTTCGGCTAGCTAAGATGTTGAAGGTTCTAAGGGTTATTATGTTAGATCTAACCCCTTCAGGACTTCTCATGGCTGAAACTTGCAAACTTTATTAGTTCCAAGCCCCATTCATGCAATAAGTCCCACATTAAGTCATTATTAAGCTCTAGTGTGTACTTCTAGCTTGCATGGACGTAAAGTTGGAAACTTTACATGATTATCCAACCTTTGGACTCTAGATATATGTTTTGGGACTATATTGGGAGACTTCTGGAACTTAATGGATTAAGACTGACTCTAGGAGCCTAGGGATTGAGTTTGCTTCTTATTGGATGGTTCTTAATGGGTAAACTTGGAAACTTTACCCTTCTAGACACATTTTGGAAGAGATCTGAGTTTTAGAGTCCCTGGTTTCGATGGAATCAACTTAATGCATTAAAAGATTGGATTTTTGGCTAACTCGACAAGTTCATTATTGAACTCGAAGAGTTGATGATCTTTTTCCCGATCTGTACGGTGATGGAGAAACTCGATGAGTTGAGGGACAATTCGGCGAGCTGGGTCAACTCAGGCTGTTGACTTTGACCTTTGACCTTTGACCCTATTCTTTGACCAAGTTTGACCTTTAAAGGGTTTTGGGGCATTTTGAGTTGTATTTAGAAATTGTTACTATTATAGGGTGGTGTAGAGTGGATATTTGGAGTCCCAACCTAGTCATTTACCGTTGAGTATTGAGGTGAGTCTTCTCACGATACGTATGGGTCGAAGGCACTAAGGCCAATCCATTAACTGATATGAGATGATTAGTATTGAAATGTGTAATGGTTTGCTATTTTATCTATGTATAGGTTTATGTGAAGACTGTGGTAGGAGCCCATGACACTTGGCAATACCATGGGAGGAGCCCATGTCACGGGATATAAGACCATAGGGGTAGCCCATAGCATTCCATTGAGACCATGGAGGGAGTCCATGAAAACTTGTATGTATATGTTTGAGCATGACATTATGTGATTATATGAATTGTGTGATTGGGAAACCCACTAAGCTTGTGCTTATAATTTTATTGAATGCTTCAGGTACTTCTATTGATATGGGCAAGCGCCCGACTTGATGATGAAGCGTTCATTCTCCAATGTTTTCACATTTAGCTTTTTGTACTTTGAATTCACAAATAATATGGATATGTATTGGGATTTTTTACTTCCTATGGATGATGTTTATGAAATTAAAAGTTTAAAAATTTTCTGAAAATTAGGTTGTTACATAAGTGAAAAATTCAGAATGTTTAGATTATGTTTCTATACAGAAAACATAAGAGCTTTGTCAAAGAAAAATGGTTGAATTGTGAAAGAATTTAATGCCAACTTCCAACTATATTTAGTGGAAGGTTCAAGGGACAAAATTGATCTTCTATACTCTTATTATTATAGCGTTAAGGATGATCCTAATAATTTTCAATAGGCCATGGAGACTTGAGATTTTTTTTATCTAGAAGGAAGCAATATATGATGAGATATCGTCAACACTTGGGGTGTTGTATTATTTGCCTCCAAGTTTTGAGCCACTTAGCTGCAAATGGATTTTAAATACAAGGAAAATGAATGTTAATGGTATCATTGACAAGTACAAATCTGAATTCATCATTCAACGTTTTAGGCAAAAACCCGGTGTTGAGTATTTTGATATTTATGGTCTGGTTCTGCGTATTTATGCTATTAGATTGATAATATCCTTGGCATGTACTCATGATCTGATTGTCCATCAAATGGATGTTAAAACATCGCTATGTAACATATTTTTAAATTGTGAACTTAATGAAGAAGTTTACATAAAACAACCAGAAGGATTCGTTATGCTCGTCAAGGAGAATATAGTATGTAAACTTCTGAAATCTTTGTATGGGTTGAAATAAGCACTTAAATGATGGCATCAAAAATTTGATGAGATTATATTGTTATATGGTTTTAAGCTAAACTAATTTGAAAAAATGTTTTTATATTAGATTTATTGATGCTACTGGTGCAGGAATGATTATCTCAATATATATAGATTATATGTTGACTTTTAGTATTGATCATGATCAAATAGATGAAACTAATAAATTGATGTCATCTAAATTTTTTATGAAAGACTTGAGAGATTCTGTTGTAATTCTTGGAATAAGGATTAAGCGGGTGAACAAAGGTTTAGTAATGACTCAAAGTCATTATGTTGAGATATTCTCAAATGGTTCAATTTTAGCGATTGTTCTCTTATGAGCACTCCTGTGGATTCAAGTGTGAAATTAATGACAAACACTAACATTCATATTTCTCAATTATAGTACTCCAAGGCTATTGGTAGCTTAATGTATGCTATGGGAATTCTTGCTTGGGGGGGGGGGGTGACATTTCCTAGGCTTCCAAGAAGTAAACTTGCATTACAAACTCGACAATGCAATAAGAGGTTTTTTTTTGCATTAGTTGTTGTTGGTAAAGAAGCAAAGTGGCTAAGGAATGTATTCTATGATATTCCTTTATTGTCTAAACCAACAACACCTATTAATATCCTTTGTAATAATGATGATGCCTTCACTAAGGCATATAGTTAGGTTTATAATGGAAAGTGTAAACACTTAATTGTTAGATACAATATGATTAGAGAACTAATCATGAATGATGTGATTTTAGTTGAGTTTGTGAAATCGCAACATAATATGGTAGACCACCTGACAGAAGGCCTCACAAGAGATTTAGTACCCGAGTTTGTTATTAGGATGGGATTAAGTCCATCTAATTCTTTAATGGTGGTACATCTAATTATATTCTAATGTGACATTACGAGTTGAATTCAATATGGAAATCTCACACTTATAGATTGAAACACATAAAGTATTTATCCTAGCCTCCTAGGTATGTGTCCGGTCTTGCAGTTGACCAGGTTGAAGTTTAACTTCTTAATAATTCCATTGAAAAAATGTATGTGTAGATACATGAAGTAAAGGATTTACCTACGTGATTGTAAAGCATTGCTACATTTCAAGAGATTGGGGACTTGGCCTTGCTACAATCATGACAGGATCAGGAGATATGACTTTATAATTGTATCGAGTTGTATTTGGCTAGAAAGTCTAATAAACTAATATGTGTTTATCTTCAGGTATGCAGTTGGGTTGACGAGTTCAATTCTTATAATACCCTGATTCTCGGGTATTTGAAGTGTGTAAGATACTAAGATAGGAATTCAATCATTTCGACATTTTCATTTATGTACTAGTTTGGTTTGTTTAGATAAACATAATGTTAGTTCATGATTTACACTAAAATGAGAGAGGATTGTTGGTGATGTTATTGTCACCAAGCATTTTGGTGTAATTGAAACTAATATGTGAGTTAAATAGTTTATAGTTTGCATTCTATATTATATGTTTCGAGAAGTGCAGAGTGCACACATATATAAGGTCTAGTTATAAGTTGGTACGACAAAATATCGGTGTCCAAGGAGCAGTGATCCAAAAGGTCATTGAAAAATTGAATTAGAATCATAGTGAGAAATTTCAAATTCTAATTGTTGGTTATGGTAAGATTGAGAAATTTCGTTTGTTTGGAAACCATTGATTATGCAATTAATTTTGGGATTTACTTAACTAATTCAGAAAACAAAAATCTTAATTGTCAAATATAAATACAACTCTTTTATTGTGTCAGATCATACCCTTCTCAATTCTCTTTCTTCTCCGACGAATTCAAAATCTCTAGCAATTTGGTTTACATGTATGTGCTTAAATTCATAAGTGTCCTTTTGGATTATCTTATGTTTGATAGTACTTGCAACCCGGACAAATGATAGAAATATCAAATTGGAAAACGAGCATACGCGATTCATTGAGAATCCGGATTTCCACCATAAGCCCTAACAAAGATCATGGATGTTCCATGGAGATTGGATTATGTCGATTTAAGGTTTGCGGGATGTGGACGTGGGACAAGACACTTCTAGAGTTCTACTATCAATTCAACAATACAACAAGTGAATACGAGGTTACAGAAATATTAATTAATCAATAAAAAGTTAATTATTATAACCACTGAGATTTAATTAGTTTCGCTAAAAGAACATGACATTTATACGACTCATTGCGTTTATGCGAAGATTATAATAAAATTTTTGATTAGGACTAAAAATAAGTTACTCAAGGTGAGAGGACAGTGTTGTGAAATCTATTTCTTAACAAAGTAATTAAGGTCAAATTTCAAATTTAAAAGATTATATAAAAATAAAAATTTTGACAAGAGTTTAGATTTTATTTTTTAAATAACGTATACGTGATAATAAACAGTTTAAAAATTCCCAACCTCTTATTGTGGCGCATCATCACCAAGAAGATAAGCCGTGTTTATTATATGTCTAAAGTAATTTCAATATTATTATATATTAATTTTTATCGTTATAAAAGGATATCGTCTAAATTAATGTTTTTAATTTTGGTCGGTTTAGCAACTATTAAAAACTTAAGAGTTTAAATATTCTAAACGACTGACATTTACCCTCTATGATATTATATTAAGAAAATTATTATTGCACAATACTTACTTTCGAAAACGCAATACAATAAAAGTCAAAAAAACATTGAAAATTTTCTAGGTTCTAAGCATGGCTTCAACATGATTTTAAAGTTTGTATTTGACGACACTTTGGCGAAATACCACCATAAGTTTTATCTCTCTCTCTCTCTCTCTATATATATATATATATATATATATATATATATATATATATATATATATATATATATATATATATATATATATATATATATATATATATATATATATATATATATATATAAAATAAAATAATAATAGAAAAATTATTAATTATAGATAAAATTATCTTCTTAAACCGCGTCTTAAAAATGAAATGGTTCGTTACGGCTTGTAAAAGTTTGAGACTTGATATATTACCACCTAATATTATTTAAAACCTTGGAATTTTTAAAAGATTGACACTTGAACACGGATGTCAATAGATTTTGATAATGACATTCCGGTCAACCCGCATTAAGGTCTTTTTTTTTCTTTTTAAATGTTGGGTTTGATAGACTATAGAATATTAAAACTAGGTTAAGACCTGAAGGGAAAAATCATCGAAATTTATGGAGACGGATTTCGTACGAGGTACCTAGTTATGGGACATGGTATATGATATGTTTAAAAAAAATTGAAATCTAGGATAGTTATGGTATTAATGTAATATCACCAGATTATTCAATTTCATACGTAATCTCATGTACCGATCCCAAACTATTTACATTTTTATAATACTTACATTATTATTAATAATATGATTTTAAAATCATGTTATTGTATTATATGAGATGTTAGGAATATAAAGTTTTTGATGTATATTAGTACTATTTATATCCTAGAATGAAGATAAATGGTATTGTTTTTATTATTCATGTATGTTATGATTTGGATCAATGTATAATGAAATTTAATTAGATATTTAAATTTTGTTTGTTGATGATTATATTTATATACAATTTTGAGAGATTGAATTTCTTGATGTTAAGAAGTGGAAGTATTAAAGAATCAATTCATTTTTTTGGTTGAGATTGAGATCGTGATTTTTGGTAGCCAAAATTACGGAGTAATTTTTGACTAATTGTGATCATAAATCAGAACTACTTACCAAGTCTCATTGCCATCTATCCTCTAGTTTTGTAGATTAATTGTGAACTTTGTAAATCTTATGAAATCTACTATAATAAATGAAAGTTTTTTTGCCACATGTCATCTTCTCATTCATTTAGATACATATCATTTTCTAGAATTTTTAAATTTTCTATTTTCCACTTGTCATTTTATTGTATTTTTCATTTTATTAAATTAAAGTTCCACATTTAATATATAAGGTAATATATATGTAAGATATTTATTAGAAAGGGTTTATATATGTAATGTATTCAATACATTAAAGCTTCATTAATTTTAATAATTCAAAAAATTTCTTATTTTTCTTATAAATTTAAAATTTTCAAATTGTTAAAATTTTAAATTTAATTTTTTTGAAATAAACCCATATAATATTAATAAAGTTCTTAATAATGATAAACTATGATAACTAAATAAAGTGAACGCAAGCAAACGAAGGAAGTGCAATGTTAGTTATACTTTTAAAATCTCCACTTCATGACAAAACTACTTTTTTTTCTTCGATGCTGCCATAGTGCCATCTTACTAGGCCTTATTTAACAGCGTTTTTTTTCTAAAACACATAACTAAAAGTAGCACGTCGTTGAAAAAATAGAAGTAAAATATCCTAGTGATAACCTTTAACAAAGTGATGGTTTGTTTAATAAAAAAACACTCACATCCTAGGTTTAAAAGTTGATCAAGATAATCTATTTATAGCATAGTTTCATGCTTTATGATTGATAATGGGTGCATCGATTTTTCTGCTTCAGGTGAGATAATAACATAAAAAAAATATCAAGATGGTATCAAAATCTCTCACCATTCGCCCATTACAAAGAAAAACTATATAAAAAAGATGGATGTAGAATTTCCAGTTCCAAGGTTCATGAAACTTGGAGCATCAGCAAAAAGCTCAGTTATTCACATCAAGGGCTTACATCATTTGCTGATGATTGACACCTGTATAAACTCGTCTTCGGTAAATATAGAGTTTCTTGATTTAAGAGTCTTCCACTTCTTCCCCTGTAAACAAGAATCTTATTGGTCTAACTCATGAACCACTTTCACGTGGGCTTTTGTTAATTACAAAGTTTATTTGTACTGAAATTAATAATCAAGACTTTGTGTTTCAAAAAAAATCCCATTTGCAGATTTTTATATTAGTATGTATTTATATTTATCTTTGAAACTCGTGTCAGGAGTGTCTTTAATTGGTGGAGAATGGTGAAAGCGTGCCAAGACTAAACTTGGTTGGGGGATGGCGATTCTCGCATGAAACAATCATGATCAGGCATTATCTTCAACATTTAAGGTAATTATTAAGATGTGAGGTTGCCCTATATGTATAACTATAACTATTTTGAATAAATGCAATTTCTGTAAAATTTATGGTAAATATTAACCAGATCTTGCTTGGATAATGTATCTACCATTCGAACTGATATGGTTAATGATAATCTGTTTTCCCAGACTATATTGATTTTAAAAATAAATAATATTTTCGTTTTGTTAATTAATAATACTTATAATAATTATAAATTTCCAAATAACTTTTTGTATTCTCATTATATATATAGAATCAAGATCAAATAAGAAGGAAATTTTTGGTAAAAAGGTAATAAGTTTTTTTTCTACATATTTTTTTTGCGAACAAACAAAATGAATCATTAGATGATTCATTTGTAAGATGATTCACAAAAAAAAATTCTCAAAAAAACATCTCGATGATTCATTTATACAATGATTTTGTTGTTATTTACTAAAATTATCATAAAAATGAATTTTTTCTTAATTTACTTAAAAATGAATCCTAAGGATGTTATTTTGGAATTTTTTTTTTTGTGAATCATCTTACAAATGAATCATCTAGTGATTCATTTCTTTTGTTCGTCAAAAAAATATGTAGAAAAAAACTTCTTACATTCCTACCAAAAAAAATTTCTTACCGGATCTATATATATATATATATATATATATATATATATATATATATATATATATATATATATATATATATATATATATATATATATATATATATATATAGGTTCAGGTTCATTTGAGACCATTCTAATTTTATGAGACCGTGTGACCAAATCTAAAAATAATTTTAAAATGCAAAATAAATGGAAAAATCCAAAAATTCTTTTTTTAAATATTATTTTCGGAACTTGAATTAACTAAAAAAAATAAAAAAAAATCCCGATTTTTTTTGAAAAATAAGTGACGTATTCTAATAGAATATTACACTGTACATATTATAAAAAATAATTTTAAAATGCAAAATAAATGGAAAAATATAAAATTTTTTTTTTTAAATATTATTTTCGGAATTTGAATTAACTAAAAAAATCCCGTTTTTTTTTTTGAAAAATACGTGAAATATATCATAACTTACTTCTTTGAAACATGCGTTTCTGTAGGAGCTCGACCCCCCTCTATTTACAACTGCATGTTTTGCACAGACTTCTGTGTTTGACGCCGAACGCCTTAAAAATTCTGGCGTCTGAAAATGTTCAACTGCCTTCACCCAATTTTCATGTAACATACCCTTAGGGGTTTGTTAATATGACTAGGATATCTGCAGGCCCCCCGATTCGCTTAAAATAAGAATGAGCTTTATGTTTTCGGCCTCTATAAACTTTTTCAAGACTCGAATCAATGCTTCGCAACAATTGAGCATGCTTCGGATCTATGTGTAACCTTATCCAAATCAAATTTATTCTACAAATACAAAAAGTTATTTAATTAAATAACAATCACAACTAAACTTAAAATTTTATCCAAGTTACCTTTAGATGCACAACTATTGCGTTCCTTGATGCGAGGGAAAACTTGTCCCAACCAAATACGTTGAAAGGGACGTTGTTGCACAAATACCTCCCAACTTCCTGTGTGGACCAATTATCACGCTTCCAGATAGGGGAATATGTGATCTCCCTGTCGAAATCCAAATCCACAGGCTTTCCCTTGTTTGTCCGTATCAAATTTCCTAGCTCGATATTTTTTGACAAGCCCCTTCCCTTTTTTTAGAAGCGCAGCTGAAAAAATACAATTAAAAATATTAGTCACGATAACTTATAATAAAATAATAAAAACATATAATAAATATATCATAATAAAACTTACCATCCTGTTCGTGATGACCAGGACCAAAGTCTACTGGAGGTGGTGGATCCCCGACTCCATCACCTCCATGTCCAAGCCCCATAACACCGGCCATCGTGATGACCACGACCAAATACGACCTAGTTTCTCTTGTATGTCTTCATTAGTAAAGTGTCTCGGAGTGGGTCCTGTCTCGGGTTGCCCGTTAAATTTCAAACTCATCCTTAATGGATCATCAGCATCTAAGAACTGACGATGACTGATATAAACGACTTTATTTACTACACGGTACGAGGCGGTGTCTTCATTGCAAGTCGAGCATGCTCTATACCCTTGTCCGCTCCATCCCGATAAACTACTACGAGCTGGAAAGTCGTTTATTGTCCATAACAATATAGCTTTCATCGTGAAGAATGTGTTTGTCGCTGCATCTTTAATACATATGCCTGATTGCCACAAAAACTTAAGCTCTTCCACTAACGGCCTAAGGAAAACATATATGTCTTTTCCAGGCGCTTTAGGGTCGGGAATCAACAAGGCCAACATGAATGATGACTATTTCATACAAATCCATGGTGGCAGATTGTATGTGGTGAGTGCAACTGGCCACGTACTATGTGGATTACACATGTTACCAAATAGATTAAAGCCATTAGCTGCCAGCCCTAGACGCACGTTGCAAGGTTCACTCGAGAAGTCAGGGTAATATACATCAAAATTTTGCCAAGACTCTCCATCAACGGGATAACGCATCACACCATCTTCTGAGCTCCCGATACTATGCCATATCATATTTTTGAAAGTGTACCATGAACAATACAAACGTCATAGTCTAGGGTTAACTAAAAGTACCGTAACACCTTATGGGTCACTTTCTTACCCTTGGTGTTTTTATCAATCCACCGACTCTCTTTACAAACGGGACAAACTTGCAATGACCCGTGTTCCTTCCAGAAGAGAAACTTACAATCGTTTTTGCACACATGTATTGACTCATACCCTAAACCTAACTTCTTCAGTTTCATTTTTTGCTATATAATATGAACGGGGTACCTTGTTGTCTGGTGGAAATGTCGAATGCAACAACTCAAGGAGTTGATCAAGTGAACTATCAGTCCATTTGTCGTTAACCTTGATATGCATCAGCTTTGTTAAAAAATCAAGGAAAGAAAACGTACAACCAAGATATAACTTGGTTTCGACTGTCTCTAACAACTGTTCAAAATCATCATTGACACCGCTACCCCCTGTATTCAAGGATCCTTCATCGAGGTTTGTATCATTTTCTCTCGACTCCCACATAACATCTCCAATAATATTAGCCTTCTCGTTACTTGGCGATACGAAATCTACAACTAGAAGGATTAAAGGTTCACCATGATATATCCACGTTTTGTATGACTGACTGAAACCATATATACGAACATGACATCTCATTACTTTCGGATCCATGAAGTAACGATTATCACACTTCTCACACGGACATCTGGTTTCACCTTTACAATCTAAGTGTAACATGGACCTCTTTACAAAAGAGTCGAGTCCTAGCTGGAACTCAAGAGATTCACAATGTGGATTAATAGTCCAACTTTTATCAATAGACATGATGCAGCTGAAACATAATTTAGTTTTTAAGGTTTACTCTACGGGAAACAAAAATCAAGTAGAGTATTCTTAAATTCGATGATTCAAAAAGTATCCCAACACGGGAACACATGAACAAATAATCAGAAATGGATAGAGTATTCAAAAAGCGTGTGTGTGTATATATATATATATATATATATATATATATATATATATATATATATATATATATATATATATATATATATATATGTATATACCTGAGGAGCAAACAAAAAGTGACAACATTAAGACACTAAAAGTATGTTGCTATTAATAACCTAACTAAGATAAAATTATGATGACCAACATTAAGCCACTAATAAAATTAAGCACTTTGATTTTAAAATTAATTTAATTTTATTTTATAATTAATTTAATAATTTCTTTTTTGTTATTAGCTTTTTTAACATTAATTTAATTTGATTTTATAATTAATTTTATTTTATTTTAATATTAATATTAATTTGTTTTTATAATTAATTTAATTTGATTTTATGATAAATTTAATTTTATTCTAAAGGTAACTTAATTTGATTTTATAATTAATTTAATATTTTCTTTTTTGTTATTAGTTTAATTTTTTCAACTAAGTTTATTTTATTTTAAATATTAATATTAACTTGATTTTAAAACTAATTGAATTTTATTTTACAATTAATTTATTAATTTATTATTGATTTGTTTAAAATTAATTTAATTTATTCTATTATTAAATTAAAATTACTAGAGAAGTACGTTGCTATTAATAACCTAATAAAGCTAGAGTTGTAATGACCAACATTAAGTTAGTAACAAAATTAAGCACTTTGAAACTATATACAATACATTACTAGAAGTAAGTTGCTATTAAAAACCTAATTAAGCCAAATGTATGCATCCAATTTGTATATTCCAATTTCATATAATTAAACCAAATGTATATAATATATTTAATTCCACTTTTCATTTCATTTTAGACATACAATACAACTTGAATATTCCAATTTCATACAATTAAGCATACATTTTGAAACAAATGTATACATCCAATTTTAAACAAATGCATACATCCAATTTTAATTTCATACAAATATATACATCTAAATACAAAATCAAACAAGTATATATATATATATATATATATATATATATATATATATATATATATATATATATATATATATATCTAATTTCAATTTCATGTCAAATTTCATTTTTAAGCCAATGTGGTATAAACATAAATAAAAAAAACATATACAAAATGCATAAACACTTCATAACATATACAATCCAACAAAATGCATAAACACTTCATATCTCAAAATACAAATATAATCACCCAACAAAATTGAAGAATACCAACAATTTATCATCCAAATTAGAACCAAAACGGAAAAATAATAGAAAATAGGGAGGAATTCGTCCTTCAATGTGGGCAATTTCAGAATTGAGCTGATGGGTCGCCGGTATGGAGTGCTAGGTCGCCGGTAATGGAGAATTGGGGGAAGGTGTGGCGGTCTTGTGGTGGCAGGATCAACTAGCTAGGGAATGTCGTCGGTTTCCACCCTTGTCCTCGTCTTCGCAGTGAGAAAGAAACAGAAATGAGAGAAAAGGAAAAAAAAAGAACGACACATAAAAGGAAGTCGTAGGGGGTTAATTGTAACAGGCTTTAGCGGTGACAGGCCATAGCGGCGACGCCAAGGTATTAGCGGCGACAATTAAATTGATCATGTGGTGGATTTGGTATAGCCTGTTACAGACCACACTCTATAACCATATGTGTATTAAAAGCATAACACATAAATAACATATGATGTGAAAAAATAGGTATAAAAAAAACCATTATGTCGTTCCAAATAGGTTAAAGAAAAAATTATGTTTCTTAACTAATAAAGAATATGCATTACCATTCTTCCTTTCCTTTAAAAAATAAAATATGTAAATTATGCATAATTCTTATAGAATTGTAAAAATCGGTCTAAGCGGCCGATTAATCGGGGATTAATCGCTAGGCGGTCTTCAACCGAATAGGATTAATGCTAATCGGTTGCCTTAATCGGTTTTGGTCAAACGGGTTAAAATTGGAGCTAGACGGGTCTAATCGGTCCTAGGCGGTCCTAATCGGTCCTAGGCGGCCTAATCGGTCAAAATTTTCAAATTTTCACATTTTAAATATTAAACCAAAATTTTCAAAAGTTCAAAAGTTCATATATTTCAATGTTCAACTAATATATAAAAATTAAAAAAAAATTTTTTTTTTAAAGTTTTTCTCCAAAATTTTCAAAATTTTTATGTTTTCAAATATACAAATACCAAAATTTATTTCTTTTCTTAATATATATTAAAATTTGAATAACTTTTCTTATTAATTGGATGATAAATTATTATGCTTTTTAAACGTATTATTAAAATTTTATGCTTATTTATTTATATTCTTACGATTAAAGTCAGATTTATAAATTTTTATATATTTTCTTAATAATTAATGGTCCTCGATTAATTCCCCGATTAATCCCCGCCTAACCGATTAATCCTTAGACCCAGTCCACCAACTAGCTCACGTCTAACGTTTTCTGCAACCTTGAGAATCACAAATGAAAATCAAATTCATTCTTCATGAATATTTCATTATTTCTTCATCTATTAGTTTGGCATTTAACTAATAAACCACATACCACAGTCTATAAGAATATGTGGCTAAAACTGTTGTTAGAATACGCAACCAAATAATAATACTTATTTTTTTATCTAATGTAAACCAAATTCATTATTCCAAAATATAAAAATCAGATATACCAAATACATAACATTTTGTAAGAATATGTGGCTAAAATTCTTTACAAATTCAAGCTTACGATGCTAGAAACTTTGACACACAAAAAAATCTTATGGTTGCATAATTCTTACAAAACATGAAGAATATTAATTTAACAAAATTATTCACATACATTCTACAAGAATATCTACTCAACCAGTTATTCTTTTACAAAACATGTTTTTAACAAAAACAAACCAACAAAAAAGCCCACGCAATGCATCATAAAGAAATATATATTATCTTTTTTGTTGTAAAAACTAATTTGATTTTGTATGTAAATCGGTTGGTGGCAGAGAATGACGTACTTTTCAACAAAAAAAAATCCAAATTTTTCAATAATATGGACATTATATATTCACATTTAATACATCTAATATGAATTACATTTTGATTAACATCATTGTTCTAACTCATCAGTACAGTTAGAAGACAAAATTTCAACAAGAAATCAAAAAGCATAAAATTTTCAAAAAAAAAAAACCGCAGTTCATCATTAGAAAATGAAAAATCCAAATTCATTTTAATGAAGTCGTGAAATCAAGAAAGATAAGAGAAATATATTACCTAGATGATCAAATTGACAAAATCCAAAATGATCAAAAGAGGCCAGATAATTATGAAGAAGAGAACCTAACAATTTTTTGATCAAAAAGTAGGTGGAAACCGTAAAAATCGCAGCTAAATGGATTGCCACAAAATTAAAATTGGATCATTAATATTCATGGGAGGTGCTAGCATAGGGTCGACGAGTGCTTTTATTAATGGGGATGGAGCAACTAAGGTAGGGGTTCCGATCAACATAGGCCTGTGGTATTTCCTTCAAGCTTTTTCCCAGGATCGTTTTGAAGATGATGGAGTGATTTAAGGCAAAATATGTAATTGATCCCTTGTTTAAGGGAAATATCCATATATACACAATTTTATTTTAGGTTATTAAACTAGTTGTATGTAAAATTTCAAAATTACCCAAAAATGTTGATTGATCCATATTTTGTTATACAGTCACACAATATTTATACAATATTTATAGTTTATATATGAACATAACTCTCTCTCTCTCTCTCTCTCTCTATATATATATATATATATATATATATATATATATATATATATATATATATATATATATATATATATACTTTTTGCAAACCCATATTTTCATTCGAATTCTGCAAACTCTTTCGTGTGAATTTAAAAAAAAAATTAATAACTTAATGCACGAAGTAGGTCATATAGAAGTAGATTCGCAAAAAAGAATCTCGAGAAAATGTGCACACATGAAAAATGCATATTTGCATAAACGTTGGAAGTGAATATGTTCGTCAACAATTACTTTGATATGTGCATATTTTTTCATGTTTTTTTAATACATTTGTATATGACCGACTTAATATTTTACGTCACTTTTTAAAAAAAAAATAATCACAAGAAAAAGTTCACATAATTTGTAAAATATTCTCTCTCTCACTATATATATATATATATATATATATATATATATATATATATATATATATATATATATATATAATTTTGATTAATGTTTGTTATGGAACATATGAAAGACTATTTTATTCCTAAACTTATAATTCATGTTTATTTTAATTAGAATGAACAAGACATGGTTGATGTTTGCAATGTTAATAATATATACATATGACTAAACACAAGCACATAAACATATACTAGAAAATCCCTGGTTAGGACCTATTAGAAAAATCTTCTACGAAAAACATTTTAGATTTTAAATCTATATTTGTTGAAATTTTAGTTTGCAGAAATCAAAATGATCCCAAAACACTAACATTTTTAAAATTAAAGTAGGAGGTTGTTAGCAATAAAAGTATCAACAACATTTTTTCAATCTCATTACATAAGTTTTGTTCTTCTCCAAACCCTATGTTACTAAGAAGATAACAATCGAACTTACTCAAATTTGCCTCCGAATAACCATTTTATTTAAAAATCATTTCCAAATAATATAGGGGTCACATAACTAAATTCTTATAAAAAACAATTTAAAACGTGTTGGGTTTAATTTCCAAAACAAGTTTAACAATGAATTTTTTTGAGATTTAATAACCTAAATCAATTCTTTTTAAGGGTTTATGACTCATAAATCATATTTAAGAATAATCCACAATCTTAAACTAACGTTTATTAGTTAAGGGTTTTTGACACTGTAGGACATCAATATTTGGTCAATTTGTACATTTAGTCACTAAAGATTTTTTTTGTGCTCAATTGATCCTTAATGTTAGTAAATACCGGCTAATTACTCCGTTATACACCTGGTAAATGGAACAACCGATGGTATTGCTTATGTGGAATAAGTTTACATTATACGTCATTTATTTTATCCACGTAGGATTTAGATGTCAAAATAAAAACATTTATTTAGCTAGAACACTCCTTCTTCGCTCTTCCTTTTTCTCATCTTACAGTGAATACGAAGCACTAAACCTAGGGCTCGAAGTCGTTTTCTCCGATAGAAGTCAGTGAGCAGTCAACAAACCCACAATGTCTAGCTCGAGGCCAAACCCTGATGGGCTCCACCCTATAGTGTAGCTGAACTTCGAAGGTTTTTTTCTTAGAAATCCTTTCTCGTATAACCATGGTATCAACTTCACTTTCAATGATCACGATTTTTCTAGAATGACATACGGTGAATGTATCACCTTTCTCGGACAATTCATGCAAGAAAGTATAAAGAAGTTATACTATTCTAAACCAGGTAAGCCCTTAATATATGGGATAATTGTTATCGCTAATGATGAAGACTATGGTGGTTTCATTTTTCAAGCATATGGGAAAGATGGTAAAATTTGTATGTATGTGGACCATGATGGTCAAGGAATAGAAAATTTGGTTGGTTCTCAAATAGAAGAGGATAATGGAGATGATTCAAGCATTAATGGCGGTGAGAATGAGGAAAAAATTGATAACCTAACAGATGTGGATGTGGAATTTAATGAGGACATAATCACTATGAATAAGACAAAGGGTGATGAATTTCTAAATAGATTATGTGGCGAAGAGGAAGAGGGAAATGGTAACAACATAGATGATGATGATGATGATGATGATGATGATGGGCGTGAAGAGAATACTAATGTAACTCAACAACATTCCATTTTTAATGAGTTAGTTACATGAAAAAAGCAGTTCCCAATACTTGGTATGAGGTTCAAAGATCTATCTCAATTAAAATCAATGTTATGCAACTATGCTGTTGCGAATGGGTACCAACTTTGCTTTGAGAAAAATGATAGGAAAAGATTGTTGGTTAAGTGTTGCAAGGGTGAGTGCACATTCAGGTTGTGGGCATCTTGGATGAGTTATGAATCAAGCTTCCAAATTAAGTCTTTAAAGCCAGTCCACAAATGTGCAAGGAACTACAAGTTAGGGTCCATGATCACTTATGCTTGGATAGGGAATCATTATACAAGAGAGTTCTTACTTAGACAAAAGAAGAGTGTTAGAAAGCTAAGAACAACTGTGTCACATAATTTTGGTATTCATGTTAGTGTTGGTCAATGCAGGAGAGCTAAGAAATATGCACTCCAACTAATAGATGGTACCCTAGTTGAACATTATGCAAAGTTATAGTCATATGCAGAAGAGATTAGGAGATAAAATCTAGGTAGCACTGTGAAGCTTGATGTAAATCATATGCCATATGGGAAGAACTACTTTAGTAAGTTCTATGTTTGCTTTGATGCATTGAGGAAGGGGTGGAAGGAGGGATCCAGTAAGATAATAGGTTTAGATGGTTGTTTCCTTAAAGGGATCTACAAAGGGGAGTTATTCTGTGCTGTTGGAAGGGATACAAATAATGGGATTTATCCTATTACATGGGCATTAGTATGTGTGGACAATAAGGAAAATTGGAGGTGCTTTTTGGATTTACTCATTGATGACTTGGGACTTAACTTAGGCTATGGATACAGTGTAATATCGGATCAACACAAGGTAGTTTAATTGCTTGTAATTAATTTCCCTATCTATTTGCATCCTTATTCACTATATTTGGAATTTGTTAATAGGGTTTGATTGAGGCTGTGAAAGAACTCCTTCCATATGTAAAGCACAGGAAGTATGCCAAGCATATTAGCCAAAACCTTAGGAAAAGGTATAGTGATGTCTAATATGAAAGCATATTCTGGAAGGCATGTAAAGCAACAACAGAGGTAGATTTTAAGGTTTCCATAAAGAGCTTGAAGTTCTAGACCCAAGTGCTTATCAATATCTGATGGACAAAGACCCCAAAACATGGTCAAGGGCCTACTTCCAACCAGGAAGATCTTGTGATGCTGTGGAGAATGGAATGTCAGAAAGTTTTAATGCTGTGATTGTTGATGCTAGGAAGAAGCCAATTATCACCATGCTAGAGGAGTTAAGGATGTATATGATGGAGAGGGTGTTCAACAAGAAATGCAAGGGTCTAGGATGGGGTAACCAAATTTGCCCAACAATTAGAGAAATAGTGAATGAAATTAAGAAAGGTCTAGGAGAGTACCAAGTTTTACCTAGTGGACTAAATCAGTTTGAAGTAAGAGGAACTACAGATGCTTATAAGGTGGATCTTGAAGAAATAACTTGCTCATGCAGGCTTTGGCAGCTTAATGGAATTGGTTATGTCCATTATGTGGCATCTATTAGTTTTATGAATAGGGATGTGGAGTCATATGTGGACAAAATGTTTAGTAGCACCACTTAAATGAAGGAATACAAGTTTAGGTTAGCACCTATGAATGGAAGTAATTTGTGGCCTGCAACTGATTACACTCCACCTTTACCTCCTATTCGTAGAACTACGCCTAGGAGACATGCAACTAAAAGGAAAAGGGATGCAACAAAAAACCCAAACCAATCAAGTAAAAAATCAAATACAACTACCCAAACACAAAACAAAGGTAAGGAGCAAGTGAAGGTATCCAAGGCTGGGAAAAAATGTAGCCTTTCTAAGATTGAAGGACACAACAAAAGAGCTTGTACTTTGACAAGGCCTCCTAAAATCAAAGCTAGAAGAAAAACAAAACATGTAAATAAGTATTTAAATGGTTAATATTTAAAATTTCTTTTTAAATTTCTAATAATGTTTCATATTGGTCAATCAGGGTGTAGCTGAAGCACTCAATGAGGATGATGAAGGTAATCAAGCTAATGCAATGAATGAAGGTGATGAAGTGCATAAGGGTGATCAAGCAGTAAATGATGATGGAGGAGCAGTAAATGATGGTGGAGAACCAGTCAATGAGGTGCATCTGCAACAAGACTATGATGAGGTGGAACTCACTCTTTTGGAGCTTGATGCATCAGCAAATGGAGAACCTAGTCAGGTTAATGTGAAGGAACAGAAGACTAAAGAAACATCAGTTGCAACCCTATTGAAGAAAATATGGAGGAAGAAATCTAAAAGGATTATCTAGTTGAAGATGGGCAAGAAAGTTGGTGGTGCAGATGCACCTGGGAATCCAGAAGCTAAACCTCTTACTATAGAGTAACTTTAAGTGTTGGTTTATGTGATATGAACATGGTATGTAATGTGAAATGATGTGTTTTGGTGTATTGTTGCTATTTTTATGAAACTGCTATTAACTATGTTAGTTTGTATGAAACTATGTTGGTTTATGTGATGTTTATTTTGTGTTAAATAAGTTGGTTGTTATGTTGAGCTTTTTGTTGTGTTTATTTGAAGTTGCATGCATGATAAGGACTTGTCTGGTTAAGCTGCATGGCAAGGGAATATATTTGCATATATAGATAATTTAAAATTGTCATTGATTATATCCTTATATACCATATGTGGTCAGTGGTCCGTATACCATTACTAACCTTTACTTTTCTATATATACCCCTGCATAGAACTCTAAAAACATTGCACTTTTAAGTGGACTAAGTGTGTTCCTTATGGCTGACAATGTGGTACCCATACTTTAATTTTTAAAAGGAGCAAATGCATATTATAAAATTTAGCAAGGTATATCACAACTAGGATCTTTCATATCATTCATTGAATCTACACAAAGTCATTACAATTGTTCCCATGTACTGCCATCCCATTACATCTACATTCCATTAAATCTAACATCCCATACACACACTGATCAAACAAGCATTCAACCAAAAACCTGACTACACATTACAACAAGTATCTAACCATGAACATGTACCCATACACCCATACACCTCCCAAAAAAGAAAACAACTTTTAACATCCACCCACACACTTTCGAAAAAACTGGTTGGAATTATATACCGTCAGCCATAAACACCTATTTAATCAGCTGCACTTTTCAAGGCCATTTCAACCACATGGTAATGATTACAATTACCATAACAAAGATCTCACACTTCGGCATTTTGTTTTGCTTCATCAACTCCATCAACTCTGTCTCAAACACTTGCTTATCTGCTTCTATAGCTTGCTGCAGCTTAACCAACTTCTTTTGAACATTCGAAACTTCACTAAACTCTTCTTTCCTTTTCAGCTCAACCTTCATCTTGCGAAGATGTTCTTTGTAGTAACCCTGCTCCATTTCTTTGTCTTTCCACATAAAGAACTTGCATTTTGGACCTTCAGCTGACTGATTAAAAGGGAAAACCAGAGTAAGGGTTAGGGTTGTAGTTAATGAAAATGTGTACATTCCCAACTCAAAATAACAAATATGGTGTAAGTAAACAAAAGGAATACTCACCAAAGAGTTTTTGCAGTTCCAAAACCTATGAGCTACATTATCGTCGGTCCAGGCAGTCCTTTCCATGCTTATTGCATCTTGACAATGTCAAGGTGGACAAGGGTCATCATCACGAAGGTTCCGACACGTAGGAGGTTGATCGATCGAATGGAAGAGGTAGACATTGTTCTGGTTATATCGATTGAGTGTAGAGTATCGGGAGGGAGGTACTGACCTAATTTGGGGTAACAAAGTATCGTCGATGGTTCAATATAAGGTTCAATTAAGGAAGGTTTCCATGTTAAATATGACATGGTCAAATGCTTGTCCACATAAGCCAATACACATCAACGATGACCCTCAAACCGGTAACATTTTCTCCTATTCCTTTAATTAGCCGGTATTTACTAACATTAAGGATCAATTGAGCACAAAAAAACTTTAGTTACTAAATGTGAAATTTAACCAAACATTGATGTGCTACAGTGTCAAAAACACATTAGTTAATCAAATCAAAGTTCAACTTGGCACAAAATGGGATAAGCAAACAATAACATTAATATTATGCAACATGCAAGTACCCTTACCCAAGTCTCTATCAAGATATCCAATCTCATAATTTTGACGGTTAGGGGTTGAGTATGAAGGAGTATATTCCAAATGTATATCATATAGTCTTGACTGAGCATATTCCAAAAACAACTATTGCATAGGGTGTAGAAAGAATGTATTCCCAATGAACATCTTCCAAGTCTAAATCATAAGTTAGTTATTTGTGAAGCGTCGCATGGATACCAAACAATGGTTAGCTATCCCACTTGTACATATCAAGGATTATCTAGAATCACTCATTTTCATCATACATCATAATGGGCAATCCCGTATGAATATAATGAGGGACTAACATGGGCACCCATTCTAGAATGTATGCACATTATAAACACCTCAAATCATAAAAAGCATCATTTAATCATAAAACAAATTAGAACATCATAAATCATCATATCAACATAAAACATAAAGTTTGTTAACGAAACCTTTTCAAATATAACTTATGCTATCAGTAAACTCACCTCAATCTAATGATTGTGATAACACACTCTTTGTACACTTTACCAAGCTTCAGCTTCCAAAATGTGATGCAAACAATAACGATGCCAAAAGCATCATGCAAAGCGTTGTAATTGTCGATGTCATAGCGTTGCTATAGATCTAGCGAGTAGCAGCTACTACGTATATTAGTCCTTCGTCAATTAATTCATAAAGTTTTCCAAACGATTTTTCCACATAAACACTGTCAGAAAACCTGAAGAAAGGTTCAAATCAAATTTTTGCAAGTATTCGTCAACTTATTTCAATAATTTTATCACAAATTCCGACCAACATGAATTTCAGATGGGTTGAAGAAAATTCAATTTTCTTAGAGAAGATGGATACAAACTAAGAAAGATCGATAGATTCCTTGTTTTCTCAAAATTTATTCTGATACAACCACTCTCCACTATTTTACGCTCCCACGAGAACACTCAGACCAATCCCCGCTGATTCTTAAGTCTTCTAACATTGATTTCGGTCCTCCCCATTTTTGATTCATCAATTTGTGGTTGACCAGGTCTACATTTAATGATGTTTTCAATAGTATGTTGGAATAATTTATAAGGTATCGTTCAGCTAACAAATTTCTATTAGATAAGTTCAAACATGTGAAGAAGATCCTTAATGAGTAGAGAGCATCTGAACATCATAAAGAAGTCGGTTGTCTCGCACATTTGAGGTCAAAGGTCGATGAATTAGAAAAGATTATTGAATCAAGGGGCCTTATTGAGATGGAGAGACATTCTTAGATAGAAGACAAGGCAAAAATCTAGGATCTGGAGAGAATGGCTAAACTCGACTTGTAACAAATGGCCAAGGTCAAATGGATTTATGATAGTGACCAGAACCCTAGATACTTTCCTGGAATGCTAATAAAACATAATCTATGGGTTAACAACTAATTGAGATTGGGTCTTAAATCCTAATGAAGTTTAAGTTGAAGTCCATGTTGTCTATATAAACAAATTTCATAAGTGAAGGCCTGATATACCGAAGTTTATATTCCTGAATTTCAAATAATTATCTTTTTCTCAAGGGTCGTTTATAACATAACCGTTCTCCATGAAAGAAATAAAATTTGTAGTTTGGTGTTGTTGAGGAGAAAATGTAACACTTGTTTTCCAAGATGGATCAATTGAGGACTTGGAGGGATTAAAGGTAAGATTATTGGGAAAAATTTAGTGTTATGACGTGGGGAATTGAACACCATGATTTGGCATGCCAAATGCATGAAACACATATATGATGGCCGCTGGGACGTGGCAAGAGGAATGCCACAATGTGTCAGCTGCTACAACCCAAACCCATTATTTTTTAGGGTTTCATCCATATTTAAGTAGCTAATCTGATGAATTTGGGCATCCTCTTATGCCTCTCACCCTCCACTCAAAACCATAGCCACCATGGATAATTAGGAGCTTGTTTTCTTGATTAAGGACCTTGTTTTTAGATTTTTATGAAGCTTGAGGAAGGAGAAAGATAATTTTGGTGTAAGGGAACAAGGGGACAACTTGGAATCATCATCTCCTTCATTCTGAGTTATTGAAGGTATATAATTCTCATATTCGCCTTTTTTTATTCTTGATTCAAGTTTAATTTCATTTTGTATAATTTTGGTGCCTTCCTTGGATACTCTTGGAGTTTGAAGAAATCTAGAGCTTATGAAAGCTTTTGAAGGCCTCTAAGCTTTTGATAACTAGGAAACGAGTCATGGTTGGAGTTACTTAGTATCCATGATCAAGATTAGGCCTCATTAAGGACTTAATGTATTTCAAAGTTTAGATATTGCCTTGTCGTTATGTGGCATAGGGGTTACATCCCGTACGAAAGTTAATAGTATACCACTTCTGCGAATAGCTCGTAATGCTGCGTCTCTTCCGAGACCGGGACCTTTAATCATGACTTCTGCTCGTTGCATACCTTGATCTACTACTGCACGAATAGCATGTCATGCTGCGGTTTGAGTAGCAAATGGCGTCCCTCTTTTTGTACCTCGGAAGCCAGAAGTACCGGCAGAGGACCAAGAAACCACTCGCCCCCGTACATCTGTAACAGTCACAATGGTATTATTGAAACTTGCTTGAATATGAATAACCCCCTTTGGTATTTTACGCGTACTCTTACGTGAACCAATACGTCCACGTGAACCTTTTTTCGGTATAGCTTTTGCCATATTTTATCATCTCATAAATTTGAGTCAGAGATATATGGATATATCCATTTCATGTCAAAACAGATCCCCTTCTTATTTTTATATCGGGTCTTTAACAAGGCTGATTATCCTTGTCTTTGTTTATGTCTTGGGTTGGAACAAATTACTCTAATTCGTCCCCGACGACGGATTAGTCGACATTTTTCACAAATTTTACGAACAGAAGCTCTTATTTTCATATTTTCCACTCCTTACTTTAATTTTGAATCCACTTTTTGGAAGAAAATAAGTTTCTTGAAATTTTCTATTTTGAATCGTATTCCTACGAAATAAATAGTGAAGTTGAAAAAACACCTAATCTTTCGAATCTTTGTTTCGGAGTCGATAAATTATACGACCTCTGGTTGAATCATAACGACTTACTTCAATTTTGACTCTATCTCCTGGCAGCATCCATATAAAACTACGTCGGATCTTTCCTGAAACATAACCTAGAATCATATCTTCATTATCTAAACGAACCCGGAACATGCCGTTGGGAAGCGATTCAGTAATTAAACCTTCATGAATCCATTTTTGTTCTTTCATTACAGGTAAACCCCCCTTGAAGTATCAACTAGTGGAGGAAGAACCCTATTAGACAACCCACCCCTTCTCTTTTCTTTTTCACAAATAAGAAGTTTCGTATTGAATTCGGATATTAGAAGGATTACCATATATAACACAAAATTTCTCCGCCTATTCTTTCTAGTCGAGCCTCTCGGTCTGTCATTATACCCTGAGAGGTAGAAAGAATTACAATCCCCATCCCACCTAAAATTCTAGGAATTCTTTGATAGTTAGAATAGATTCGTAGACCCGGCCGACTGATCCGTTTTAAATTTAAAAGATTTCTATAAGTCCTTTTCCTATTCCGTCTATGTCGTAGGGTTAAAACCAAAAAAGATTTGTTGTTTTCTCGATGTTTTCTCACGTTTTCGATAAAACCCTCTCGTAAAAGTATTTTAACAATACTTTGGCTGATATTAGTAGATGCTACTCGAACCACGCTTTTTCTATACATATCGGCATTTCGTATAGAGGTTATTATGTCAGCAATAGTATCACTACCCATGATTAATTAAAATTATTGGTGCCTCCAAATTTGGATATAATCAACATGTTTTTTTTTTTTTTTTTTTTTTTTTACGTATTTGTTTATGAATATTAATTTTGAAAGGTATATACGTGAGACAAAATCTACTAAATGAATCTTAATATATTTCTTTTTTTTAAATACCCTACTATAACCATATCGTGCTCTGATTTTCTAATACCTATAATACCTCAGGGGCTAATGAAACTATTTTAGTAAAATTGAACTGTCTCAATTCTCGGGCAATCGCACCAAAAACTCGCGTTCCTTTTGGATTTCCTTCTTGATCAATCACAACTGCGGCATTGTCATCATATCGTATTATCATACCGTTGTCACGTTTAAGTTCTTTACAAGTACGGACAATTACAGCTCTGACCACTTCTGATCCTAATGGATAAAGTTGGAAAATATATCCATTAAGTCATGTAAAAGGACTAGATCTGAAGTTGTGAGTTTACGTCTGCAAGTATTAGACACTTAATGAAGTGTATGACTTATGCCAAGAACCACGACATACCCAAGGGCTAGCGACGTCATGGTAGAGTCATGCATGCCGACTGTTTTCTCCTGACATGCCTATGACACAACCAAGAGGATTCTACATCATGGTGAGTGTTTCTCTGTGATGTGGTAAGTGTTTATGCACGTCATGGTGAGTGTTGACTTGGTTGGCCATTGACTATTTTGATCGTTGATTGTTAACATTTAATTAATTGGAATTTAGGTCAAACATGAAGGACTTGGGTTATTGATTAAAGGTTTATCTATATTTGGTTCTAGTCAGTTCACAAGAGTAATCAGTACAAGGAGTGAGGGTGTTGTTGTATTTCCTTGGGTCTTTCATTTAAGTTACTTTCCTCATTATACTATGTGTTCAGTATATATCCTAGTATGTTAGGATATAGGAACAGTAGTATGCTCGTTAGAGTACCAGCAGGTCGAAAATAATCTAGTGGAGTGCCCTAGGTTCTTTTTTTAGTCACGTAGGATAGCCTGAGAACTCTTGATCCATGCTTTCTTTCTTGTTCCTTGTTTGGTTGTGGCTCTATAGTGGGATTACCTGTTCAAATGTTTATAACATCTGATTACATATGGCGATGCATTCCTTAGAAGATCTATCGGTTGTGGTGTGCTATACTATATGATACACTATATATGGTAGTGTGCTGTTAGATAGGTATACTAGTGTAAACATTCGTGTGCATATATGTGTTTTTTTGATTGCTTGTTTGATCTATATGTTGACATATTGGGCGATAGGTTGAGGCAGTCCTACTTTGTACGGTAGACCAAGATACTCGGGCGGGCTATCGGTGTGTTCTAGGCTAGGTGTTGACTAAGCATATATTGTAGGCGTGGGATAGGGACCATTCATAGATTCCATGCCAGGAGATCCATCTAGATGTACTAAAGGCCTTGTGAGGTGGTCCAGTCAAACTGAAAGCTCGTGTGTGCATTCATTGTATGTGTATTTTGGTGTATGGTATTTTGGGGGATCTCACTAAGCTTTGGATTACAGTTGTGGATTAAATAGTTTTTCAGATATTGTTGGTGAACATGGGAAGGCAATTGAGTGACTAGACATACTCATCAACATTATCGTAGATTCCACATTTATTACATTACTCCGATTTTCAAACAATTGTATTTCGGAACAAATGAGTTTGCTAAACTTGGGTTTTATGAAAATGGTGTTTTACCTTAATTAAAGTTCAGAGGGGATAAGGACTCAATTATCTCATTGAGATGGATATCTGACGTGGAGGAATGTTTCTATACATGTTCATGTCCTAAGGACTAGAAAGTGAAGTTTGAACTGAATCTTCTTCATTTGGGAGTGAAGGATTGGTGCGAGTTTCTGACACATACCTTTTCTCATATAGAGCGAGTCGGAGTGACTTAGGAGCGGTTTATTGAGATGTTTTGGGCAGAGTATGTTCCACTTGTGGAGAGAGTGACTGGAACATGATTATCTATCGTTCAAGAAGTCTACAAATTAAATGATGAAGATCATCAAGGTCTTTACAGAGAGAGCCCTTTTATTCATGGAGGATGTCATTACAAAGAAGATGCAGATATCGCAATACTTTAGCATGATCAACATTGAGATTCGAGAGTTTGTCTCTACTCAGTAGCACCAGACTTTGGTTGCGCTGTAGACGAATGCCTGGAGGGGAGAGAAATTGAGATAGAGACCTAACGGAAGGAGGAGATGCCAATTTCAGCGCAGTCATAGCCAACAGGCGGCAACCTAGTGGTTCAAGTCCGCCGACTTGAGATTAGAGCAGTAGAGTGGAGGAGTTATGGGTGTGATAAGTGTGGGAAGTTTCATGATGGAAGGTGTTGATATTTTAGAAGTCATATATGTGGCAAGGAGGGACATTCCGACATGGATTTTTGGCAGAGTGTGAAAGTTTGTGTCCTTTGCGAGTAGGTGAGCCAAATGATAGCCTATTTCCCCTTATCATTCTCGGTGAAGTGCAGAACCCTACATCTTTATGTGGATAGTTCCAGATGGACGTCAGGGGAGGGCTGAGGTGTCCAGGGCTGAAGGAAGAGCTCATCAGATTGTTGTAGAGCATCCAAAGGTGGTGACTATGTCGACTACACGTATATTTCAGTTTATTTTATTTTTCATTTCTTTATTGATATTTGCTTCTGGAAGATTTCCTGTGGGAGGATTTCAATCTTGTTCATGCATTCTCATTGAGGTGATACTTGGTTCTTGATAGACTAGAGTGCTAGAGTGACATAGACTCTGAAAATTCAAATTGATCCCTATACACGTTCTTGTTTGGTGATGGTTTTGGGACTGAGTTGAACGACTTGAAGGACTATCTTACTCTATTTTAGTTTATTCCTTAGGGGCAAGAATAAGTAGTTCATCAGTTAGTTCGAGTTAGAGCCTTAGTTTCATGTTGGCGACGTTCAGATGATTTGTATATTCCAAGTGAGGTAGAGTGGTGAATTTGTAGCTGGAGAATTTCAGACCAGGTGTAACGCCTGTGTTTCTAGGCTAGGCATTAATGATGATGTAATAGTCTTGGTCAACCTTTGTAATTTGTTTTGAAGTAATAAAGATGTATTATTTGATTATTATGTGTTTTATGCATAATAATTATGATTTAATGAATTAAGGATAGAAATAAGCGTCGAAATAAATGTTAGATAAACCCGACTTCTATGAAGAAAGTTGTAGTGGTTGAAACAAGGATTCAAGAAATATAAAGAATACCGAAATCCAAGTTATAACGAAGAAGTTATGACCCGTCGAAGTTTCGCGACAGAACCGTCACGACGTTGTATGACGTAAAAAGTGAATTTAGGATAATGTACTTTTTAGACTAGCAATCTAAATGAAAGTCGTAGTGTTCGCTAAACCGAGAGTGTGCATAAAAACAATGTCCAAATCTGACTTCACATGAGGAAGTTATGAATTTTCTAAGATTTGGCATAGTAGCATGCAGCCTGAAACTCGAATTTTAGATCGAGTGATTTTTATCCGAAACAACCTAAATGAGAATCGAAGATCTCGTCGTTAGTAGTTTAACAATAAAAAGACAGAAGAAAATGGACGTCGGATGAAGAATTTATGAATTTTTAACGGACTTTTCCTGTCCAGGCCTGTTAAAAATATAACTTTTAAAAATAAATTCAAAATTAGCCAACGGATTTAAACGAAAGTTGTAGAGCATGGTCTCACCTATGTGTGGATATCAAGAACATCAAAAAATTGAGCTCATATGCGAATGTTACGAATTTTTTAAGTTTAAAAATTTGGAGTATGCCCAACGTATAGGAGTACGCCCCACATACTCGTTTTCACCGTTCGAGATTGGCCATGTAGCCCTACTTCTTCGCATGAGAGACACATGTCATGGCCTTGACGCGTCTGATATGATCCCTTCGTACGCCCAACGTACTCGATGTACGCCTAGCGTAATGGTTAATGAAGGAGTACGCCCAGCGTACTCTATGGTTACGCCTAGCATAACTCGAGTTTTCAGCCCCTATAAATAGTGATCGATGGCATCCAATTTTAGGTTCCAACCTTCATCCTATCACCCCTATACTTTATTCTATATTGCAAAAATTACCCCAAGCCTATTATATCATCCTAGCATCATAAGCAAGCCCCGGAGAGCCTGAAGATCCCGAGAAAAGAGTTTTCCGAGACAAAACTCTACCCGCGTAAAGCCCGGTTTTTAGGAAAACATCCTAGTTTTATTGGAAACGATCATTTTAAGAGGCGAAGAGTTGCCCGATTATCGTTAAATCAAGTAAGTGTATAGTCACTTTCATCTTACACATACATATGAAGTATTTCTATAAATTATATTGTTTGTGTATTTAAGATGGGTGTTGAATAGATATTTGATACAAGTTTTAAACTATATATGTATTTTTATCTACAAATATGTTGGGTAAAAGATGGGTAGATGAAATAGTTGATGTGTGTTAAAATGATGAGAGGCCTCAATATTGTTATTGTTTCAGTCATCTAGCGGAGTATAGATGATGACCATAGACCTTTCTAGACAGTCCAGTGGAATGCTAGCCGGCTCGCAACCTGTAGGTGTTTCTGAACTTAATGTTCGATGGTATACTCCATTCCCCATATGGTTGCCTTATTTGATATAAATTTATGAGGAATCCCTAAAGCAGTGTTGTCACCCCGATGAAAATCCCTAGACTAGGTCCCTTATGAAAGGTGTTTAGGGACGTAAAGTGAGGATAACGGGAACGGGTAAACATGCTAATTGTTGTTTGATGAAATTAATAAATTTATTATTGGTTGATAGAGTTAATAAATTTATTATTATTTGTGGGTTGAAAACCCTATATGCTCACCAGGCTCCCAAGCCTGACCCACTCAGCTTTCTGTATTACAGGTAGTGGACCCAGAGCATAGTTGGATGATGATGAGGGATTTTTGGATTATAGACGAGTGGATGTAAATATCTGTTGTAAGGATTATAATGTACTGTTTATGCTTCTGGTCTGTATCGAAACATGACATCCCAAGGTTTGGTTATATAATGAAAATATATTTCTTTAAGAAATGCTTTGATTAATTTTTATTATATTTTGTTTTGGGAACAAATTCCACAACATCTTTTGGAAAATTACTCTAATTTTATTTTAAAAGCATAAACTAAATCGTATTTTCTGGACGAGAAAAATGGAGATGTCACATCAGGTTCCAGTCTTCAGCCAGACTACTCAAGTTAGCGACTTTCCTGCGATTGTTTAATATTCATAGTTCTAGGGAGGGTTCATTGCCAATAGGCGAATCCTTTCAAGATAAACTTATTTACATGTTATATCAGTTTTTAGTAAGATTTTGTTTTATTAAGAGTCTTAGAACATTAGGAGGCTCAGGTCGACGGTTGTGGCAAGAATAACCTTGTGACTTCTTGTTTGAATGGGACATGAGGGTACAATTCACGCCCCGAAGGCCTGATAGGGATAGTTAAGTTTTGCAGGTTCGTTGTGTGCCTATGTTAGGTTGAGTTGGGCTATTAGTGGTCAGCAGATCGGCGACATACCCGAGAGCTATTAGTGGTTGGCGGATTGAGGGATTCATAATTTGGTTTATCGGTAGGGCGATACGAGGCCACAAAGATTTTTGTCTGATCGAACCTACGAATTTTTGCTAGCATTGCTGATGATATGATGTAATTTTGCTCCATATTATGGGGCAAGACCTTGGGGTTTTTGAGTTGTGACTAGGGGCTGAGTTTGTCACAATGGATTAATTGTCGTTTCTCTATCGGGGCACATGTTTTTGCTAGAAGATTAAGGGATAATAGTTTCAGAAATGGTCATTGGGGAAGGGCGTTGATCCACTGTTGTGGCAGTTGGGAGATTGATTACTAGGTATCTAGTTCAAGAAGAGATTGTGCTTTTGTTTAAGAAGGCCTTGAGATGCGAACTGCAAACCATAGTAAAAGAGTATGCGTCGGCCAGTGCAATTAAAGTGCGATTATAAGAACCGCGAGAGGTTCATATTGCATATAAGAGGTAATTTGTAAGGACTTGTTTTGATGACCAACTCCAATTTAAGTAGGGTAGAATTGTAACACCTATTTTCCGGGATGGATCGGTTGAGGAGTCGGAGGAATCAAAGGTAAGATTATTGGGAAAAATCTAGTGTCACGTCATGGTGAATAGAGCACCATGACGTGGTATGCCAAATGCATTAAATACATATCCAATTGCCGCCACGATGTGGCAAGAGGAATTCCATGGCATGGCTGTTGTTGCAGCCCAAACCATGACTTTAGGGTTTCTTCCATATTTAGGCACCTATTCTCAAGGATTAAGGCATCCTCTTCAACATCCAACCCCTCCACTCGAAACCCTAGCCTCAATGGATGATTAGGAACTTTTTTCTTGATTGAAGACCTTATTCTTGGATTTTGGTGATGCTTGAGGACGGAGAAAGATCATTTTGGTGCAAGGGAAGAAAGGGACAACTTGGAATCATCATATCCTTCATATTTTTGAGTTGTTTTAGGTATAAAGTTCTCATCTTGACCCTTTTTCTTCTTGATGAAATATTAAGTTGGTTTTGTATGATTTTGGTCGATTATTTGGACGCTCTTGGAGTTTGAAGTGCTTCAGAGCTTATGATGGCTTTCTAAGATATGTAAGCTTCTGATAATTGGGAAAATAGTAATAGCTGGAGTTACTTTGTGTCCATTGTCAAGATCTGGCCTCGTTTAGGAATTATTGGATTTAGAAGTGTAGGTCTTGACTTATGCTGAGGCTCTAATGGATATATTTAGAAAATATATCCATTAAGTCATGGAAAATGACTAGATCTTAAGTTATGAGTTTACATATGTAAGGATTAGACAATTATTGAAGATTACGGCTTCTGCCAGGGACCACGACATGGCCAAGGGCATGCCACATTATGGTAGAGTCCTAGATGTCAACTGTTTTGTCTTGACATGCCCACGACGTGCACAATAGATTTCCACATCGTGGTGAGTGTTCCTCTATGACGTGGTGAGTGTTTAAGCACATCGTTGTAAGTTTTTACTTCGTTGACCATTGACTTTTAACGTTTTACGAATTTAACTTTGTGTCACATCCCCAAACCATAAAACAAACGGTGGAAACGTCTAGGGGTGGAGGACGGCATGTATGGTATCACAACAATTGCATCATAGTAATCAAAGTAAACACAACCATTACAATATAATATGAATATTTACATCTGTTGGTTTCATAGTTTATATACATCAAAAGTAACAAAAAGATAAATACGAGACTCCATATGCTTCGTCTTCTCAAAAGCTATTAAGGGTACCTGTCTACTGATGTCCTGAGAATACAAGCGATTTTGAAAACATATCAGCATAAAGTTGGTGAGTTCATAAGATCGTTTTGTAGTGAAAACCATTTTTATCAAGTTCTAAAAAGTGTAAGTTATTATATTTGTCACCCCAGGCATGCCTGCCTAACTGTAGCTAATAGTTCAGTTGTGGGATTGTTAGTCCCGTATAGACCTATTCACAAATCTCATGCTCTCCCTCCAGGAGACTCTAGCTATACTAAATGTAGAGGATTTACTAGTACCCCGAAGGGTACAACTGAAGAGTTGTCTCACAATCCTAATTAACTAGTTTACATGTTGTTCTCGTGTTTGAAATCGTTTGTATATTTGATAGAGTACAAATAATTATACATAAAATAATTATTTAGTATGATACTCTTGTTATCTGTATGTAGCGATGGATAAACTAAATCTGTCATAGTTTATATATTCAATCGTGTAAGTAATTTGTATTTGTAAAACTGGTAATGAATTCCCCAAACTATACCTATTATAGTTTGACTGAAATGTTATGTTCGTGAACTATCCTGAAAATTATGCAATTAAGTTTAGAAAACGTCCCTTATGCTCCGCATATTACAAAAGGGATAAGGTATCTAAATGCTTTATGAAAAACTGTTGATTTGTATTAATTGCATAAGTTTTAGACTCGCTGAAAATCCTTATGTTTGGCTTGTATTCCCCCTGAAAACGTTTAAAAACCATAAAAGCGTAGGGGTATGAACTCACCGTTTGATGTGCGCTAATGTTGAACAGGAAGATCCTCGAGTTTGTTGTAAGTGGCACTTAACGGAATCCTAATATCAATAAATACATATATGTATCAAAGTTAGCGATTTCGTTAGATAAACTGTTAGAAAAACACTTGTTCTCGGATAAGGAATGTTACCGGGACTTGATTGAATTGAGGAAACAAACTTTTCACCACTTAAGGGATGTGTACGGCCGTGAACAAGGGTTTACGGCCATGAAGAGTAGCTTACGGCCAGCAGGCAGTTTACCGCTGTGAAGAGTTTTCGGCCGTGAACTGGGGTTTATGACCTTTGAAGATTGGATGAGTGTACGGTTGTAAACGAGTTTACGGCCTTTGAAGATTTGATTATTTGAAGCGTGTATAGCCGTAAACTCAAGAACAATGATGTTGGATTTCAAAGAAAATGTGTTCTAAATGCTCCAAAAGGACTCCCAATGGTGATTCTCGATTTTTCGGAAGAATAAGGGTGTTTTGGGAGTTTACAGTCAATAGTCTAGAGAGAGAAAGAGAGGTGTTCGGCCAGGAAAGTGTAAATGAGGGGGTAGGATCTCATATTTATAGGGGTTTTTGTGGTCGGTGGTGGGGTCCACTTGGAATTGAACGGAAACGAGTTTACGGCTGTGAACTCCAGTAAGGCCGTGAACTGATGTTTTTCGAGAAAAATTCGAGATTTCGCGTGATTTCTGGTTCCGACTCGTACGTAATCAATATATATATATATATATATATATATATATATATATATATATATATATATATATATATAGAACGTAATAACTTTTCCAAACCAAGGAATTTTGACGGAAATCAAATAAAATTCAAATTTTATTAAAAGAGTGTGGTTCAAGATAACGGGAAAAGTTTCGGGTTGTCACATCATCCCCCCGTTAGAGGGAATTTTGTACCGAAATTCAAACATAGAATACAAATCATGGACTCGGAAAGAGATGCAAATATTTCTGTTTCTTTTGATCTTCGTGCTCCCAAGTGAATTCAGGTCCCCGCTTGGCATTCCAGCGAACCTTCACTATTGGTATGCGACTTTGTTTCATTCGTTTGATATCCCGATCCATGATTTCAACTTGTTCTTCCACGAAGTTAAGGTTCTCGTTGATCTCAATTTCGTCGAGAAGGATCACAAGGGTTTCATCAGATAAACACTTTTTGAGGTTCGAGACGTGGAAGACAGGATGAATATTGTTAAGCTCTTGTGGTAAACGGAGTTTGTACGCCATGGGACCAATCCTAGAAAGGATCTCGAATGGTCCTATGTATCTTAGATTTAGCTTTCCATGCTTTCCAAAGCGTATCATGCCTTTCCAGGGTGATACCTTCAATAGAACACAGTCTCCAACCTGGAACTCCAAGGGTTTTTGTCTCTTATCAGCATAGCTCTTTTGTCGATCTCTCGAAGCCTTTAGTTGTTCTGGGATTTGTACGATCTTTTCTATGGTTTCATAGATGATTTTCGGACCAGTGACAGTGTTGTTGGGGACCTGTCCCTTGGCTAGCTGCGTGTCACCCACCTCAGTCCCGCACAGAGGGGATCTGCACTGACAGCCATAGAGGGCTTCAAAAGGCGCAAACTTTATACTGGTGTGATAACTGTTGTTGTAGGAGAATTCAACCAAGGGAAAATGGACATCCCAAGACTTACCAAAATCAATTACACATGGTCTCAACATGTCTTCCAATGTCTGTATGGTCCTCTCACTCTGCCCATCTGTCTGAGGATGGTAAGTTGTGCTCATATCCAACTTAGTTCCAAGAGCTTTTTGCAGTGATTGCCAAAATCTCGAAGTGAATCTGCTATCCCGATCAGAGATAATAGACACAGGCACACCGTGTAGACGAATTATCTCTTGGATGTAGATTCGGGTAAGTCTTTCCATCCTGAAAGTTTCTTTTATTGGCAGGAAGTGGGCGGATTTGGTTAATCGGTGGACAATTACCCATATGGTATCGTACCCACTCGGAGATTTGGGTAATTTAGTGATAAAATCCATAGTAATCCTCTCCCACTTCCACTCAAGTATTTCCGGTTGCTGAAGCAAACATGAGGGCTTCTGATATTTGACCTTCATCTTGGCGCAAATCAGGCACTTGCCCATGAAGGTAGCGATATCTGCTTTCATGTTTGGCCACTAATATAGCCTTTTGAGATTCAGGTACATCTTATCCGAACCTGGGTGAACGGAGTATCTGGTCTTGTGA